>NW_028086146.1:3065582-3582200 GCF_014824575.4 Sturnira hondurensis
TCTACAGATGAACTAAGGTGATGTCTGATACTTTCTTCAAAATAAACAGGAAGTAGTTCATCTGATTAACGGACTAGGAAGCCTGATGGAGGTAATTCCTCCCCTGCCTGGAACACCCACCCTCCCGCAGTTACCTGAACACACAGGCCCAGCCGCAGAGCCAGGAAAAAGTANTTTAAGACTTCCTGGTCACTTCTACGTTGTCTCTCTATTCTCTTTATATTCCCTTTCTTTAAATATACACATATCAAAATATCTACAGATGAAATAAGGTGATGTCTGATACTTTCTTCAAAATAAACAGGAAGTAGTTCATCTGATTAACGGACTAGGAAGCCTGATGGAGGTAATTCCTCCCCTGCCTGGAACACCCACCCTCCCGCAGTTACCTGAACACACAGGCCCAGCCGCAGAGCCAGGAAAAAGTACAGACGGAGCAATTCTTGGGTCTGGGTGAGGATTTATGGAGGTTCATCGTAAAGTATTTGAACAAAGGTAAAACTTTTCACAGTGCAGAGTTTTTTTTAAAAAAAAAAACCCACCTTTCTCACACACCCACGTTCAAAAAGTATGCTGCTGTGAGACTTTCTTCCTAAAACACCTGGAGAGCCGTGGTGCCAAATGCCATCCTCAGACCCTCCTGAGTGGCTCTGGAGATGCGGTATCTATTGATTCTGTTGCCACCTTGCAAATTCTGAGGTCACCCTCAGAAACAGGCCACAAAAAGTAAGAATTGTGAACAAAAGTTTGCAAAAGTAGAGCCAGGGACAAGGGGCAGAAAACATCCCAATTGAAAAGAACTTAGTTCCAAATAACTGATTCTTTCCCTGATCTGGTTTCCTGAATCCTGGGAACAAGGACACACCAGGCGGCAGGCCCAGTGAGAGCCTTCATCTTCTGCCTGGTGGCTTCCTTCCTTCCTTCCTTCCTTCCTTCCTTTTCTCTTCTTTTCTTTTCTTTCATACTTCACCAACTCTAGCTGTGGCTTGAGAGACATCTAACTGCACTCACCTCTGGAAAAATTCACAATAGTACACCTGATTTCGGGTTTTAATTTTACAAAGGAAAAAATAGTTTTCAATAATCCTAAACTAGCTATCTTTGAAAAAGACAAGAGATTATGGTTTGACCAAGAGCAAATCCCTAAAAATGTGTGCAAGTTCCATTTCCGGCCCATGGTATTTAGAGAAATAAAATGCACCCACCATTGGGCTGAATTTAGTCTGACAAGTAGGCTAAAAAGCATCATGGATCTAATTCCTATCCAGTCAGAAACACCCACCCACCTGCCGTGTTAAAGGACACTGAGGGAGGCCCGCAGGAGAGCCCAAGGGCAAGGCTAAGAGCTCAGGATTCCTTTTACTTGGTGCACACAGACTGTGAACTCCAGTAACCATAGCATGGGTTGTACCCCACTAAGATCATTCAGCATCAAAGTATTTTTCTAAGGAGAGGAAACTGGCATCAGTTTAAGTATACAACGTCAGTCCAGCCTCCAGGTACTTAATGTTCTTAATGTTCTTACCAAACAATTACTCTGGGTTCAGTGAGTTCTCCCTATATTCTTAGAATATGGCCTTGAATCTGGGTATGTGAGGACCTGCAAAAGGACAATTTTCGTGCATTCAGAACATATGTTCATTACAGATCCTAGACAAAACCACCGGCACTGCCAGGCTTCTAGATTTAGTTAGTTCATAAAAAGGTCATTAACTTTAAAATATTCATCTTCCACAATCTTTCCATGAAGATCCATTTCCAAGTCTCTCAACCCCAAGCATACTTCAAGAGTTCGGATGCCTAGAAAGCCGTGAAACTGCTGTGAGGCAGGGAAGAGTAGCCACCCAGCATCCACAGACACTAAGGGCGGGTTCCATGGCCCCAGACCAACCTCTCCCACTAGGGGTGGCAGACATCTCCAGGTCACTGTCCCAGGGGATTCTGTGGGCTCACGGGTGAAGATGGTACAGGTCCTGGAGAATTGCATTCTGCATAGCAGCCTGTGGCTCCAAGAACCCAGTGGGGGCATAGGGCCCTCCCTTAATGACCAAGTACCAGCACGAGTTTACACACACCCTGCCATTACTTTTGCACTCATCCTTGGTTACATTTCACATTTTTCATGTCTTAAGGGAGAACAAAATAAGCGACCTACCTCAGTCAAGATGTCACTTCATGCATCCTACAAACACACCTACTATGTGCCAGGCATTGTTGACACATCAGTAAACAAAACCTCAAAATCGCTCTCCTCCCACGGACATTGTCAGTGAAGTAAACACTTAGTGATCAAAAGAAGTGTAGTCATTGCTTCCACTTTCCTGCCACCCATCCCCATCTTTCCAATTTCCCCAAGAGCTGGGAATCTGTTTTATTCAATTAGTTTGACAGGAACCACAAAATCCTTTAGCTTGCGAGGAACAGACACTGTCCAGGTGCAACCCAATTCACCTCTGAACTCCATTCTCTTGGATCCTTTCCCACCGAAAAACTTCAGCTGGCCTGAGGGGCTGTGGTCCCCACCTGCAGCCCTGGAAGCCCAACCCAGGGGCAGTGGAGGGGTCCCGCTAGAGCCGGCTACTCCCTAGAGGGTTAGGGGGGTCCTGCAGAGGCGAGCGGGAAGTGCGAGGCACTCACCGAGGAGCCAGCCCAGAACGGGCACGCGTTCTTCACCTGCGGGGAGCTGCTGAGCGAAAGCGCCCCGAAGCTGAGTGCGACCATGCAGCACCCCAGGATCAGCTGTAGCAGCCCGAGCGACAGCAGCGGACGCGCTGGCAGCCCCGCGGAGCTCGGGGCGGCGGTGGCCGCGGCCGCGGCGGCGGCCCGGCGGGAGGAGAGCGCGGGCGGTGCCGCCAGCACCCCAGCGGCGGTGGCCGAGCAGCGAGGCCGCAGCGGGGGCTGCAGCGCGGCCCGGGGCCAGCGTGGCCGCAGTGGGGGCAGCGGCGGCTCCTGGGCGACTGTGGCCGAGGCCCCCGGGCCCCCGGCCTGTTGCCCTCCCGAGAGCCCAGCCACCGGGCAGCAGGAGCCCGGGAGCACCACGGGCAGGGACATGTATGGGCGGGTAAGGGAGCGGCCCTGGGCGGCCGGGAGGGGACGGCAAGCGGGGCCTCGGGCGCCACGCACTGGGCACCGCGGGCGGGCTCCGTAGACAGGGGGGAGGGAAAAAAATGTGCACAGCCCAACCACTTGCTGCTGCCGCGGCCTCTGCTGCCTCAGCCGCCGGACAGGCTGCTCCGGCACCTGGCGGCAGCTCCCACCCGCCACCCGGCAGGTCCGCCTCCGGCCGGCCCGAGGAGCACCCTCACTCTCACCCACAAAAACCCACTCTTCCTCGGCTCCTGCACTGGGGCCGTGGGGCGGCAGCAACCTTTCGGTCATAGCCGAATCTGCATCCCATCTACGGGGTGCAGAAAAGATTCCCAGCCCCATTTTTTTAAAACAGATCCCTGGATATGAGGGAAACCACAGCCAGTGCGCGCTGGAGCTAGCGCGGATAACCTAAGAGCCGGTTCCGCCAGCCGCCAAGCTGCGTCTGCACAGCAGTGCAGGAGAAGCCCAGAGACCCTCGCTCTTCGCTGGTTCAGCCACAAAAGAACACTAGCAACCTTAAATGTGAAAGGGAGCCTGACTTTAAACTTTCTGCACTCCACCCCCCCCGGGGGGGGCATGTCAGAAGGAGGGGCTATAAGTAACTTGGTGGGAAAAGTCTATGCCTCAGGGCTTCAGGGAAGGACTAAGCAAAGCAGAGTCAGGCTTCCTGGCGCTGACTGCGCTGGGGCCCTGCCGTCTGGAAAGGGGCGGGGGAAGAGGGCTGGGTAAGGCTCCCGAGCTTTCCCAGCACCAGGGTAGGAGCAAGTGTGAGCAGGAGGTTACCTTGGAAGTATCCAGTATCCAGAAAGAAAGAATGGGAGCAGCCCAGAGCACATGGCCAAGGTTACACTCTGCAACCATCTCACCTTGATTGACTTGTGAGTTTTATTAGGTATCATCTGGTAGAGCATAGAGTCCCGAACTTACAAAAGAAAATCTGAACATGTTTTTGGTCGTTTATAAGACATATTTAGAACTATTTTAAAAAAGAAAAAAGATGGTTCGACTTTGTGAAATGACTTTCTCTAGTAGTGTGTGTGTGTGTATGTATATGTGTATCTCCTTTTCTTGGAAGGATTCTTATGTGTTGAACATGTTCTTATATGTAAAACGCAAATCTATTGTAATAGATTTTTTCCAAGTTAACAGAGTGCTGTCACTTTGTAATAAGTCAACCTCAGTATTAGCTCATTTTATCAGTAAGGTGAGGGCACTTAACATCCTCCTGCCCAATAAACCAAGAGAAATGCGGAACTAGCTGTATGCTCTAGTTGCCAAGGCTGTATTTATTTCAGTCATCACTTCAACCCACAATGCAAAGCATTGCTAATATCATGTGTGTGTTTACATGCCCACTTTCTGAATTATTAAAGCACTTGTGATTGAGTCCCAAAGACTTCTTTTACAAACTCTTCTTCAAAATAAACCTCAAATCATGGAGAAAAGGGGATCTTTTTAAATAAATGTTTTAAAGTATGTTGTTTCACATACTTTAAAACATCTTACAGTACATGTTCTTAAATTGCAGGTGATGGTTAAATTAAAAGCATCCTGTATGCCGAGTTTAATTTATTTTATTTTTAGAGAGAGGGGAAAGGAGGAAGAAAAGGCAGGCGAGGAGCATCGATGGGCTGCCCCTCACGCCCCCCGGGACCAAACCCACAACCTAGGCAGCGCCTCTACCAGGAATCCAACCTGCAGCCTTTGCTTTGCAGGACAATACACAACCAAGCCATGCTGGTCTCAGCATTGTATACTGAGTTTATTCCTTTTATTTTAAACACAAGTTTCAAAGTATTTAATTTTTAAGATTCTACTACACTGTGCAATATAAAAAATCTGATTGAGTCTCAAGAAATTCCATCAGTTTAACAAATATATTTCACTGGTCAATCCTTGATACCTGAAATGCACTGTCAAAAGTGTGTTCTGTGTGTCTAGGACTGTTGGTGCTAGAAGTCACAGAGCCTCCTTCCCTTTCGGGGGTTAATGACTGCAAAGGGAAGAGTTTCAGGGAAGCTGACAGCCATCTGCTTCTTGTTCTAGGTACTAGTTACATGGCTGAGGTTCACGCTGAGAAAATTCATGGAGTTACACGTTGTGCACGTCTCCATATGTTATAAACACTTAAAGTATTCCTAAGTACTTTACCCTTAATTTTTTTAAAGTCCATTTCTCTGTATACCAACAGATGATTGCAGAGGTCATTAAAATCCATAGATAGTTATATCCAATACTTATTTATTTTTTTCAGACCATTAAACTTTTTCCAAAGCTGCTAATTAAGAATCTTTGTGGCACTGGAGGGGAGGCTGAGTTGGTTAGAGCACTGTCCAGGGCATCAGAAACAATGCAGATGCAATTCTTGGTGAGGGCACATAGCTAGGCCACAGGTCTGACCCCATCGGTGTGTGTACTGGAAGTAACCAATCAATGTCTGTCTGTCTGTCTGTCTCTTCCTCTCCCCCACCTTCCCACTTCTCACTTCCTCTCACACTAAAAATCAATAAACAAATCCTCAAGTGAGGATGAAAAGAAAAGAGTTGTTACATTCTACTTTTCTTTTCTTGTAATTGGCCATATTTGTAGCCGTGAGTTCCTTTTTCTGCTCTTACCTGAAACATGAATCAATGTAACATTGCCCCAACCTTTGAGGTTACGCCAACTAACACACTTGAGTTTTGGAGTTTTAGATTTTGGAATCCAAGTTTGATTCCTTGCATCCTCAAACAGTTCCTTACAATCAGTCCTTAGTTATACCTGATCGAGCTGAGCTGTATGAAACTAAACACTTACAAGATGATTCAGAGCCATTGATTTCAGACTGGCTTAAAAAAATAAAGTGAGGACTTTAGAAAACAGTCTGGCAGTTCCTCAGAAAGTTAAACACAGAGTTTTCATTTGACCTGGTAATTTCACTCCTGGCTATATACCCAAGAGAACTGAATACATACGTCCAAACAAACACTTGCATTACTAGCATTGTAAGGCATAGCATTCCTCACAATCGTCAAAAGGGAGAAGCAACAAGAGTGTGGATGAATGGGTAAACAAAATGTGGCAATCCATACAATGGCACGTTGTGGAAATAAAAAGAAGTACTGATACATGCTACAACATTGAACAGACCTTGGAAACAGTATGCTAATAGTAAGAGAAAGAAGTCAGATGGAATAAGACAAGAGCCACACGATTTCACTCATATGTGGAATATAAAACAGAAAGCAACAAACAAAGCAAACACACTCATAGACACAGACAATAGTATGGTGGTTACCAGAGGGGAAGAGGGGTGAGCAGAGGGGGAGGGGTTCAGACACCGGGTGACCGAAAGAGACTAGACTTTGGGTGGTGAGCACACAGTGCAATATACAGATGATGTAATATGGACTTCTTATACACTTGAAACCTATAATGGTATTAACTAATGTCACCCCAAGAAACTTAATTTAAAAAGAAAACATTACTGTAGGTAAAAGAATCCAGTCACAAAAGACCACATATTATATGATTCCACTTATATGAGCTCTCCAGAGTAGACAATCAGTAGAGACAGAGGGCAGATGAATGATTGCTTATGGTTGTGGGGAAGGGGAGAGTAAGTAGGGGAAGGGTGATTGCTAAGGGGTAGGGGGTAATTTTTGAGGTGATAAATGTTCTAAAGTTGACTGTGGTGATGATTGTGTCACTGTGAATATATGAACAACCATTGAATGGTATACATCGAATGAGTGGATTGTATCTCAATAAAGACACATGTGAACTATATCTCAATAGAGCTCTTAAAATAAAGTGAGGAAGAGCTTGTGGAAAAATGGACCCATGCATTTCATTACTGTTCAAGGAAACAATAGCTGTAGTGTATTGTTTTATGGGACCTAGCTGCCAGCTTTCCTCAAGATCAAAGCCAAATTCCAAGGAGAAATTTCCACCGACTCTTCCCAAACAAAGGCTCTACTGCTCAGGAGTTTGGGCTCTTTCGCTCAGGTTTCGCTGGACACCCTTAATTAAACAAGCGCCTCAGTTCCCCCCACCCTTTCTCAGAAGACCCAACCTGTCCACTGATTACAGGAGGTCATTCCCTTTTAGAGTGGAAGCTGCTGCTGAAACTCCTTAAACCTGTTCCCTGACCACCTGCCCCCAGTTGTTAAAGTTTAGAAAGAGAAGAGTTTCTCAGGGTAAGCCGAGAAAACTGGACCCTCAAAGTCCTCTTTTAATATGGTTGGTAGCTTTGGAGCAGCTTGTCAAGGTGTGGCACATGGGCGACAGGACCATTAGTGGAATGTGTCAGAATGCAGATTCACAGGCCTCCCCAACCCCCTCTGACACTCCAGATAAGAGGCCCAGGAACGCGCATTTTACCAAATTCCCCCCAAACATTAATGCGTGGAACTATTCAAACACCAGAATTTTTATATGGAAAGTTTTACATAGGAGGGGACTAAGGGTGGCAAAATCGCTGGAAGAGGAAGGTAGAGGATCTGGCCTAAAAACAAACTTTGATATAAATATGCTGCAGGTACCAGCTTTGCTGGTTCTCAGCCAGGCGCTGCTGTCCAGGTGACCTTTATGAAGAGGAGGGGTTTAGATCACTGGATTCTAGTGGGAAGAGCAACATATTAGGAGCCAGAGGGGGGTGGTAGCCCCTCTTCTAATCTGTGATCTTGAGCCAGCTCCAAGCTTCTCTACCCTCCATGGCTTCCTCTGTCAAGCGCAAGTCTGTGATGCTTCGCCTGCCTGAGGATGGACCATGTGATTGGCTGCCGGACCATATGATTGGGTGGAGTCCCTTAGGCCCAAAACTTTGAAGTTCAGCCATGCTCATTGCCTTGGTTACTCAGATGACCAGCAAGAGAGCAGCAACCGAGAAAAGCAGGTGAATTTGGTTGTGGAATCGCTAAACCGGCAGACTCAATAGACCCAGGATAAAACCAAAAATTTAGGCTTCAGGTACCATGGTGTCGTGGCTTCCCATGAGGGAGCGTGTTGTATGAGGATTGTGTTGGGAACATGGGTGGCAACTTCCAGTTCTGACATTTCACTCTGTTGAAAAAGGACTGTGGAATTTTCTGTTTTAATTAAATCAGAGAATGGAAGAAGGAAAGTGACCCTGAGCAGAGCTGGGCAGACCACGCACTTCGTTTTTCTGAAATAACAGTGCAAATTGTTATATAAAATCCTGTTAAGGATTTTAATGCCACTGGCCCCAAAACAGACTTATTTGTTAACCAGAAAAGATGCAACCACACTTTTTACTCTCATTGTTGAAATTAAATACTGAAAATGTCTTACAATGCAAGTCCCACAAGACAATTCAGGTTAACTGCCCTAAAATTATTTATTGGCTTATGCATTTCTAGGGGAGATAAGCTACACACATACATGTAATATAAGTAAATATATAAGTATGTGAGAGCATATGTCTTTGTGTTTGTGTGTGTGTGTGTGTGTGTGTGAGAGAGAGAGAGAGAGAGAGAAACCATATAATATCAGAGCTTCCTGTGGGTTCAAGTTTGTATAAAAGTCAAAGGTAATTCACCTATGAGCAGAGACCGTTCCTTTATTCTGGGGCAATCTCTTAAACGGCCTTTTAGTTATGCAGTTGTGAAGCCTAGATCCCTCAGAAACAAAGATATTTAGGAAAAAAGTTGTAGGATAAAAGAGCCTGTCTGTAGGCCTGGACAGGGTAGCTCAGTTGGTTAGAGCATCGTGTGGACACAGCAAGGCTGTAGGTTGGATTTCTGGTCAGGGCACATACAAGAATGTGTAAATAAGTGGAACAACACATTAGTCCATTTCTCTCTCTTTCTCCTTCCCTTCCTCCTGCTGTCTCTCTCTAAAAAATCAATAAAAAATAAATTTAAAAAAGAGGCTGTCTGCCTGGAGCAGATATATTTAATAAAAGCTCCCCAGAGGTCGATGATGTCCTGGAAAGCTATGTGTCAGAGACCAATACATCTTTCTGTGTGGGTGTGCTTCCTTTCCATGAGAAAGAGGCCCTTGAATCCCCAAACATAAATCAGAAGATGGCCGTTCCTTCCCATCAAGCTGAAGGAGAAACTACAAGAGGGACTTGGCCTGGGTCGGGGACAGCCCATGTAGCCTGAGTTGTGCCCACATACTGGGTTTTTCAAGACCAGCAAACTCTGTGGGACACGTACAAATTCACTGCATGTAAAATGTCTTAGCCATTGACTAAATTCATGAAGACCACAAAGCCACCCAGGGAGAGACAGGTGGAGTCCCTCCTAAAAGGAGAGGTCACAGCTGCTGTCAGCCATCCTGCAAGAGGTCAAGGTCATTCCTGGGGTAGGAAATGAGGACTGAGGAAAGTGGAGCAACCGCTTACTTTCTCTGAGCCTCCTAGTGACACCCAGCCACTGGTTTTGACAGTGGCATCAGGCTTAGTGTGTACATTGTTTCAATCCAGCATCTCTATCAGGTGGATCCTTGGCTCAACAGAACCAGGAAGGAAGAGAAAGAAATGGAAGGAAATTATTCATCTTTGTGCCTCTTGCATTCATAGTCCCTATTTGCTTTTCAACAGTCCATAAGGATAACTGAAAAATTAAGTTGATCTCCATGAAATGTTATGATACTAGATCCCTCTCCCAGCTCTTTTGACCCCCCCCCCATAATGGCTGCCCTTGGTAGGGGGTGTGAGTTCTGTGTACTTGAAAGCCTTTTCTGTAGTCCTTCTCCCATGTTCTGATTTAATAAACTGACTACCTGAAGTGTATGTATATATACACTCATATATATATATATCTTTTGTGCCAGTTTCATCTTACCTTTTGGGCTTTTAAACATTCCGTTCCATCAAGGGCACTGTTCCACACCTACTCCCTTCGTCCCCAACTAACTTACACACGGTTCCTGGGACACTCCTACTCAGCCCTAACTTACAGACTGAAGTTCCTTCACCACAGAAAGTCATCTCCAACATCCCCACGAGCTGCCCCTCAGGCCAGAGAAGTGCCCCTGCTTTGTATTTCACGTCGTTCTCTCCTTCCCACCAGTTCTTGCCACACCCTATTGTGACTGCCTCATTTCTCGTCTAGGTTTCTGTCCAGACTCTGCCGGCAGGAGACGAGACAGAAACGGTAGCTTGTTATTTTGTGGCATGGTCAAGACAGGATTTTTTTTTTTTTACACACTGAGGGACTTCTGCATCTGTTCGGCCAAGGAAGTAATTGCCGATAAGAGCATGTACTTCACTCTACCAAATAAAGTGTTGGTTATCCATGCCCTCCTTGCCCAGTTGAGGATGAATGAATGAATGAATGAATGGCCTTTGCTTTTTCTCTAATTTGCTGTGTGATTTTAAACAAACCTCATAAATTCAAAGGGGTTTAGTCTTTTCCACCAAGGGCTGTGAGGTGGGGTAGTTAGGGAGAGGCTTAGACTAGCTTATGTGTATGGTTCTTTCCAGTTCTAACACTAAGTTCTAAATGCCAGCCTTTAAAATCGCTCTCTTCTCAGGGTGCCTTGATCTCCTTTAAGTATGAATATCCTGATTATGAATCATCTCAATGGGAAGGTATAATGATGTGTGTGCGTGTGTAAATGAAGCTGAAAGAGAGAACTCAGGCCCCGAAACCCTGGTGTCAGGCTACCTGTGCCTGAATATCAGGTGTCCCGCTCTCTGTGACTGTGTTACCTGCCAGCCTCAGAACTGAGCCCCAGGGACCAGGGGCCATGCCCTCTCTAACTCAGGGGCTTTGAAGCTTTAGGATATGACTAAGGATGACCTTTCTGTGACACCCCTCTGAGGGGACTGATGTGACTGACAACCACACCATCTTCGCTGGGATTGGATGGGTGAGTAGAGATCAGGGTTGGGGGGCTAGGAAGACAGTGGTGCATGATTTTTGCTGTTCTTGGAAGTGGTGGATGATGCATTCTGGGAAAAACCTCTGAGGACTCTGCAGGCCACTAACCATGAGCTCATAAACAGAAACCCCAATGTCAATATGAAGTGAAGGATCATACAGCGAAAAATGCTAAATGCGCTTAACCAGAGTTAAATCTGAAACAGGGCCAAAAAGCATTGGGCTATGGAACAACCAGCCATGTGAGATATCAAAAATAAGAGACAGTTGGAAGACAGATAACAGATACTCATATGTTTCATGATGTTTGTATTAATCTTCCAAGCATGATAGCTCGTATAATACCACCAACAACCAAGCCAAGTAGTTAATTTTTTACTCATTTAGAGGTGAAGATGACCTGGCTGGTGTGGCTCACTGGATTGAACGCCAGCCTGTGAACCCTTTGGTCACTGGTTCGATTCCCCATCGGGGCACATGCCTGGGTTGCAGGCCAGGTCCCCTGTGGGGGGTGCATGCGAGAGGGAACCACACATTGATGTTTCTCTCCCTCTCTTTCTCCCTACCTACCTTCTATCAAAAAAATAAATAAAATCTTAAAAAAACAGATGAAGAACATGAAGTTCAAAGATACAGAGAGACTTCCTCAATGCCAAACTGCAAAGCCAAAGTGAAAACCTAGGGCTTCGGACTTCCAATTCGGTGTCTTTCCCAGTACACCAAAACAATATTGTGCACAACGTTACTCATCATTCAGGACAGCATGGGAAAGGGCTCTCAAATGGCCGAATTAAAGAGGACATCTTCAATTTTGACACTCTGTTCCCATTTCCAGGACCCGCTCTTTGCTCCATTCCCCCCACGTGGTCCCAGTCAGAGCTGCCACGTTCTTGTCTGATTCTGCCCCTGTCTGGAGGTTGGGTCTGAGGCAGGCATCTGACCTGAGGGCGCCTCCCAGCGCCTACGCTCTCTCTGGACCACATGTGGCCGGTCCACACCAATAGAATGACTGCAGAATTGTGACTGTGAGTTAGACAAACCTACATGAAGTGTCCAAATAAAAAACTAGGATCTCCCTCGTAATATTTTTTAAAGATGTTTGATCAATTTCAGCATCTATTTCTCTAAATGAAAGAAGCAAGTCACAAAAGACCACATAGTACACGACTCCATTTATAATGTCCAGAAGAGGCACATTTATAGAGACATAAAGTCACCTAGTGGTTGCTTAGGGTTGGGGAGGATGCCTGTATAGCTAAAGGGTCTGGTGTTTCCTTCTGAGGTGACAAGAATGTTGTAAAACTGTGGCAGTGGTTGTACACATCTGTAAATATACCCCAAAGCACTGAATGGTGAACTTTCAATGGGTAAGTTGTATCGTATGTGAACTACATCTCAAAAAGCTATTAAAATCTATTTCTGACTTTTAAAACTCTTAATAAAACAAGTGACATCATCTCATGATTATATCTACTTCAAATCATCATTGAGAGCATATCGATTTCATTAAATTTAGGAATAAGTTAAGATTGTCTGTGTTCTCCACTTGAAATGTTGTCCTAGGCTTTATAGCTAAGGAAAAATATTTCAAAGGTGAATAATTATTATAATTTCAAATATATGACTCATGACTGGGGAAAAGTACAATTACCCTAAATACCCAGAACATGAAAGAAAAAAGGAATCAGTCTAAATCAAATATCTTTAAAATTAAATGAAAAAAAAATCAAATATCACAGGTTCCCATCAGTTTCAAAGTTGGATGGAAGAAAAAAACATTTATATACACCAAAATCAGACAAGCACAAATCCAATCAAGTCACAAATTCCAGTGGGAGTTCTGGACTTCATAAGCAGGTGAAGACTCAGCTATTATGGTGAAGTGAATCCAACTACTGGTCTACAAGAGCCACCCTTTTTTAAAAAATTTGAAGTCATGTCACAGAAAACAAATACACAATTTGGTCACTGTGTATTTACCAAATGCTCCTATGGTCTGTAAAAAAGACAGTCAACCACAGTGTTGGAGACACTGTGGAGGAATCAGTACTCTCACACATGGCTGGTGGAAGTGTAAAATGGGGTGGCCCATGGAATATTCCCCAGTATGTTGGGCCGCAAAATAAATATTAACCAATTTGAGAAGACTGAAATCACATCAAGTATCTTACCCAACCAAAATGTTATAAAACTAGGAACCAATAGCGGGAGGAAAATTCACAAATACGGTGAAACTAAACAATGCACTCCCGAACAGCTAAGGGATCGAAGACTAAATCAAAGGGGAAATTTAAAAAGTATCTTAAGACCAAGTAAAATAAAAAACTAGGCATCCCCATGCACAAGAGTGAAACTGGACCCTTATCTCAAACACTGCAAAGCTCCTTGACATTAGTCTGGGCAGTGATCTGCGGGTATGACACCTAAAGCTCAGGTAGCAAAAGCAAAAACAGACTAACAGGATTACATCTAACTAAAAAGCACCTGCACAGCAAAGGAAACAATTAACAGAACAAACAGGCAACCTATAAAGTGAGAGAAAATATTTGCAAATCAGATACTACTTAATAACGGGTTAATATCCAAAATATGTCAGAAACTCAGATAACTCAAAAGCAAATAAGCAAATAACCTGATTTTCAAAGGGGCAAAGGACTTGAATAGACATTTTTCAAAAGGTGATATACAAATGGCCAAGAGGTATGTGAAAGATACTCATCATCACTACTCATCAGAGAAATGCAAATCAAAACTACAACTGATATAATCTCACACCTGTTAGGATCAAATTATCACCTATTATCAAAAAGACAAAAGATAATGGTGTTGGTGAGGATGGGGAGGAAAAGGAACCCTCATACACTGCTGGTAGGAACGTATATTAGTACATCCCTTATGGAACACAGTATGAGGTTCCTCAAAAAAATTAAGAATAGAGCTACAATAAGACCCAGTAATCCCTTTTCTGGATGTCAACCCCCCAAAAATTTGAAAACTTTTATTTATAAAGATGTATGTGCTCCTGTGTTCCCTCCAGCACTATTTACGGCAGCCAAGATACGGGAGAAACCTAAATGTCCTTCAGAGGTTGACTGAATGAAGAAGATGCGGTCCATAAATACAGTTGAGAACTACTCAGTCATAAGAAAGAATGAGACACGGCCATTTGCATCAACATGAATGACTCTTAAGAGTACTGTGCTACGTAAAACAAGTCAGATGGAAAAGGCAAGAACCTGCAATTTCACTCATATGTGGATATAAAACAGAAAGCAACACGTGAACAAAGAAAACAAGCAAACAAACTCAAGACACAGTAACAGTCCGGCGGTTACCTTAAGGGTGTCGGGGGGAGGGAGGGTGAAGAGGGTCCAGAGGGCCAAATATGTGGTGACAGAAGGGGACTGGGCTTCGGGTGGTGAGATGATGTTGTGTCCAACTGCACACCTGGAACTTACATGATGTCATTAACCAATGTCACCCCAATCGATTTAAGTTAAAAAGACAAGCTGAGAAAGAAGCATACAGATGCCACCCAATGTGGCGTATAAAGAAAAGGGAAAATAAACCATCACCATTTAATGGTTCCATTCTCCTGCCCTGTATGTAAATATCTTGCCCTGGAGGACTCTCAGAGTGAATCAAGTAGCCAGGTTGTTTGTTTGTTTCTTTCTTTCTTAACAACAATAACAATAACAAAAATGCAGTGAGTTCTATTGCCCATCTTATTGTTTGCTCCTTCCACATAAATGCCAAAATGTTTAATTACAGTCTGTTCCAAATTCCACTACAACCACTAACAAATGAACAAAATGTTTCCTTCCTTACAGCCTTATTCTTCTGGAATTCTAAATGTAAATTTATGAGCATTATCCAGAGTGTCTATTTTCTAAAAACAAGCTAAAGAGCAACCATCTTACTTATGCAAAGAAGCCATACCCTGTTTGTTTTTTCCATTCCAAAAATAACACAGAAATTTTAGAGACAGTCACATGGCAGGGAACCAAGAGTTGGAATGCCAAGCCTTCCAAGACATGCCAAGCCTGTCTCTTGTGGAAGGCCTCTTGAGTCCTTGAGTAGCTAAATTCCAACATCGCAAGGAGCCCGAAGGGCAAACGCAACGAAGAGAGTGGCAGAGGCAGTCCTGGTGTGCCTGTCCTGGGAGATGCCGCGTCTGGGCAAGCCCTAGAAAAGTTAGGGTGCCCTGCAAATGGTGTTGCCACCACTGTAGTCTGTGAGGCTACCTGGAGAAAAATGAGGTCTTTCCCAAGTTCTAATTAGCTGCGCATGACCTCCTCAAACACCCACCTGGAGGCCCCCGTTTTATCCTCACCCTCCTCTTCACTCCTTACATGACAGCCCAATGTTGCTACTTCATCTAGAGGCAAAGATGTGGGTCAATTTGTTCCATGGTCCTTCCCACCAGTCTTTCTTGCCCTTAAAGATGGAAAATGCACAAGTGAAATGCTTCCCTATTTTCCTTAGTTTTTTTAATAGTTTTTTTAAGATTTTATTTGTTTATCTTTAGAGGGGAAGGGAAGGAGAGAGGGAGAGAAATATCAGTGTATGGTTGCCTCTCATGCGTCCCCTGCCAGGAACTGGCCTGCAACCCAGGCATGTGCCCTGACTGGGAATTGAACCACCATACTCTGGTTCTCAGGCCCATGCTCAATCCACTAAGCTACACCAGCCAGGGCTATTTTCCTTAGTTTTTTAACAGTATGTAATTTAGCGAGATCCTTCTTGGGCAATCCTTCCCTCTCGCCTAACCGCCATTTTTATCCTGTGACCCCCAAAACTGCCACAGTTTATGCCCAATTGTGTCATCAAAATCAATCAATCTATCTTTCACCCTTTCTCTCTCTCTCCCCTCCCCACCCCCATCCCCCATTTGTGAGTGTAAAATAATAAAAGTAAACACTCTTCCAACAAATGGTGCTGGCTACCCTGAGGTGCAAAAAATTAAATAAATAAATAAATAAATAAATAAATGAATGAAAGCAAACAAAAACCATTAACCTAAACCTCACACCTTACACAATAATGAAATTAAAATGGACCACAGACTTAAATGTACTATTAAAAATTATAAATCTTTTTTAAAAAATTAAAGAAAGTCTTTAGGCTCTAAAGCTAGGCAAAGAGTTTTTAATTTCAACACCAGTCATGCAATATATAAAATGAAAATTGAAAGCTGAACATCATCAAAATTAAAACTTTCGCTTTGCAAAAATTAAGAGGATGAGAAGACAAGTTATGAACTGAGAAAAATGTGCAAACCATATGTTTGATAGAAGATTAGTATATACAATATATAAAGAACTCTCAAAACTCAAAAATACAAAAAAACTCCAATTCAATTGGAAAATGGGCAAAGTAACGTTTCACGGAAGAGGGTATACATGTGCCCGATAAACACATGAAAAGAAGTTCGGCATCATTATCCATCAGGGAAATGCAAACTAAACTCACAATGAAGTATCACTATAAAACTATCAGAATGACAAACAAAAAATAGTAACACTACCAAATCCTGGCAAGGATGTAGTTAACTGGACCACTTACACATTACTAGTGAAAATGTAAAGTAGTACAGCAACTCTAGAAAATATTTTGGTAGTTTCTGGAAAAAACTAAACATGCAACTACTGTACAATCAAGTAATTGCATTCGTGGGAATTCCCACACAGGAACACACATGCAGAAATGAACACATATCTTCATACAAAATCCTATATATGAATGTTTGTAGCAGCTTCATTTGTACCCCAAACTAGGAGCTATCTGAATTTTCTTTAAATTAAAGAGACTTTGATACATTGATATCATAGCAGTGAGCAACAAAAAGGAATGTGCTGTTGACTCACACAACAACTTGGCTGACTCTCCAGGAAATTATACTGAGAGGAACAAACCAGTCTCAAAAGTTTGTGTACTGTGTGACTCTATTTATGTAGCATTCTTAAAATGATGAAATCATACAACCGAAGGGAAGGTTCCTGGCTGCCAGGGTCTAGGAGTAGGGAAGGGAGTAGATACAGTTACAAAAGGACAACAAAAGGTGTCTCTGTAGTAACAGAACTATTTTGTATCTGGACTATTTTGTATTGGGTCACCACAATCTACACATGCGATAAAACTATGTAAAATAAAACCCACACATACACACACACACTGCATGTAAAATAATGGGATGGAATCTCAAACAGGTGGATCGATTGTACCAGTGTTAGTTTCCTGGTCATGATCATGTACTATAGTTACGAATGAAGTTACTATTGGAGAACCCACCTAAAGGTTACCTCTGTGGATCTCTGTGTATTGTTTCTTACAACTGCATATAAATCTCACTTATCTCAAACTTAATGGGGGGAAAAAGCAAGCCTAATCATGGCGGGTAAGCATAGGTTTAGGGTTAAGGAAACACCTAGATTAATGAAAAGGCCATACATTTCTGTGGTAACACTGGCCTCACTGGCCCCATGGAAGCAGCATGGGAAGAAATGTACAAAATGATCTTTGCCCACGGAGCAGAGCAGAAAGTTACCCTGCCTTGGAGTCCCCAGATTTTCATTTATAAATTACTGGCCTCGCCGTTGGTAACTCTTTCCTATCCATGGGAAGAGGAAATGGAGAAAACTGCTCTGAAAGGGCAGATGTCAGCCACCACACCCAACACAGCCCAGGAGCTGAAGTGCCTCTTCAACTTTGGATGTTCTGTCTCACCCAGGTTTTCCCAGCTCTGTCCCTTCATTCAACTCTTCCTGCTCTGGAAACCTACACAACCTCCACACACATCACTCTGCACTGGAGAGAGGGACCATCCACAAGCTGGACAGCCGGCCCCACAGGTTCCCTCTGCCTCCTCATCTTCCATCCGGGAATTCAGGTGTCCACTGCTGATCTGAGAGGAGAAAGGTGGTCTATCTCTCGGCCAGGCAGGCAACATATATACAACGTCAAAACCATTCTAGCAGTTATGTAATTCAACCCACGAGAGCTTCCAGGTGATGATGGCCCTTTCTACTCTTTAACCTTCAGAAGTGCCAGGCTTGCCCTGGCTGGGTGACTCAGTTGGTCAGAGCATCAGTCATCCCCAAATGCCAAGGCTGTGGTTCCATCCTGGCCAGGGGCACACACAAGGATCGACCAATGAACTCACAAATGAGCGGGATAACAAATCCATGATATATTCTCTCTCTCTCTTTCTCACCCCCCACTCCCTCCCTCCCCTTGCCCTCTTCCTCCCCTTCTCTAAAAATTAATTTTAAAAAAGAAAAAGAAATGCCAGAGACAAAGAATGGGACAGAAAGTGGTGGGGAGGATAGACAACATAACCACAACATAAAGCACTAGAAGGTGGTCTTGCAGCAGGGGAATGAGCAGACTGGGCAGAAAATGTCCAGTTACCTTAGGAAATTAAGTCACATACCAAGGAGGGGACACCAAGCAGACAGCAGACTACGAGGTCTCCGGCCCCACGCCCCCAGAAAACAATCATTTAGCAGTTTTTGCACATGATTGAAGTGAAGTTGTTACCAATTTGTTCATAACTGCAAGATATTTTATGGAGGCTTCAGGATAACCACAAGGAAAAAAACCTATAACAGATACATAAAAGATAAAGAGAAAGAATCAAAGCAAGTCACTNTTGCCCTCTTCCTCCCCCTCTCTCTCTAAAAATTAATTTTAAAAAAGAAAAAGAAATGCCAGAGACAAAGAAATGCCAGAGACAAAGAATGCCAGGGACAGAAAGTGGTGGGGAGGATAGACAACATAACCACAACATAAAGCACTAGAAGGTGGTCTTGCAGCAGGGGAATGAGCAGACTGGGCAGAAAGTGTCCAGTTACCTTAGGAAATTAAGTCACATACCAAGGAGGGGACACCAAGCAGACAGCAGACTACGAGGTCTCAGGCCCCACGCCCCCAGAAAACAATCATTTAGCAGTTTTTGCACATGATTGAAGTGAAGTTGTTACCAATTTGTTCATAACTGCAAGATATTTTATGGAGGCTTCAGGATAACCACAAGGAAAAAAACCTATAACAGATACATAAAAGATAAAGAGAAAGAATCAAAGCAAGTCACTGAAAAAATAATCAAATAACAAAGGAAAACAGCAAAAGAGGAAAAGAAAAAAAGCTGCAAAACAAAAAACAGCTAACAAAATGGCATTACCAAGCCTTCATATATTAATACTTATTTTAAATGCAAATGAATTATATTCCACGATCAAAAGGAATGGAATGAATAAATTGATGTTTAAAAAGATTCAGTAATATGCTGGCTACAAGAGACTCCCTTTAGATTTAAGGACACACATAGGCTGAAAGAGAAGAAATGGATAATGACATCCTATATGAAGAGTAACAAAAAAATAAAGCAGAGATGGCTATACTTAGGAGTGTATCAGATGAAATAGACTTCAAGTCAAAAACTGCCTCTAGAGACAAAGCAGGTTATTATATAATGGTAAAAGGGTCAATCAGCAGGAAATACAACAATTATAAATATACACGCACCTGACATCAGAATACTTGACTATACAAAGCAGATACTGAGAGATCTGAAGGGAGAAACTGACAGCCATGGAAGACAGATATTGGGCAGGGTGTGGAGGAATAGAGACCCTTGTACACTGTTGACGGGAAGGCAAGTTGTTACAGCTTTATGAAACACGGTACGGAGGTGCTTCAAAAGATTAAATGGAATGAATGCATGACCCAGCACCCCCACTTCTGGTTACATATCCAAAGGAAATGGAAACAGTTTTGAAGAGACATGTGCACACCCATGTTCACTGCAACATTACTCACAACAGCGGAGATGTGGAAGCAGCCTAAGTGTCTTGATGAATAGACACACACTGTGTGTACATTATATATATATATATATATATATATATATATATAGTGTGTACATTGTGTGTGTGTGTGTATATATATATACATTCTATTCAATAGGTGTATATCTATACATGTATATGTCTGCATTTATACACATGCACACATAATGGGCATTACATAGTATACACGCACAGTGGAATATTATTCAGCCTTAAAAAAAAAAAAGGAAATTCTGCTACTTGTGACAATACGGATGAACCAGGAGGCTGAGTGAAATAAGCCAGATGAAGACAAACAAATGCTGCATGATCTTACATGTAGAATCTGCAATAGTCAAATGCGCAGAGGCAGAAGGAGAGTGGTGGTTGCCAGGGGCTGGTGCGGGGGTGCACGGGACAGCTAGTCAGAGGGCATATAGTGTTTCAGCAATGCGAGATGATGAAGTTCCAGAGATCTAACACATGGCAGTGTGACCACAGGGAATCACACTGTACTGTGTACTTGGAATGTGCTGGGAGGAGAGATCTTAAAAGTGTTCTGACAGGAAGGAAGGAAGGAAGGAAGGAAGGAAGGAAGGAAGGAAGGAAGGAAGGAAGGAAGGAGAAGGAAGAAAGAAGGAAGAAAGAAGGAAGAAAGAAGGAAGAAAGAAGAGAGAAGGAAGGAAGGAAACAGCAAATATGTGAAGTGACCAGTGTATAAATTAGCTTGATTGTGATTATTTCACTTTCACTGTGTATACATATATCAAAACATCAAGTTTTATGCCTAAATATATGCAATTTTTACTTATCAATTATACCTCAATAAAGACAGAAAAATTATTAGGAAGTCACACATCAAAAGTAAATTTTTTATTAAGTTAATCAGAGTTGTACCAATTTAAATATATTGCAGGTTGTGACTAGAGATTTTCTAAGCAAATATATCAGAATTTCCACGTGTTCAAAGAAATGTTTTTTCTTCAAAACTGATGATTTTGTGCAGCTACCACAGTGAAAGATCTAAGTCATAGGTCCATGCAGGGAGTTGCGGAGAGTCCAAGATGGACCCATCTGCATGTCTCCCTTCCAACCATCCCCATCCCTCCCTCTTGAAGGACAGAGGGTGGGGCCCAGACCCAAGGACTGTGGAAAATGCACTGAGGGGGACCGACACACCCTGTGAGGACTCTGTGCGAGACTATGACCTTTGCCGGTCGCCAGCTGTGTGTCTGTTGATTAGACGCCTCGGCTGCTGCAGGGAGGCAAAGCTGCCCTTTGAGACCTTCCCTCCGGCCCGGGGAAGTCCCAAAGACAGTGAATGCCTACTGATGCGTCTTCTCTGGGCCAGGATATTTCAGATCCAGGATAGGGGGCCTTTCAGGACGATGCTCCACAAAGGTTGTACCCGGCACCCAGAAAGCTTTTGCTTCCTGATCATCCTAGTGACAGAGGTCTGGCCATTCTCCTCCTGCTACTCAGAGCCCACGAGGGACACACAGGATGAGGCCCATGAAAATTGCAAGGGCGCAGGGCAGAGTCAAATGACCAAACCTGGCCCCATGTTGAGCTTACGTTAACAAATACTGATCTATAAAACACCGATTAAACCAAAATTGAAAACAAACATGTGCTTCTGGTCTGGATTTCACATAAAAACATTTTAGTTTCAATCAATGAAGGTGGTAGGTGAAAAAGTGGCTATAGTTTTTCATTCCCATAAACATATCTAGATGCTCTAGTCCCGGAATGCTTTTCTTTCACCACTTCCCCTGCCAGGAAGATAACAAAGCAACTTAGAGCCCAGGAGAGGAAACAGACTTGACTTGGCACAAACCTTCCTGTCAAGTCAGAGTACGGAGGCTGAGCATATTCTGGACGCTGTCTTGAATATGTGGTGAATGGCAAGAACAGAGCCCCCGCAGAGCTGCCAGCCCCAGGCCAACTGCAGAGGCAACTTCTGGGTTCGGGAGAGCTCCAGCCACAGGGTGGGCCTGTGCCAGTACCGCGTGCCAGGAAGAGCCAGGTCACAAAAGCTAACTTTGATGCTTTGGATACCCAGGGGAAGGGGCAGGACAAGGAGCAAGTTTGAGTGTCACAGACCAGCCCCTGAGGCAATCAGATGGGTCTCCCCGCGGTTGCCCAGCTTTGGTCAGCCTTATTGCTGCCACTGCAAACGACCGTCTCGCGGTGCCCCGCCGTCTGCAGTCCATCTGGGAGTCTGGGCAAGGGCTTTCCACTCTCTGGTCGTCTGAGAGCTGCACACCGCACGGCCATCTTCTGGCCACGCCTGCGAACTCCTAATGACATCTGCTTCTGTGCCCCCCTTTCCCACATTGAATGACACATTCAGAAAAGAGCCCCTTGAAACTACCTATTGTTTTTGTGAGGGTGATTATGAGGATATTGTCTCTTACATCACACAGGGCCTCTGGGGAATTGTAGGAAAGGAAGTTCCAGGAAAAGTTCTGCTTCTCCTGAAGAGCTGGTTTGTTTTTAACAATTGTGTGATTCTTATTATTGATGGCATTGCTCACGTTTTGATGCTGAGAAGTTCAGAGTCAAACTGGAGCTGCACCACCAGCAAAGAACACTGTGTACTGTGGCACCGCCAGGGACCCCTGTGCCGTCCCTGTGCCATCCCTGCGCCATGTGATCTTCCTGCACCGGGCTTTCTTCACCGTGATCGCTTTGCCTCTTCTTAGACCCTATTGTACTCTGCACATCTCTGCAAGTCATTTCAAATGGCTCTGGGAGGAGAGAGAAGGTATAAACAAGAGGACAAACAAATCAGATGGGTAATTGAAAGAAATAACTTGTTTTAAAGTAGTTTTGCCTTTTTTGGTAAACTTGCCTTGTCTGTCTTTAAATGGCTGTGTTTACAAAGCCACACCTTCCACTTGAGGTGTAGACTGTGTCTTTAATGACTATTGATATGTTTAATGTTGATAGATTTAGTCCCACCATTGGACATAAAGAGTAGTTCTAGTGAGTTCTGCCAGAGCATTCCGGGAGTCTTTTCCAAGACCATACAGACTTCTAGGTGGTTCTAGGGGGCGCCGACGAGCCAGGGCCGCAGTGATAGTCAACAGAGCTGGGGAGAAGAACCCAGAGGTCTGAAGTAACAGGTGTGAAGTGCAGAGTCTAGGAGCAGGTCATGCTTATCTGTCCCTTCCTCTGGCCACACTCCCTGATCCACCTTCTTCCCCTGGGCCTCGGGTTTTCTTTCTTTTCCACAGAAAAGGCGGGAGAGCTGCTTGGTAGGTAGGTCTGGGTAGCAGGCAGGACAGACAGGAAGAGCTTGGTGCACTCTCTGGGAGGACAGGCTTGGGGCAGGGACTCTGGAGAAAGCAGTGGGGAGGGGCAGGGAGGCATGGTGGGGAGTGCTCCTCAGCTCTGCCTGTGCGTGGCCCTAGGATGCACTCATCTCCTGACTCTGAAGCACAGGGGCTTTCGGGGAGGAAGGTCCAGCGAGAGTGTAAACCAGAGTCTGTTTAAGGTCATGACGACGACTGTGAGGATGGAAAGGATCATCAGGGTTTCTAAAGATCAGGCACCCCTGGCTGGTGTAGCTCAGTGGATTGAGCACAGCCCTGCGAACCAGATGATCGCGGTTCGCAGTTCAACTCCCAGTCAGGACACATGCCTGGGTTGCAGGCCAGTTCACAACGGGGGGCACATGAGAGGCAACCATTCACTGATATTTCTCGCCCTCTCTCCTTCCCTTCCCTTCTAAAGATAAATAAATAAAATCTTTTTAAAAAATCAGGCAATGTTTATCACACTCACATATACTTGGAATTTTTCCTCTCTCTACTTCTCTCTCTCTAGTACCATTTTTAAAAACTAGACATATCTTTAAAAAATTATTATGGTAAACTATACATAACATTTACCATTTTACCCGTTTTTAAGTGTACAATTCAGTGCCACTAGGCTCATTCATATTATTGCTCAGCCATCTCCAAAGCTTTTTTGCTCTCTACCCATCAATCAACACCTCCCCTTCCCCTCCAGTCCCTGGCAACTACAACACAGCCTCCTGTCTCTCTGCATTTGACTACTCCACGTACCTCTTTTAAGTACAATCGTAAAATCTGAACTTTGGTATGTGGCTCATTTCACTCAGCACAATGTCTTCAAAGTTCATGCATGGTATAGCATGTGTCAGAATTGCTTTTCTTTAATGTTTTTTACTCTTTTAAAAAAGATTTTATTCATTTTATTTTTAGAGAGGGTAAGAGGGGAGAAACATCAATGTGTGGTTGCCTTTTGAGCACCCCCCACTGGGGCCCTGCCCGTACCCCAGGCATGTACCCTGTCTGGGAATCAAACCAGCAACCCTTTGGTTCACAGGCTGGCACTCAATCCACTTGGCCACCCAGCCAGGGTGCGTATTTGGTCTTTACCATCCTTTACTTATATTTCCCTCTATTTCAGAATGATTGATAGAGTTGCCTATATTTCCCTTTCTCCCTCTAATTGTTTGTATGCTCTATTTGCATTTCTCTATTTTTGTATTACTGTTAGTGCCATTCCTTTTTCTGTGAATGTTGGAAGTTATTCAATCACTCTGTCCTACTCCAGGACTTGAACAAGACCTCACAGTGTGCACATAGTCATTTCTCTTCCCTACCTCCCACACCTTCATGTTATTGGTAACCTGAATTTAAATTTACCTTTCCATGTAACAAAAATAACTATACTTTTGGATTTATATCATATAAGAAGTAATAACTATAACAATGACAGCACAAATGAGAGAAATAGAGCCATGGTTAAGCGAAGTTACCACATTTTAGCAGAATTATGTCAGTATCATCTGGAAGTACATCATTCTAAGTTAAAGATGCAGATTAAATTTCTAGAGCAACCACCACAATAAAAAATATCTGAAAAATCCATAGAGGATACTAAAAATATAAACAACAAAAGAAAAATAGATAAATTGGATGATGTTAACATTAAAACTTTTGTGCTTTAAAGGACACCAATAAAAACCTGAAAATAAATGGTCATGGAAAAAAATACAATGGAGATTAATTTTTTTAAAGACAACCACTCAGTGGGAGGAAATATTTGCAAGTCATGTATTTGATAAGGTACTTGTATATAGAATATATAAAGAACTTTCACAACAAATAACCCAATATAATAATGAGCAAAAAAATCTAAAAAGACATGTCTCCAAAAAAAATCACGGCACGTGGTGATTCTATTTATTTGAAATGTCCGGGCTAGGCAAATCTACAAGACAGCCCCTCCTCCTTCTCCCTGCCTGGAGAACTGGCAGGTAAATGTCTGGATCTCCAACAATGACCTTGAAGATAGATGGAAGCCCATACTGGGAAGAGGGTGAAATTTCCTCCCTGGTGCCAGCAGTCATGGAAGGTCTACTTCCAGCCTCTTTGCCTCAAGAGAAGAAGTCTGTTTAAATCACTGTTATTTTGAGTTTTCTGATATATGCAACTGAACCCTACCTTCACGGATATAATACTCTGCTGGAGAGACAGTGGGAGGGAATGCACCTAGCAATGGGGTTAAGAGAAATGCATCTCAATAACAATAAAAAAATTACAGACAGATAGTGTCAGAAACAGAGGAATCAAGAAACAGCAACACTATTTAGAAAAGGGAGGAGTAAAAACAAACATGCATTTTAAAAACCAGCTAAATGGGAGTAAAAGCGATTGCTTCAGAGAGCAGAACTGAGGAACGGGGGGCAGGCAGAGAAGGGGCTGCTTCATTTGGTTACAGTTGTTTGAAAATGTGTGACTTTTAAAATTATATGCACATATTACTTTGATAATAATGAAAAGTCGCATCTTTAAGGAGAACAAAAACAACTACAAAACATTTTCTCTAGGAATGCACACCTGGGCCTGAAAATCTCCTCCAACTTAAGACCAGTCCTCTTAGCTCCGGCCCCTGCTGCGTACCTGCAGACAGAGGGACCCTCAGAATAGCTGTTTGACATTTGAGGATGACCCCCTCCCTCTTCTCAGAACCTTGATGTCCCACATCTTGAAGACTGCCCGAATTTAACACATTCGTCTACAACAGAAGAGCCTCATATTGAAGCAAGTATCAGAAACAAAGAACACCAGGGGTTTCATTCCTGCAGCAAGTCCTTCAGCTTTTCTCCACATTCTCTTTTGCCCCTGGTAAGTCTAAAGGGAGAAAAATGAATTAACGTATCTTTTCCTGTTATGACACATTTACTTAATCCCTCCACGTGGTCAGTGCCTAAGATAAAATGGAAGAAAAAAGAAAGAATCCCTTCTCTCAAACAGATTGGAGCCTAGAGGAGAAGGACTTTCAAAGGGCGGTACTCACCGTTTTTAACAATGGGACAAATGATTTGTTAGACGGGAAGCAAGGAGGCTCTGGGAGCCCACGGTAAGGCCTCCTAACCCACCCTTGAAAGGCTTCCCAGAGGAGGCGGCATTTAAGATAATACCTAAAACAAGTACCGTGCTGGTGAACGGGGTCGAACTGCCCAGCAAGACTAGTTGTACTGAAAGAAGCGGTGGGACCTGGGGCTTCCAGAGGTCCTTTAGGTGAAGAAGGCAGAGCAGGGGCAGACAGAGAACACAGCGGAGTTCATGACTCGAGATAAGCTGCTCTTCAGCTGACTTCAGAAGACAAAGAAAAGACCTTGTCACTTCACAAGTGTTTTCTGAAGGAAATTTCTAAGAGCACAGACCTGGCGGTCTGAGCCCTACTCCCTGGAATGTACTAAGCCTGAGGCTTCTCCAGTCCTTTCTCGGATCTCCCTTTCAAACCCCAGAGTCTGTGATTCCATCTTTGCCTGCAGAGGGGTGCATGGTATGGAGGAAGTATATTCCACCCGGGTCTGGGCATGAAAGAGCGGGTGTGAGCAAGAAGGTGTTCGATCCGAGGGTTGAGATGAGAGGCCTGACCAAGGAGAATATCTGGAAGAAGCTTGAGGAAAGAGCCCTGAGCAACTGGAGACTATTTCTCAACTGTGCGACGTTCTACCTCCAGCCCCCATGGCTTCAGCGGGAGGAAGGAGGTGGGTATGTTGTTAAAGGAAAGGAAGAGGCTGTGGAGTGCGGGTCTCCACGGGGAAAAGCGCCCCTCCCCCCCCACGGTCTGCTCTTAGACCCTGAACGGCGGCAGCAGAAAGTTATGTGCAAGTCGGTGCTGGGAACTCATCCAGGTTCTTTGTGTGAACTCTGCTCTAAGGGCTAGCCCAGAAGTCACAGGAAATGGAAAGGAGCAGAAGCTTCAGCCTCACTCTCCTCTCCTCCCACTTCCTCAGGTCACACCACTCCCAAACCCTGCTTCTCTCTCCTTCTTCCTTCCTTTGGTTAGCATTCCCCTCCCTGCCCGGGCTATGGAGTCAGTAAGACACAATGTTACCAACGTCCAACATCTGGTGCCTCACAATCAGTAAATTCACCCAGAGTGAGCGAACCTATGCAAGTAACCATGTTCCCCCTCAGTGGGGGCTGCGTTTCTAGTGGGGTCATCGCCCACTTTCAGACCCCTTCCCGAAGAAATGGGAGGAATGAGGGATTGGGCCAAAGGCACACACACGTCGCAAGGACACTGCTCACAGAGCAGCCCAGAGGGCGGCAGTCCCTGCTCCGCCTCTGGAATGTCAGTCTGTTAACCGCACAAGCCCTTACTTGGGACACTTGGAATGTAACCCTACTGGTCAAGCTAGGGATTCGATCTTGATTCTCACATCTTTGCTGACTCCCAGCTGTCTCCTTGGCCCCTTCCCCCCATGTGGCTGGGGCTCTTCGAACATATCTTTTGAACAAGGCTGACCTGGCCCTTTAAGTTTATCATAAGACTCAACTGTGGAAACTTAAAATCTCTACCATGGGGCAAGGTATTTTGACATACCAGGTGACTTTTTTTTCACCTGGGATCCTACCTTTGGTCCTCTTTTTCCTGGGCTTTCTCTTAGGGATCCTGCAAGGGAACTAGACCATCATTGTCCTTGTTTAGGACAATGGAGCCAGTCATTGCTCCTTCCCAAGACCATCAGCTTTTTTTTTTCCTATTTCAAAGTACAGACCCTGGTGCAAATAACGCCCCCCTTTTTTGTTACATACTCTTATATTACAAAATCGTAAGCATATAATTTTGCAACATAACAATAACACACTTAAGCACACCATATGACATTCTAGGTGACATGTTTGAATTAAAACTATAAATCATCAGACCCATGTTATTACCCTGCCAACCACATTGAAGCAGGCCTTATAATTATCCAGGCCTTGGAAGCACCTTCATATACTCATTTTGTGGCCTGTATGCAAATGTGCTATCCTGTATTTTTCCAAAACAGAATGACCAGGCCCACATTCTTCTAGAACCTGGCCTCTCTCTCCATCAAGAGGTAGATTCTATTTAGTCTTCTCAGTGAAGAGAATGTGGTAGGAACAATGATGCGTGAGATGTAAGGCTAGGTCATAGGAGCGGGCACTTCTTCCTGGCTCCCACTTGCCTTTAGAACTTAGCTGACGTTCGGTGAGGAATGCCGAACCAGCTCTTACAGAGAAACCACTCAGGAAGGTTTAAGTGGGGAAGAGCTGGGACCCCGCCAGGCGTGGGTGTGGAGGGGCTTTCAGATGATTCTAGCCCCGCACTTGCAAGACCTCCCACTGAGGCCCCAGACCTCCTGGGACAGGGCCAACCTGTTCCTGCTGCACCTCGTCACAATTTCTGACCCCTGGAATCCATGAGCCTTACGAATGGCTATTTCCACCATTCCGTTTTAGGGTCATTTACAGCCACGGTGGAGAACAGAAAACCAAGTGTGGCATATGAAATGTCCCTTCCAAAGTCTCCTCATTGTCTTGGTGCCAGCAGACTTCTCCCCATCCTCGCTGTGTCACAGCACAAGGCGCTGACATCGGAGGGACAACCACAGGAATGGTTCGGCTGCCGGAGCCAGCTCAGCTGTGAGGAAGCAAAGAAATGGGAAACCGGAAGAGACTTGTAGGAGCATAAGAATAATTGGGAATTGACTGTAGAGTGTATACATGTAGTTTGCCCAACACTGCCCATTTCTAACCTTTACGTTATAGTTGCCAGAACTCTATTTTTGCCATTTTAGAGACCGCTCTGCTTTTTTTTTAAGAAAGAAAAAGAGGTACGTGGGAAATGGAGTTTGAATCAGTACATCCCTCTAGGCCTTCTCATCACCAGCTTTACCGCTTCCTTCAAGGCCTGTCTCCAGCTTACACATCTGCTCCTCGGTGCTCAGCTTGATAAAACCAGAATTTGTGGCTCCATCAGAAATCCCCCCAATAATCTCAAATCAGCATATTATCAATATTGGTATCATAACCTTTGATGTGACCAAATGATACAATCACACTTAGTCTTATTTTTTAAAAAAGGTATAACTACAAACCACTTTGAAAGATGCTGCTGTTTTTATTCATTTGTACTTACCTCACCCTGGGTCCCCCCACGCAGAGCCCAAGACAAGGGCCTGTGTACGTGTGGGTGGTCTACATAGGAGGCAATCCTATTACTGGCGTGGGGTTCTCAGGTTCCCAAGAGAAAGACTGAGTGGAAACCACAGAGAAATTTCCAGATGGATTTTTAAGCTTACGCTGGAGCACAGAGTAGGTAGCACAGAGGGGAGGAAGGTCCTCTGAACCGGCTGGAGGCTGGCTCTGCTTGGCTGCTTTTATAAGCTGGGGACAAAGTGGGCTTGCATGAAATGGTGGGCTTTTTGAAAAAAGGTGAGCTTTCAGGATTGTCCATTTCAGGGCCAGAAGCTTTCGTGTCCAGCTGCCTTGCCGGGTGCCTGCCTGTGCCACAGGCAAAATGGCAGACCCCTCATTAGCGCCAAGCCAGAAAGGTTGCATAGCAAGCAAACCTCGATCCTCTGCAGCTTGTGGGTCAGCAGTTTCATCATTGTTATTTGGGAGGGAGATAACAACAGCTACCTCTGCATTTCTGAGGAGGGAGTGGAGGAGTGGTGACGTTTTTTGGTCAGTTCTTCTGACCACTCGGTCTTAACTTGACTTCCTGCCCACCCGTTTTTGTTTTTGTTTTTGTTTTTTCAGTTACCAGGCCCCAGTCCTGAAGCTCTCTCAATGCCAGGGGGCCAGAAGGAGAGAGAAGAGGAGTATGGAAGGCAGATAAACCAATATGAGGGAGCCTTTTTTGCTCCCTCCACTGCTCTCGATAGTGGAGCCTGATTCCCTGGGACTTCCTGAGAAGCTTATGGAATGTCTCCCCTGTAGGATAATACTGGCTAGTACTTGTTAATGCTGCGATTTGTTGGTATTTGATACCGAGAGTGCTGTGTATTTCCAAACACTCATTTAATCACTATCACAACACTGGGAGTCAGGTTTTCATAACCCCCCATTTCACAGATGACAAAGCTGATGCTTTAAAAATGGAAATTGCCCAGGGCCACAGAGCTAAGCAGAACAGAGCCTACACTCTAACTTCAAAATCTTTTTGCTACTTCACAACCCCAGGCAGTTTCATTCAGTTCTCTCAGAAGCTCTTGGAAAATACAAAAATTTGTATTTACAAAAAAAAAACCCAAAAGCAAAAATCCTTTCAGCCTCAAATCAAAAGTCTCTGAGGAAAAGGTCCCCAAATGTACAACAGAGAATCATCTGGCGAGCTCGGAGCCAGGGCTTCCAGCTGGAAGCCCGGCTGAGAAGGAACATACTCTCAGACCCTTGATGAGCTTCTCCAGCCCACACCTTGTGTGATTGCGCAGCTGACAAGATTTCACAGAAACCTCTGGAACAGCAAAACCACAGACCAATGGCAAACCCAGGTGTAAAGAACAAAAGAAGACCTGGCAAGAAACACAGTTCCTCATGGCCCCACCGCTGTCGCCTTCCTTCATCAGTCAGAGTCCTATTCTTAGTTTGAGGTATCTCAGTTGTCACCAAAAAGAACTCTCAACCAACTGAATAATTACAGTGGCCCAAAATAGATCATTTGAAGTGGGGAAGAGCAAGCCAGCAGGCGCTGCTAAATTGTTAAGGGAAACGGGGCAGGTGGGAGCGAGAGTCTGAGTATTCGCTGAGGATCCCAGAAGTGCCTGTACCAGGGCCTTCCTTGTTACTTAGGGAAAAGGTCAGAAGAGCTGGTTTTCTTGCAAGGACCATGCTTTACGAAGGAGAAGCAGATTCAAAGCACAGAGTCGTTACAGGTCAAAAAAGTTTTTATATTTTTTGCCAGACTTAAAAAATAGAAAGAGCTTTGTTGTCTTGTATTTATAAAATTAATATATTCTCATTGTTTATACTTCACTATAAGAAAAAAAAAAGGAAATCACCAGTCATTCAATTATCCAAAGCTTAAAGACACAAATGCTATTTACTTTTTGGTGTTTTTACTGTATGTAACAACTGGTATTTGGTACACAGAACTTTCCTCTCTTCCCCCACAAGAAGTTTCCCCACACTGTGTTTGGGATATATTTTCTCCCCCGGATTCTCAGCACAGTGGTTTAGGGATCGCCTCTCTGCTGTCCGCTGCATTGTCAGGTCCTCATAGCTTGTGCTCATCATTAAAGTCCATTGCCCTGGCCCAGGAATTTGGTTCAGGAATGATCACGTGACCCACACTAGTCCAATCAGACCAAAGTTGGTGTATTTTTCTGGATCGTTGAAAGACAGACGCTCTTTACTTCCTACCAAACAGGAAGAAGGAAACGGAGCCCTAAGAACTGCTGGCCGTTGCCTTGGAGCCAGGAGAGCGAAAGCAGCTGCACGGAATGCCGAAGAAAGAGACAGAAAGAAACTAGGCCCTTTGGGATACTACGGAGCCCCTGGAAAGCCCGCCTTTTCGGTTATAAGAGCCAAGAAATTGCTTTATCATTAAATCAGCTTCTGGTCAGGTTTCCAGTTGCTTGGGAAGCATTTGAATCAGTATCAGTTCCTTCAGACGTATTTCTGTCATGTACACCAAAAGTAAGGTTCGTACTATATTTTCATATCAAGAAATACAGGCCTGCATAATAATGATTTCTACTGTCTTCACCATTTAATCTCTACTGAAATGTCACCTCCTCCGTCAGGCTTTTCCTACTCTGCTTAATCTCAAGTCACCCCACCCTCAGTAACTGTTTTTCATGCCTCCCTTTTAACTTTCATCACAGCACCTATATAATCCAAGTTTAAAAAATTGATCGGTTTATTCTATGTCACCAATACTTAAAATGTAAACTCCATAAATAAGACACAATCTGTATTCTTTGATTTTACAACAGTGCTATTACCAAGTAGGTGCTCAATAAATGCTTGCAAACTGAATGTCTGCATATTTCATGTATATACCATAATTCATTTCAGCCGAGTTCCTACTGTTGAATATTTAGGTGTTTCCATGCTTTTGTCCATAAAACTGGCTCTGAGACATCTTCGCACCTTAAATTTAGTATTATTTCCTTAGGACAAATACTTGAAGCAGAACTTTGAATCAAAGTTAAACATACTTTAAAAGGTTTCGATGTATATTGCTTTGTTGTCCTACAGAAATTATGTACTATAACCTATACTCCAGCCATAAAACATGAGCGCTTAAGGATTTCCACATCTTTCCCTAAGGATGAAACAGTGTCTTTTTGTCTTATTTTATGTCATTATTAGTGGAGTTAAATATTTTTTCACATATTTATTAACTAAATGTGTTACTTTTTTAGGAAATTATGCCTTTCGCCCATTGTTCTCCTGGGCTTTCAGCTTTCCTCACTGATTTGAAGGAAAGTTTTTTTTTTAAAGACTAGATTGAGGGTATTAACCGTGCATTTATATTATATCAATATTGAGACATCTACAGCGAAGCGTTCAAATATTCATTTAAAGTTAGAAAGTTTGGCTGCAATTCCTGGTCCTTTCCTTGTTGGTGGGCTTCTTAGAGAGACAAACGGTGGCGTCCCAGACAAGGGAGACCAACAGGATGCCCTTGATTCTCAGAGGCGTGGTGAATGCGGCTACACTGCGGGGCAGCAGCGAAGTCAGGAATCAACAGCCTGACCCACAGAGATCTTTGGCTGGGGCCAGCTGACCACGGCATCCCCAGAACTGATAGAGACGGCTAGCCTTCAAATGTCTAATTCGATGGGTATGATGCAAAAAGCATTAGGTCTGGTGAAGAGAAGTCTGACTTGAATCATCATAAGAGAGGAGGATGGCCCCTGAGTCAATTTCCAGATGTGAGACGGTTCACACACCCAGAGCTCCTTGAATGAGGGGGAGGCTGGGCCTCCTGAGGAAGGAACTTCAGACATCTGAACCTTGCAGCCTCCCTTCAGTGGACCTGAGGCCATTAGCCAGGTGATTGTGGATTAATTGAAAAGGGGGAAATAGTCAGGATTGGGGGAGATTTCTAGTCATTGGCTTTGAAGTGATACTACTTTCTGGAGACCCGAATGGCCACTGTTGCCCATCAGTCTATTATAAGTCAGGTGATCAGTGGCACTCAGGTGTGTGTCTCATGGTGTTCCTGAACTCACCCATAGTTACAGTTATTTCCCCGTTTGGGGAATGAATAATTGGAATTGATCTACACAGCAGCTAGAAGAATCCCCAAAAGACTGCGTCTGTCTTTATATGTATATCTATATCCATCATCTATCTTGCTACTACTGCTTTTACTTCTACTATAATTCATAATAAGGCAATATCAATGAAACGAGGCACTAATATAACAATAACAATGGTAACAGATACCACCTATTGAATGGTATTTGACAGACACTGGGCTGAGCCCTTTATGTGGATTTACTCGCTCACTCGTCACGACGCAGAGATCCCTAGAAACTCTTTTTGTTCATGTTCGTGGCCTAAGTAGCCAGGCATTCAATAAGTGCACGTTATAGGAAGGACCTGGTTAGCCTGGGTGCTGATGATACTCATTTGTGCCACTTGGGGGCTGCAGTGACCCAGGGACACATCTGTCTCCTTCCTGCCCCCAAATATCTGACACCCAGCTTTCAGAGAAGGAAGCTCTACTCATCCTATAAAAGCATTTTAACTATTATTATTATTATTATATCTTCATGTCCAAAAAAGAATCTAATAATTCTGAAATGTTAGCCAGAGGCATTTAGAGACTAGCAATAATCAAAATAATGGCCTTTAAACCTCAAAATAGTATATCAAGTGAAAGATGCCAGGTAAAAAGTTCACGTTGTCTAATTCCATTTACAGGAAACACCCAGAACAGGCAAGTATATAGAGGCAGAAAGCAGACTAATGATTTCCAGGGGCTGGGAGAGAGGTGTGTGGAGAGTGACTGCTTGATGGGAACAGGGCAACGAAAATGCCTTGGAACTAGATAGATGTGATCCTTGCCCAACATCACAAATGCACTAATGCCCTGGAAATGTACAGTTTGAAACAGCTACTTGTTAATTTTATATTTTGTGCATTTTACCTCAGTTTTTAAAAGATGATAAACTTCTGTAAGTAGTGAAAAAAAAGAAAGTCTTGCATTGGCTGAGCACCTACTATGGTGGACCCTTGGCACAGGGCCCCTTACACTTGTGTTTTCCCAATTACACAGTGGAAAAAAGTTTTACCTCCATACCCACAAGTTTTGCATCTGCAGATTCAACCAACTGTAGGTCAAAAACAGTATCTCAGTCCATGGCTTGGATCTGCAGATGCGGAGGACTGACTGTACACGTTTCTACTCCATTTGACATAAGGGACTTGAACATCCTTGGATTCCTGTACCCACAGGGTGTCCTGGAACCAATCCTGCAGATACTGAGGGGTGATTGTAGTTCAACTTTGGGGGAGTTAAAAGTTATACGCAGATTTTTGATGCCCCTAGCCCCCAAATTGTCTGAGCATCATCTGCGTATGGCAGGCCCTGTGGTGAGTGCTCCCCTCCACATTATAGCACATGATCCTCACAATCAACCCTCTGAGATATGTGCAATTTTTATACTTAGTGTACAGATGAGAAAACTGAGGCAATAACAAAGAAGTTGCATAATCAGCTCAAGACCACATAATCAGTAGTTTTCAGAGAGACTCATACACAGGAAGTCCGCTCAGGGCCCAGCATTCTCACTCTCTGTGCTTTGACTCAGTGCCTTCGGAGGTGGTCTGCTCCCCACGCTTTGTCAAAGGAGAGAGGAAGCTACCATGCCGGTGAGAGGAGTGGCCTACCATTTTTGTCGTACCTACTCTGGGGCGGTCACTTCCATAGGTTCCTTATTTAATTCCTACAATCGCACTTTGCAGAAAGAAGTACGGCTATGCCCATTTTACAGATGAGGAGGCTGAAACTCAGGAAGGTCAGACAACATACCCCAGGTCACAGGACCAAGGAGTAGCCTGCAGGCAAATCAGCTGAGATACCAGCCCTTGCTCTGAGCTGAGGATGGAGGCGGCTAGCTCTGAGCCTCTCAGGGTGTCTCTAACAGGACCCCTTCCCTTGCTTAGCTCAGTCATCTTTGCAGTAAACAAGAAAGCGATGATGGGAAAGAAGGCACTCACCTCCCCTTCCTGTCCCCCAGAATAAGCATTGCCATTGTCTTCTGTGGGACCCCCTTTCAGCCCAGTTAGTCCAATTGCAAAAGACTGTAGAGTTGGTTTCCTTTCTGCTGCCATGTGCATATCTAGTGATGGCTAAGCATTGACTTATTTATGAGATGCTAATTAATTTAGGCCTGAAGAGCAATACAGACACAGGGAGAAGTCCTGCAGCCAGGCCTGAAACTATTATCTAATCTCCTGTTAATGTACTAGACTACTATGTTTCTTTACAGAATTTTTCAGAATGCAGTTCCCCAGATAGAGTCCACAATTTTGACCTTTGCAATCATTTTACTAACAAAGGTGGACAGTTGTCACTGGAATTGAGGTTCTCGGGTTCCCCAAGATAGAAATAGAGGAAATTCCGGGGAAAACTTCCAGACGGATTTTAAAGCTTATGCTAGAGCACAAGGGAGACAACACAGAGCAAAGGAAGGTCCTCTGAACCGGCTGGAGGCGGGCTGCTTTTATAAATTGAGGACAAAGTAGGCCGAAACGGTGGGCATTTTGAAAAAGGCGGGCTTTCAGCATTTTCCATTTCAGGGTCAGCAACTTCCTTGTCCAGCTGCCTTGCTAGACAAGATTACACAGTAACTATGCTCCTGTCTGTGCTACTGGGGCAAAGTGGCACCAACCCAGAAAGGCTGCATAGTGGTCAAACCTCGATCCTCCGCAGCATGCGGGTCAGTAGTTTCAACATGGGCAATTAGAGGGGAGATAAAATCAGCTACTGATTGTATCAGCTAATCATTTCTGAGTAGGGAGTAGAGTGTGGCTTCCTGCAGGCCCAAGTCCTTAGGCTGTCTTACGCCCACTCAGAAATCCCATCTGGTCCTCACTCAGCTCAGCTTCAGGAGGCAACTTTCTCAGCAACAAAAGTATACCTGGAACCCTTCCCCAAATAATCTACTTCTTATTCCAACCCATCTAAACATACTAGAACAGAGAACAGGACCTGAAAAGATACTTCCTCCAGAGCCAAGTGAAATTTCTGGCCCATCTTGTACAATAAACTGTGAACCTGCCAGGAAGCCGTGGAGTTCCTTCTGCAGGTTCAGGACCCTGGCTTCCCTTGCAGCTGCACGGGTGCTGGGCACTTGGGTCTGGGGTCTGGGGTCTGGGGGATGGGGAGGCAGGGAGGACGTGAGCAAGGGCTGCACACTCACTGCCCTCAGCCGCTGTGAAGGCGGTGTCCGAGAGTCCAGCAGGGCAAGTGCTGTCTGCACAGGCAGCAGGCACCCAGTCCAGCCCGTGGTGGTCACGCAGAGATCTGGCCCGGAACAGCTGAATACTCCGTTTTTAAAAGGAAAGCCCAAAATCCAAATGTGGATGTAAAATCTGCCAATTTCTAAACCAAAAAAAAAAAAAAAAAGTCATCACCCTGTGTAGGCAAAAAGAAAACAAAAACATGTTGGTGAAAAAGATTAGTTCCTCAGCTTCTGGCAACATGAAACCTTGGTTCTAACGTACTTTTTTAAAAAACATAAATAAATGAAATAAAATAGTAAATGGAAAAGTATATGTGAGCAACAAACTATTTTGAGAGTTCCCATAGAAGGGGCTTTTAGATGAAAAGAGACGAAGACTGGACTTGAAGCCAAAAACTTTGTTTTGAATCCAAACCACACTGTGATTCATCCGCCAAAGGATTCTGAGCCAATTGCATAACTAAGTTATGAATTATTTACAAAAGTATCATTGGCACACCTGCCATTCTTACTACACAGCGCTGGTACAAAGAACAACGCACACTATCGACTCAGAAACTTCTCATGCAAATAAAAGAACTAACGATTTATACACTTTTGGAAGGCAGACAAGAGGTCACGTCCAGCACATAGTGACTGTGTTTGCCTACACAGAGACAGATTCGGCACATATTTTTTAATTGCCTGAGCTGGTCGATATTCCTGCTATAATCCAAATTTAGAGAATGAATCTTTTTAACAACTGAAAAAATAGCTTGTGGGACTATTAGTCATAATAACTCACATAGTGACTAATTAGTGCTAAAACTACTCCCCGAAGGTTTCAGACTCAGTAAGTGTAATTACATGTTAACGTGTAGATTTCTGTCTGGCAGAGGTGCAAATAATTTTTGTTCTGTTGAAAAGATATCTACGAAGGTTATTATTTACTCTTCTGTAGATATTAACCAGCTTTGTTCTTAGCCTAGAATTTTAATTCTAATGTTTCTTAATTAATTGCATATATATAACTGGTTCCTCAAAAGGCTCTTTAAACAGGTCTTAACATCTTACTGGGTCTTTCATTAAATAATGAAGTGGGCTACATAAAATCCTTGGCGTGTTCCTTTTCTATTTGCAGAAAAACCATCATTTTATCCTTTTGCAAACTCTACTTTAATGTCAGCCTGTCTTTTCCTAGCCAAACTAAGTTCTTAGCAGCTCTTCTAAACTTATTTCACTAATGCTCTCCACCTTACGTCTGAGGTATCAGTATTGAAGTTTAACCCAGGTACAATGTCAAAACTTGTTATGTTACTGTCCTGCTTTTGTGACAAAAGACAGACACTGCGTGCCGATTTATTTTTCCATTCATGCCATGTGTTTTGCAACAGCATTTTTGTAATACATGCTGCAGGGCACTGCAGAGGAATGAGAGATAAGTAACAGGCCTACACACACACACACACACACACACACACACAGCCACACGCTCCCTTTTAAGGAAACATAGAAGGGAAGGGGGAACAGCTCTGCCTATTGATAACTATTGCAGAATTCCAGCGGACACAGATAAAGGGCTGCGAAAGGTTACTGAGGGAATCAGAGTTAAATTTGACTGGGGGCGTCAGAGAAGGCCTGACTGAGAATGTGACATATTAGCTGGACCTGGAAGAGTGACTGGGGTTTTGAAAGATGGTGAAGAAAAGAGCAGGCTGTCCCCAGTGGCAGGGTAAGCAGAGAATTCAAGAAATGTACTGGGGGCGAGTTCTCCCATGAAGTTGCAACACACATGGACTTTGTAGGAGTTGCTTGTAAAAGGATCTGGGGGTCTGTTGCTGCATGAAAAACGCTCCCAAAACTCTGTGACTTAAGACAACCTTGTTTATCATTTCTCATGCATTTACCCATCTAGGCTGGACTCAGCTAGGATGTTTCTGCTTCGCATGGCTCTCATCCTGCTAGGGGAACAGCAGCAGGTGGCCTGAGGAGTCTCCGCTCAGAATATGGCACAGGTGCGAGAGAGCAAGTCACGTGGTCCATCCAGAGTCAAGGAGTGAGGAAACAGATTCAGACTCCTTAGCGGGAGAAACAGTAAAGCCATATGGCAAAGGACATCACACAGAGAGGGGTGAAGGACTGCAGCCAATGGTGCAGTCTCCCACAGGAACAGTAGAAAAACCTTGAATGCCATGATAAAGAATGAAACTCTGTTGCTAAGAGAATAGATCTTAATTGTTCTTACCACGGTGGGTGGAGGGGGGAGGGGAGAGAGAAGTGATAATTTCCTGATGTGATAGAGGCATTGTCTAAGTCCAAGGTGGCAATCATATTACAATACATAAATATATCAAATCAACAGGTGTATGACAGTGTTACATGTCGATTATATCGCCCCCCCAAAAATGAAAAAAATTAAACTTCATTCTAGGCAAAGGGAAATCATCACTTTTTTTTTAAGCAGAAGGGAGACTTTCTCAGATTGGTGTTGGAAAGATGATTCTGCCAACCAGCTAGGTGGAGAACTAGGGTTTACAACCGTGCGAACTAGGATAGTGGTCGTGGGAAGAGGGACAGAGGGGACAAATTAAAAATAGTTCTTATGTGGACTAAAGCAGGTCATTATCTGGAGGAAGAGTAAGAAAAGCTGAGACAACACTTCGGTTTCTGAACTGGTATGGTGAAGCACGCAGTGGCAGTGATAATAATTCAAGCCACTGCTACTGTGTAGTTACCTTGCACCAGCTACTTCAGCGAACACTATGCATAGCATCCTACTGAAGTGCCACAAAAACTACGACATAGTGGTGTCATTTTCTATCCCCATTTTATCAATGAAAATAATACTGACACTAAATGAATTTGAGCAATTTGCCCAAGTTCAAAGCAAATAAATAACCGACGAAATGGTTTTTGAACGTGAAATCACTTTGATTCCAGAATGTGAGCTCATAACCTTCCGTCCCAGCAAGGCAGGGATAACAAAGCAACCATTTCCTGGTTAGTTCCAAGGAAAGGAAGTAACATTTGATGTGGGGGTAGGGGCTGCTTTAGTGACTTACATTCTGGCCCACCAAACTGTGATAAAATGCCACTGTATTTACTGGGGTAAAACATTTTGATCTTTCTAAATATGCGATACTTGAATCATTTACACTTGGACTCAAAGGTGCATTCATTGGGAAAGCACTTAGAACAGGCCCTCCCCTGTTTCAAACCCTCCCAGAGAATCTTGCTAGGGTTCCCATTCCCGTGCTTCTAATGAGGTTCAAGTGTATTCACCAGTACTGTTTCCCACAGGTCCTTTGGGCACCTCTATACTTCCTACCGTCTCTAATGGAATTGTTTTCACTTCCGGCCAAGATGGAGGTGTAGGTGGAAACACTGTGCCTCCTTGCACAACTAAGTTTAGATACGACAAAGTTTTCATAACAAAATGCAACCAAAACAGAAAACTGAACTGTACAGAAGTCTGACAACAACGAACCATTCAGCCAGACCGGTAAGAGGGGCGCAGTCAGCGGCTGGTGCAGTCGTGCAGGCAAAAGCGGCCTGACCCACCCAATAGCACAGGCGGCAGTTGGTGGATGCCAGGTGTGGGGTGGCGACGGGCAGACCCGGGGGGGGCGCAAGGTGGCTGGCTGACCGCGGTCACATATTCACACACAGATAAAACAGGCAAAGGAACAAGCAGTGAGATACACCACACAGGCTAGGGCCCCAGCGACGGGAATTGGAGCCTGAAAGCACCAATTGGAGAAACTTTCAGGGTCGAGGTGCCAGGAGAAGCTCCCAGGCTCACTGAGAGTTTGTTGGAGAGACCCACAGGGTCCTGGAGGGTGCACAGGCCTACATACCCAGGAGCCGGCACCAGGAGGGTCTGGTTTGCTTGCAGGAAGCAGCAGAGGGGACCAAAATCCGAGAGAAAGAGGAACAAACACCATTGCCCCTCTCTGACCCCGCCCCCACATACAGCGTCACAACCCAGCAACTGGGTGGCCCCACTCTGGTGAACACCTAAGGCTCCGCCCCTCAAATGTAATGGGTGCAACCTGACCAAAACATTATGGCTCAAGTAGAAAAAGAGCTCAAAGCCCCAGAGCCAATACTTTTAAGCAACCAAGAAATAGCCAACCTATCACATGCAAAGTTCAAAATACTGGTGATCAGGATGCTCACAGAACTGCTTGATTTTAGCACAAATTAGAGGAACATATGAAGGCTAAACTAATTGAAATGAAGGGAAATGCACAGGAAACCAATAGTGATGGGAAGGAAATTGGTAATAAAATCAATCGAGTGGACCAGAAGAATGAAACATCCAACCAGAAAAGAATGAAGAAATAAGAATTCAAAAAATGAGGAGAGGCTTAGGAACCTTCAAGACATCTTTAAACGCTCCAACATCTGAATTATAGGGGTACCAGAGGGGAAAAGGAACAGCAACAAGTGGAACACATATTTGACCAAATAATAAAGGAGAACTTCCCCAATCTGGCAAAGGAAATAGACTTCCAGGAAATCCAGGAAGCTCAGAGAATCCCAAAGAAGTTGGACCCAAGAAGGAACACACCAAGGCACATCATAATTACATTAGCCAAGATGAAAATGAAGGAGAGAATCCTAGAAGCAGCAAGGGATAAGGGGACAGTCACCTACAAAGGAGTTCCCATCAGACTGTCAGCGGATTTCTCAAAAGAGACCTTACAGGCAAGAAGGGGCTGGAAAGAAGTATTCCAAGTCATGAAATCCAAAGACCTACAGCCAAGATTGCTTTATCCAGAAAAACTTTCATTTACAATGGAAGGACAGATAAAGTGCTTCTCAGATAAGGGCAAGTTCAAGGAGTTCATCATCACCAAGCCCTTATTATATGAAATGCTAAAGGGACTTATATAAGAAAAAGAAGATGAAAAATATTAACAGTGAAAGGACAGCAAACTCACAAGTTATTAACAACCACACCTAAAACAAAAGCAAACTAAGAGGACAGCTAGATCAGGAACAGAACCATAGAAATGGAGATCACATGGAGGGTTAGCAACAGGGGAGTAGGAGGAGAAGGGGGGAGAAGGTACAGAAAATAAATAGCATAGATGGTAGGTAAAAATAGGGGGGAGGGCAAGAATAGTAGGGGAAATATAGAATCTAAAGAACTTGAGACTTGTGGTCATAAACTAAAGGGGGGAATGGTGGGGGAGGGCGTGTGCAGGGTGAAGGGGAATGAAGGGGGGAATAGAACAACTGTAATGGTATAATCAATAAAATATATCAAAAAATGGAAGTGTTTGAGAATGGGTGGGGGGCGGTGTGGAATTTGGGATTAGAGAAGAAGGAAAAGGGGTTGGGAAGTTTCTGGCCTAACTTCAACCCCTCCCCCTCATTTTTCCAGGTCCCCATGCTCTCCACTCCTCTTTCTTCTTCTCCTCAGAGACAGAACTACCCTCATACACTCAGCTCATATGTCCCAGGATGATTACAATCAGTCAGAATCTTCTTCCCCAGTCACCCTTCCTAGAGAGACCCAAACTCCAGACGGAGGAACTTGGATGTTGGCCTTCTCTGAGGTGGAACGGTCCCCGAGGACAGTGCAGAAACTGAAACCACAGCTCACTTTTTATTGCACAAAATAAATACCAAACTACAGTCACTACTTTGGGGAACATAAACGCCAATTTATACACACACGTATATAAAATTTAAAATAAAAGGCAAACGGCAATGAGATAAGCTTTATCTGTATTTTCCTATGTATACAAAAATATTTTAGTCACCATTCCACCTTTGATTTCTTTTTATTTAATTTTTATTGATTTTTAGGGGGGAGTAGGGAGAGAAGGAGAGAGAGAAAAACATCCATTTGTTGGTTCACTTATTTTTTAAATGTTTATTGATTTTAGAGGGAGAACGTTGATTGATATGAGAGACAAACATCAGTCGGTTGCCAGTGGCCACCAAGTATTGAACCCACAGCCCATGTACACGCCTGATGGGGAATCCAACCCCCAACCTTCCAGTGTACAGGATGACGCTCTCGCCGAGCCTCACTAGCCAGGGCTATTCCACCTGTTCATGCATTCATGGGTTGCTTCTTGTATGTGCCCTGACCAGAGGTGGAACCCACAACCTTGGTGTATCAGAACAATGCTCTAACCAGCTGAGCCACCCAGCCAGAGCCACAGCCTTTTATTTTAATCTTACTTCTTACACTGAATATTATTTTTAAATGTCGACAAGTTTATTTTTCTTAGGGTTTCTCAACTGTATTACTTAATCTCTTATTTTTTAAGACTTTTCCACTCATGAAAGTTTACTCTTTAAATAAAATATAAATGTATCAACAAGTATATAAATGTATCATATAAAATCTCTACCTGTGTGTAAACATATGTAATTCTCACTTCTTCTGGTTCATTCGTTCCTTCACACTTCAACAACGACAGGAAGTAGGGCTGCGGCAGTGGCCCAGGAGGTAAGGGGGGTGGGGTATTGTGACGGTTCATTTTATTCTTGACTTGGCTGGGGGAAGTCACGGGGAACACATTATGTGGGCAAATGTTACTCTGGATGTTGCTGTAAGGGTGTTCAGGGGATGACAGTAACATTTAAATTCAGTGGATTTTCTGGCAAAGCAGGTTGTCCTCCATAAGGGTCCCCAGGGGGTCCTCCTCCAGTCAGAGGTCCGAGTACCGAACCCTCCCCGGGCACAGCAGGAAGGAACCCCGCCAGCACGCAGCCCATGCGCCCACACTGCGAGTCTTCCCTGGGTCTCGAGCCTGTGACCTCCCTTGCTGATTTTGTATTTACCAAGCTCCAACATCAAGTGAGTCCACTCTTGAAACTAAATCTCTGTCTCTCCATCTCTTCCCTCTCACGCGCCCCCCGCCCCGCATATGCATACGTGCTGTGGCTCTGTCTCTCTGGAAAACCCCACCTAATACAGGTATGGAGGCTTCCCCGCACCCCTCTCCCCTTCTCCCTGGGGCCGATCCTCCAGTTCCTCCCTTGTCTCTTCCAGCCCATCCTAAAACCCTATCCAGAAAAACCTCTCACCATGAAGGACTCCGTAGATGCACAGCCCAGTCACCGTCCTGATACAGCGCCAGGCTCCTCCGCCCTGGCCCTAGGGCCTCGCGCCGCTGGGGTCTCCAGCTTTCCAACTGCCCCTCTCTACCCTTCTTTGCTTGGAGGGGCCTGGTGAGGACACCTTCTCCCCCACCAAAGCCGGCACGCACTGCACGCACAGAGCTGCCCTAAAGGCCTGGGCGCGGATAGGTGAAAGCTCCCACCACCTGAGTGCGAAAACCAAGGCACGTGTTTTATCCCATTCACCTGCGTTTCTGGGTGGGGTCAGGTGCCGGTTTCGAATCGAGGAATTTACTTGGGCTTCCCAAACAACTTACACCCAAAGCCTGGCCTTGGGGTCTGCTACCCAAATTAAGACCTTTCGCAGCTCCCAAATTACTGCTGTTCATTCAACAAGCAAAACGGGGGTTGGCAGAAACAGTAAACTGAGGGATGGACGGAAAGTCATGCATCACTTCTCTAACTGGCAGAGGCTGAGCAGGCCGCTGGTGAAGCGGTAAATCACTGCGAGGTTCCCCCGCATTCTCAAGCACAGAGAGTGTGGGGATCTGGCCCAGAGACCTGCTGAAAGTGTGTAACTTCCCGCGTCCTGTGTTTTATCCTACACATTCGTGGGAGGTTTGCACTCTGGTGCATGACCTACCCTGTTTTACCACTCACTCCCAGCTCCGCTGGCAGTCTTTGATTTTCCAGGATGATGGATACATGTTTACCTGGGGGATTCATGCTGCTATTTGGGAGGCGTTGGCCCTGGATACTCCAGAATGGATCTCTGGATTAGGCCAGACTGCAGACCAGTATCTCTACACTTGCAGCTTTGGGTGCTTTGTCCGGAACTTTTACTGAGTGGCCTTGGAATTGTGCAACTGTCCCATGTGGAAGAGTGCAGTAAGACACCCGTGTCCAGAATCGTCCTAGCAAGTGACTGGCCATGACTGCAGGATGCAACCTAAGACCCCACGGACTAAAAATAACGAGAGTGGGAGAAAATTCTGGAACAACTTTCCCACTTAGGGACATTCTGAATCAAACTGCATACCAGTCAGCACTTGGGCCCCACAGGGACCTCTGGAAAGCAGAGGCCCTGATAGCATGTGGAGAACACTACCCTCATTCGTGGCTTTGTCTTTCCTATTTTGATATTTCCCTCTGTGCATTTGCCCAGTGCCCACTTTTCTTCCCAAATTTTATTTATTTACTTTTAGAGAGACGGGAAGGGAAGGAGGAAGAGAGGAGAGAAACCTCAGTGTATGGGAGATACATGGATTGGTTGCCTCTTGCATGCCCCCAACTGGGGGGTACCTGGCTGGAAACCCAGGCATGTGCCCTGACTGGAATCCTGTGACCTTTCAATTCACAGGCCAGGGCTCAATCCACAGAACCACACCAGCCAGAGCTAGTTTTTCTTAATTACACTCCACATATATTGTAGGCAGCCTTAAGTCCTTCCCAGAACAAAGCAGGGCACAAATTAAAAGGGATGGGGCAGGCACTGGTCGTCCACTGGGCACTCTATGGCACATTCTGGGAAGCAGAGGTCCTGCCTGTCTGCCCCACTTAGGATATCACAGAAAAAGTGCTGGAGCCAGATGACAGCCTATCTCCTGCTGAAAAGCCTCCTCCCTCCCCATCCCTGGGTTTGCAAAAGGGCTCCTTCCTGAGTTTAAAGGACATAAGCAAACTGAATCATTGTGTATTTAGTGTATTTTTTTTCTATCCACAAGAGGTCGCTTTTACTTATGAAATACCCAGATTTGAGTCACTGACTTCAGGATGCTCAGAAATTCAAGGTACTGCACTAAGTGGTTTGTGAATTACAGCGCCCATATGGATAGAGACATAACCAAGGCTGTATCTGTAGCATAACTCAGTTATGAGTAAGCTGAATTTCTAATGTGACTAAAACAAGCTTAACACCTTTGTCTCAACTCATATTATAAATGACCCCGGCCCTGGCCGGTGTAGCTCAGGGGATTGAGCACGGACCTGCGAACCACACGATCATGGTTCGATTCCCAGTCAGGGCACATGCCTGGATTGCAGGCCAGTTCCCAGAGGGGGACTCATGACAGGCAAACATACATTGATGTTTCTCTCCCTCTCTCCTTCCCTTCCCCTCTAAAGATAAATAAATAAAATCTTTAAAAAAATGACCCCGAGTGGAACCAAGACTCTTTCCTTTTCCTAAATTCAGTGTAGTTTTGACTCACATAAACCTAAATTCCTAGGCTGTCTTGCTTAAACTGTAAACATCTTAACTTTTGAAGAGTGAATGTAAAGTATAAACTGATGCAACTTTTCTAGGAAGCAACTGGCAATAAACATGAAGAGCCTTAAAAATGTTCCTATGCTTTTGCTCAACAATTCCACTTCCGAGAACCTACCTGCAGAAAAGAACTGAATGGTGATCACTGATGCCCCAAAACAGATTACATACAAAGAGGCATATTTCATGTAAAAGAGGCAGAAACCTAGAAATAATCCAAATAGCCAACAGCAGAACTGTTTACTTATGAAGCAGTCACACAATGTATTAGTTTACAGTTATTAGCAATGATGTTTGCATGAGTTTTAACTACCTGAGAGAAATGTATACAACAGAATTTTAAATAAAAAAGGTAAGAAACGGAACTGCAAGTACAATTTACCTCCAAAGACAACACATGCAGACATCCACAAAATATGTAACTGGAGGAAATCTGAGAGATGGGATTATGGGTAATTCTCATTTTTTTACATGTCTCCATTCTCCAATGTTCAGCAATGAGCATGAGCATGTCCTCCCTTTTGTGATCAGTAATGAAAATAAAATTTGCATTTAAAAATAGGAATTAGTGCAGAAATCCACCATGAAGCAAATTAATGATTGCAATGTCCTCCTTTTTATTAAATTATAAAACTGTTATCGATACACACACTTTTGGAAATAACATTTGTTTTTTTCACATGTCTGCTTTTGTGGAGCACAAACAAAAACTTCAATTTCTCAGTCTTGAAGCTATTTAGGACTGGTAGCCAAACTACCAAGAATAGCTACTATATATTGTCAGAATTTATGGAAAATATTACAAAGACAAATGCTTCAAAAAGATGACACAGTGCAGAGAAAACCATAGCTATTAAGCTGGTATAAAATTCAGTCAAAATGTTTTAGTCCATTATGGCTTCGTATAAAGCTTCAAAGGAAGAAAATTTAAGCCACTGCTCATCAAAGGCACTTAAGAGTTGTAATAAAATACTTCTTTGAATTTAGTTGGAGTCGGACAGTTATTTTTATTCCTTTTTTCACATTCTGTCTCATGGTGAAACAGTCCTTGAATACAGCTATTAATGAAAAATAGTTATCACTTCTTAATATACATGTTAAAAATATGCAAACAGAATTAATACAGATTTTGGTCCACTGAAGCAGGCAACATTATCAGACTGTAGTGTTTCTCTTAATTCTGAGCAAAAAGCCACCAACTCCCCAGACCCAGTCACACAGACAGAACCTTCAGTTCTGAATCTGCGTGGGTTGTGCCCTGTGCTCACCACGAGGGACTGGGGGCTCAGGTCCCACCACATCTCCACAGTGCATTTTAACTGGAAAGAACCGCCCCACAGCTCCACAGGAGTGTTGCCCTGAGGTGGCGATGGCAGGGTACAGAAGAGTCCATCCTCAAGACACCTATAATTCCGTGTCTCGGTACTGGGAAGAAGGCTGGCCGTAATAACCGCGCTTTGAGTGTTCCGACAGCTGCTGGCGGTATTCTTCCTCCTCCACGTCACTGCCGTAACTTCCTCTGGCATCTTGATAGAGTCTGGGAGGACCTTTCTGTGGTTCAGGGGGTCTGAAACTTAAAGAGCGAGAGGGGTAAAGACACAGCAGGCTATCACCCAAGATAGACTGCTTACCTCTGGGCTAACAAACCAGGGACACTCCTGGCCCAGCTGTAGGTTCGCAGAGTGATGGGACTGGGGATGGAAGCCATAGGCCGACGCTGATGCCCACTTGGATAGCAAGGGAGGGGGCCACCCACGTGCTCCCTGACCTACAAATTCCCCAGCTGTTCATTGGCTACAAGCGCCACTGTTTGATCGGTAATTTTCCCCTAGTTTTCTGTTGGCGTAAAGCTAGACTGTAGCTTCCAGTCAGAATAGCCACAAGAAATGTGATTTGTTTTTTCCCTATTCTCGGAAGCAGGAAATGATCCAGTGTTAAAACCTCAACTGGAAGACACTGTGGTAATTCCTAGTGCTTATTTAGCATCTTTAAAATGCAGGATATCTTACTGACACCAGCCATTTGACTGTCACCTTCCCTTCAGACCACAGTTCAGCACAAGTGGCCTGACTTTGCCAGGTGATGCAAAGGAGTCAGGAGCTTAGCTTATAGCCAGAAAGTAGCAACAAAGTGGGTCTAGGCCCCAGAAATTTTGCTTGTGTATTGTCCTAACACAATTTAATGTATCTGTGCTCCAATGTATCAAGGGAAATTGAGTTGAAATGCCAGTGATTACACTGTCAGAGAGTTTTAGCATACAGGCAAAATTATCATGAAATTTTGACTCTTTATACTACAATTTGTCCAAATAACTAAGGTAAACCATTGACCAGGGAGGGGGAAAAAGTTTCTTTATTATTCTGAAATGTAAATGAAGAAAATTCTTTCCTGGGAGCCTAAGTTCCAGGTAAGCCCCTCGTGTAGACCCGTACCTGCCAAGCAGACCTTACCTCGTGTACTGGGGTGAGCCAGGGTCCGGCTTGTGGGTTTTGATTGGAACTGCATAGATATCGGGGTGCTTCTGGGCAATTTCAATCTGTGGTGATGCAGGAAAAAGCAGAGTAAGAAGGAAGGAGTGAACCATGGGGCAGTCTGCTTGCTGGCTTCCTGCCAGTCCAGTTTCCCAATTCCATTTGAAGGAGAAGAAAAGCAGAAGAGACTCTAGTTTTCATGCTTCTGTGTGATGTCTGAGCGGTACATGCCGAACGAGAAAAACACCTGAGGCAGTGAGATTCTGCCACATGCTGCCACACGGAGGAACCTTGGGGACTTTGTACTAAGTGAAATAAGCCAGTCTCAGAAGGTCAATCACAGAATTCCACTTTTATAAGGTCACCAGTACAGTCAAAGTCCCAGAGGAAAAAATCACATGGTTACCAGGAGGTGTCAGAGGTGTGTTTCAAATAGAGAAAAATTGTTTAATAGTTTAATAGGTACAGAGTGTCAGCTGGGAAGGATGAAAAATCCTGGAGATGGATGGTGGAGACAGTTGCACAAAAATGTGAATGTACTTAATGTCAACGAACACTTAAAAATGGTTAAAATGGTAGATTTTATGTTATGTACATTTTATCACAATAAAAAAAAGGAGTTCGGTCCCCACTCGGGGCGTGTGTAAGAGGTGACTGATCAATGTTTCTCTTTCACATCGATATTCATTTCCCCCTCTCTCTCCCCCTCCCTCCCCCCTCTCTAAAATCAATAAGCATGTCCTTGGCTGATGACTTTTTTAAAAAGTACAATCTATGGGCCTCTCAGTTTCAGAGCCCAAGGTTTGCTAGGTTTCTATGGCAAATCTGAGAGCAAATTAAAACTCAGTTACCAAACAAACATAAATGGTGTAAAGAAAAACAACTTCTGAGAGGCACTGATTCTCTGGTCACTCTTCCACACTCCGAAGCCCAACATAAAGTTCTGATTTACAAAAGGCCGAATCTTATTGTTAGGCTTTCCTGACTGGAAGAGAAGAGGAGGCACGCACAGCCAACAGTCTGGAAATGACACACAGAGGGCGAGCCTTTGGTGTCGTGCATGTGAACATCCCTTTGTGTTTGTGCCATGTGAAAAGGGCCGCAAATNTAAAATCAATAAGCATGTCCTTGGCCGATGACTTTTTTAAAAAGTACAATCTATGGGCCTCTCAGTTTCAGAGCCCAAGGTTTGCTAGGTTTCTATGGCAAATCTGAGAGCAAACTAAAACTCAGTTACCAAACAAACATAAATGGTGTAAAGAAAAACAACTTCTGAGAGGCACTGATTCTCCGGTCACTCTTCCACACTCCGAAGTCCAACATAAAATTCTGATTTACAAAAGGCCGAATCTTATTGTTAGGCTTTCCTGACTGGAAGAGAAGAGGAGGCACGCACAGCCAACAGTCTGGAAATGACACACAGAGGGCGAGCCTTTGGTGTCGTGCATGTGAACATCCCTTTGTGTTTGTGCCATGTGAAAAGGGCCGCAAATCATTTTAATTAAATGAAAACATTTAAAATTCTTATTGTCGACATGCAAACATAATCCAGTGGTTTAGAAACAATTACCCTTGCATTCTGTGCTTCTTGGAGCTCTTGCATTCTCTGCAATCTTGCCTTGTGATCCATCTTCTCAAATATTTTTACTTTGCCCAGGACAGACTTGGGTGCGTTATCTTGCTCCACACTGTCCTCTCCTGCCTCCTCGTTCTCTGGGGGAGGCACAGGAGTGGAGGGCTTCAGTATAGGCTTGCAAAAGGCAGGTTTTGCTGCAACAGGAGGAGGATGACTCTTGGCAGATGCACTGGGAATTTCGTTGCCAGCAACAGTTGAGGGAGAGTTTGACTTGTATTCATAGGATCTGGAGTAGTCCAAGGACTCTTCTCTGTTCTGGGTTCTGGCCTGCAGAGAGCAGTGACATATTTCTCACCTTAGGCTTTCGTTTGGTTTGCACATCAATATTAGTGGTTTAATACACTCCATTTCCTGATCAGTTTCCGTAGGTGGTCAACAAATACCATTGCAACAAACAGTCAAATATAGGAGGGCGAACAGCCACTGGCTGGGCACTGTGATCCCTTCCTCACTTCCTGCAGGAGTAAGAGCTTGGGAAACAAGAGGATGCTTGGGAAGTGCTCGGAGCCCTGCAAGGGCTAGAAGTAGATCAGCCCTAACTACACCCTGGAGGAGATTCAAATTTTGGAGAAGACCTCAGGACCAATCAGGCTTCTGGATCGAAGAGTGGGCTCCTGAGTTCACACCACACCGGGGTCCACGCCCCGGCGTGGAGGTGAGGCCCATGTCCAGCCACGAAGGAGATGGGAGTAGGGAGTGGGGAGGCATGTCATGCAAATGGCCACTTCCCCTCACACTTCAATCCTAGACCTGCTTGTAAATTTTCACTGTTATATTTTAGGAGATCATTAATTACTTCTGATAGCTCACACAATCAATTATTACTTTCTTCTCAACTGAACTATTAAGTTAAATAAACAAATTTCATTAGTCTATATGGAAAAGCATACAGTCATGGCTTTGATTCAGAGAAGAGATAAAGAATCATGACACGCCCATGTGTTCTTATATTGATTTCCTGCTGGATAACAATTTGCTTAAAAAATAAACTTCCTCATAATGAGGGGCATTATAAACAATGGTGGTTGTTTTCTTTAGCAAATCGTCAGTAAGGATGTTCCTGGTGCACCTAAACCAGACTGTGGGCAGAAAACTCCAATTGGACGGAAAAAAAAAACTGAGCCTGGGTTTGGTGACTTGGAGCATGCGGCATTTGTCCAACTTTTCTCTTCCTGTGTCAACTAATTTAAAAATACTAACATTTTTAGAACTGTACATTTTCCTAAAATTTCCTTTCCATCCTTCCTATCTTTTTTCCCTCCCCAAGTTTTTTAGTTTACCCAACAGGACGAAAGGCAGGTTCTAATGGAGAAACAGGGAGTCAACAACACAATTCCACACCATCGTCTTGTGTGTGCTCCTCCCTGGGTATGCAGAGAGCTCCAGGGAGTCTGCTTCCTCTTCCTTCCCATCCTGGGCTTCCCAGCCACATACCTTGGGCGGCTCTGGTTTGAATGCTGGAGGCGGGCTATTGTCCCTAAGTTGATCTCTGCTAGTAGCCCTCCTCATCTGAGCTCGTGGCTCTGGGCTGGGTCTCCTTATGCTCTACAAGACATAAAGGTTTATTCACAACAAGAACATCGCAGCAGAGAGAAAAGAGCACTCGTCTGCTGTGCTGGAGTTCCAAGGACTTGCCTAAGTTCAGAATTTGAGGCTCGCAATTTGCATAAACGTTCCCAACTTGCATGAGCCGAGACACTGACCCAGTGCTTCTTTACTGAAAAGGCAGAACCTGGCACACTTCCATGAGCAAATGCTCCAGATCAATTTTTTAAAAACTAGATGTATCCCTTGTAGTAGTCTCTTCCTTTAAAGTACAAAAGTCTAAAATCTAAAGTCTAAAACCTCTTTTTAGTCAAAGCTTTTTACACTTTAAAGCATTAGGTATCTAAATTTATACACATTAAGAAGTTAACGTATTCTTTACAACTTGTCCAGTGCTGTGTACTAATATTTTTATTGTCATGGTGGGTTTTATCCCCTCCTTCACCTCGGTTTTTGGTACTTCTATTTTAAAAAGAATAAAATCATTCACTGAATTGTGCTAAGTTGCTAAAGGGAAGTCCATAGCAATCATGATCCAAATATATGGATAATCTCATCTATTGTACAAGATCATTATTCCAATGTTCTCTGTGGTACAACTAATAATTGCTCAGGTCCTAACTTAGGGCATGTTGACCTGGTTTCTAGGATCACATAAGCTGTCTACTCACTGGCCCATGGATGTGTGGCACACGTGATCAGACATGTATTTGATCATGAACTCAATTCAAAAATTGAAATACAAGAGAGAAGGAAACTGATGGGGAAACACTCAGGAGTTTTGGCAACATCAGAAAGGTTAAAGGGAGGATGGAGGAGAAAAAGCAGGAATATCTAAGTGTACAGAGAGAGAGGCCTAATCAAAGGTTACAAGTAAATACAATAATATTGTATTTAAAAAATAATGTTCCACCTGCAATTTGGACGGCCAGCCCATAAAGCTGTTCAGTTTATCCATCGTGCCCAAGGGCACTTAGTTCCTGCCCTGCTCTCCCATGGACCACTACCCCTATCATGCAGGCATTGGCTTGGCATGAGGGACTCCCTACTAGTCATCCGTTTCAACCCTCAGGAAGACCTTCCGCAGCACTCTGAATTAACAGTCGTCCAGCAGAATTCCAGTGAAACACCAGAACCTCCGCCTGCTGCCCATGGCCTCACAGCCCGTGGCCTGCCTCGCCTCACCTCCTCATGCTGCACCGGCTCCGAGGAGCGGGTGATGGAAGACACCAGCGGCTCCTCGGCTGGCTCATCCAGCTCATTGTCAGTGTAGGCGCCTCCTTCGCCGTCGGTGTCTTCAAAGTCACTGATGAGGCGGCTGTCGCAACTCAGATAGTCCGCGCCCATGGCGGTTAAGTAGGACATGCGGTCTTCAGGGTCATCATCCATCCCTTCCATCTAGAGGAATGTGTTTTGGAGGGTCAGTGGGGTGTGACATGGCTCCTGGGAGTGGGGACTCAGGAAAATTCCCAAGGGCACAGCCAAGTGACAGAAACCTTGGTGTGTTCTACAAAGGGAAGTGAACCTTATTTTCCTGAAATCACTTGGCTTTATGCTCATGTGTGTGCAGGGACTCAAAGGAGGAACCCCTCACCCTATCTGTCTTTGCTGCCAGATGCAGCTCCATCTGACATAGAGCTACTGAGTCATGCATGCCTCCTCAGACTGTTGTGCTCTGTCTTCCAGAATCTGGCTTCTCTTCAGCTTCTTCTGCTGGTACTTGTCTCCTAGTAATAAATGCACCCTGCCTTGTGCTGCACCCCTCTTCACTCAGCCACAAGATTCTCAAATCCTTGAGGCAGAAGCTCTGTCCTGTTCAACTTCTTGTCCCTGTGGGGGCTAGCACAGAGCCTCAGCAGGCCACAGGCACTCAGGAGATGCTAGACACCTTGACCAAACGTGCAGTTCCCAAACAGCAAGACTTGGGCTCAACAATCTCATTGGCAATTGACTCATTTCCACAATAAAACTGTCCTTCTAAGCTACCTCCATTCGGTCAGACTATAGAAGACTATCGCCAAAGGCTCCCAGAACCACACGAAATTATATACTCTCTCTGCGTCCTCCCTGCGGAGAGCTGTGCGTAAACTATGTCCACAGATGAGAAGCTGGGCAATTTTAGAAGTCTACGCGAGTTTCCTAATGCCCACTTCTCACCTACCCAAATGCCTAGGGCCCGTTCTCTGCCAATCTTTAAGCAAATGATTCCACCACCATTTGCCTTTTCTTCTTTCTATTAATTTTTAACCATGTTTTCTGTGCTCCTCAACTTCATCTGTCACCTCCACTCTGAGTTTCCCCATTCTTAGTAAGCTGTGGAGGTCAGCTCGAGATCTTGTAAGCTCTGATTAGTGTGCTTGGAATACAATACTAGTTACTACGTTAAAAGTAAAAGGGAAGTGAATGTAGGGTTGCACGTATTACATTATGCTTTTCTTCTAAAAGCCCTTTCACTTTATTACTTTTTCAGAGAATTTATAAAATTGCAAATGTGACTGGCACATGTCAGAATTCCTTCAAACAGGCGTGGCTTTACTACATTCACTACCCTCTTGAGAAAAGATTCAAAACACGGACTCTCACCTCACAGCAGAGTGTCTATGCCACATACCTTCCCTTCGGAGACCCAAACTGCTTCCCCTTGCTGATGCTGAATTGTGTCTTTCAAGCTGCCAAACCAGCTATCATTTGCTGCATTCAGGTTGATTGTAGCTATAGAAATGTAGGCAAATGATTTGCATCAATTTCCAAAGCGACATTTACTTAAAAACTTATTTGACATAATTCATATTCATTTCTGTCATATGTAAATTAAAACTGTCAAATGCAAGAGAAAGTCTGAACATACTTGAATACGAAATCCCTTCAGTTGGGTTTATATTACAAATAAATGTTATAAACCTAAAAATGGGTGAATTTCATTTCAGAATGCGTATCTTTCATAAAAGCTACTTTTTTTTTCACATTTTATGTATTTATCTTTAGAGGGGGAAGGAAGGAGAGAGGAAGGAAACATCAATGTATGGTTGCTTCTCATGCATCCCCTGCAGGGAACTGGCCCCTGCCAGGAACTGGCCTGAAACCCAAGCATGTGCCCTGACTGGGAATCGAACCGTGATCATCTGGTTCACAGGCCCGCGCTCAATCCATTGAGCTACACCAGCCAGGGCCCATAAAAGCTACTTTTAAAAACATGCTTTTAAAGAGTGTATTTTTAGGAGCAAAGAAAACACACCTAAAACAGATATAAAAGCACCATATTTTAAAGACCATTATATATTATAAATAAGAAAACTATACACTAGCGTACTGTTGGTTATCGCCAATAAAATACTGACTATTTCAAACAGACATCATTTTGACCGGTTTAAACATCTTGGAATATACACACAAGTTAACCAAGCTGCATCCATACACATTCAAGTGATATACATTTTCTACACAGAACAAAATATTCCTTACACAACAGCACTCCCCATGGATCGACCAAGCGTCACGCAAATACTTTCCATGGACCAGCTCATTTCAGACTCACACCAACTTTGTGAGTAGGTATCGCCATCTCCCCCAAACACAGGAGAGAAACTGAGGCACAACAGTGAAGCCAGCCCAGGGCCTCACACCAAATGAGTACAGAAGCCTAGATGCAAATTCAGAAGTTTGCTTTTATAGTTCATGCCTCAGCCAGGGCACAACGCGGCCCGTCCAAAACTGCAAATTCAGAGTGCGGATACAAAACACCAGCCAAGTAAAACACACACAAGTCGCTCTTCAGTGCCGTGTGATTGTGGGTCTAATGGAGATGAACTGACAAGCAAACTGGCCCTGGAGAACAAATGAAATCGGACTTAAAATAACCACACTGCAGGCAAATTAGGATTTTTTTAAAATGACTATGTCATATCATAACCTTTTCTCAGAGGGTATGGCATTTTAGGGAACACCCGAAAGTGGGGCTTCCTGGGAAAGGCTCCTGGCACCCTGCTCCATCTCGCCTGAAGTCTGCACAGTTCTCGGCAGAGAGCCGGGAAAGAACCATTGGGCCAATTTTGTGAGCCATTACGCTCCAAGTTTTCTGCCTAGTAACATATGCCACTCTTTCATTTAAGGAGTTCTAACACTGATCTTGGAACATCCCGAGTGAGCTTACAATTTCTCTGCTTATCTGCTATTTATAGCATTAGAATAAACCGATACATTGGACAACGCCCCCAAATTAACCTTGATTCCTTGGACTTTTGCACCCTTATCATGGCCCTCTGCCAACGCTGCTCTGCCCTTGGGTAGAATGTGATGCCAGAGTACTCAGACATGGGAGTGAGACTGCGCCCCCAGAGGCAAAATGAGTGATTGGCAGTAAATGCACCCAGAACACTAGGCTGTCCTTCTGAGCTTTTAGTTGGAGTTGTATGAAATAAGTACAGTCTGTATTTATCACAAGAAAAACCGAGTTAAAATGGCCATTTATGAAATGTAGAAGCTATGTTATGCCCCCTGATAAAATGAAAAAAGGTCATAAAACCTCTTACTGAACTCACAGTGAGTCAACTGTATGAAAGTGAAAAAAGAAGAGAGAACGTCCCTGTGGCTAATTTCCCAATTCCCATATAAAGGTGACATCTAAGTTGGTAACAGTCATCTCATGAACTCGACCTTTTTAATGAGTGGGTACAAACTATGATTTACCTTTCCTTTATTTGGAACCAATCACTTGGGTTTATGGTTGGCTTTTGCTCATTGGGTTTTTCAGGTTCTTTTGACCCTGAGCAGTATTAGTTAATTCTTGCTGCTCACCACCTCTAGACTAGACCTAGGTTCCCTTGGGTAAGCTTAGCACATTCGCAAACTTCAAGAGAAATACTGCCGGGATCACCACTCAGCCTGCCCCTGCCCCTGCTGGGAGTCCTGGGATTCCAGAAGCATCTGTTGCCAGCCTGGGTGCAGCAAGTCCCCTGCTCCCTCCCCAGCCGAGGAGGTTGGAATGCCAAGAGCAACAGCAAAAGCAACATGCAAGGCTGGAGGGATAGGGAGAAACTGAGGGAGGCTGCTGACGGGTGTGGGGTTCCTCTCTGCGGTGACGAAAATGTCCAGAAATGGACTGCGGTGATGGCTGTACAACTCTGAGGATAACACGACCCACTGAATTTTACATCTTAAATGGGTGAATTAAATCTCAGTTAAGCTATTCAGGTGGCAGGGATTCCCTCTAAAGAGACTCAGCCGAGGAGCCCAGGCAGACAGCACAGCATCTCCATCTGCTTCCTGTCTCTACAATCCCCTGGGAAACCAAAAATTGCCTACTGAGACTTTTCAGCTGGTACAAGATCCACTTTGTCCTCTGAGCCTTCTCAATGACACAGCATTATACTTTTAATAACACGTAACATTGAAAGACAATAAAATAAGCATAAAGTAACATTACTATCAATAATCAGCAGCATTTATTCAGTACTTCCAAAGTCCCGGGGCTGAACTGTACAAATTTCACATTAATGAAATCTGTGCAAGCTGATAAAAGTGCTAAGATATCCAGTGGTACTTTAAAAATCCCACAGTTTCACACGAAGGGTGGGCCTGTGTGGGTCTCTAAGTCCACAATTCCATTTTGGTGGCCTATAAACCAGGAGCTAAGTGCTTCAGGAATTCCAAGAAAACATAGACCACAAACTTTATGTTTTAAAAAGTAACTTTTTTTTACATGTATATGTAAATGTATCCTATAACAAAGTTTTTTTTTAATGGGGATGTGAAGGGGCAGCCTAAGACGCCGACAGGATAACTTGCTTTTAGGCAAATCTCAGAATAACGCTTCCCTTGTCACTTACACTCCATTGAGGAGCACCTTGAGTTTGCAAGGACAGCCCTTTAATGTTGTCCCAGTTAAGTCCTCATCTCTGGGACAGGTCTGCTTGCTACTGTACAACAAGGAGAAAGGATACTGAGCCCAGGGACACTCCAGGGAACCTGACCCTTGAGTTTGAACCTTGACGATGGTGTGTGCATCAAAGCAGCTCTACTATTCCTACTTATTAACTCATTAAAATGCAAATTTAAAATCATAAAAACCTCCTGATTCTGGCCACAACCCATACAACAGGTCATATCCTGGCCGGGCTGAGGGAAACACGGGAAACAGCGCTGACTGGGACCACCTGCGCAGCTTTGAAGAGTCAAATCAGAAGTCTGGGTCAGTGCTGTAAAGAGGCCATTTGGTGGACACGGGGGCTTGTTGGTAACAGTTATCTGGGACTCTGTTCCAGCTGTCTCTAAGACCGCGCACTTCCACGGTAGAGGCTGGCAACATTTATACTGTAAGAATGGATCACTTCAAAGTTCTAGATGAAACTAGATGTTCACTGTGTCTACATTCCCACTCCAGCTTCTGACTTCAGTCACCCTAAAACTTTCCATTTCTTGATGACCTTAGGGAAGACATGGTTTTCAGAACCAGAGGCAGTGCTGACTAAGTTGAAAACAGCTATGCCCTGCCCACCGCTAGGCCCAGGGCTGGCCTTCGGCACAGAGCTGGGTCATGGTCAGGCCTTGCCTTTAAGGATCTCACCATTTATCAGCGGGGCTGCGCCAGTTGTTGCACCTGCCACACATGGGCTCCTCCAGACCCTTGACCAGACACATCCAGCTACTGCGGCCTGTGCGCCCAAGGGCAAGTGATGCTCACTCAACGGCTGATGAAGGAAGTGCCCCAGGGCTCCTGGCTCCTACTTCTGCCCCGACCTCCCCTTTATCCAGCCTCCTGCAGCCTGGTTCTTCCTCCACAGGCCATTACTTCCCGTCCTGGTATCTCATATCCTCACATGAACCCCAAATTCAGCTCTCTGAGGGAAAGCTCCTAGCCATTCCATGGACTTGAATTTGACTTGAGGGGAGGGAGGGATGACGTAGGCATAGGCTGAGCATGCCACCATCACCTGGGCCTCAGTTAAATGCATGCATTACCTGTTAAATGGAGGAACTGTACTACGTGACCCCCTCTAACCTTAGAAAAATAAGTCTGTGCTGTAACAAATGTAGAATATTAGACACACATGCAGAGACACCATAGTTTCAGTCTGGGCTCAACCAGATACCAGAGGCGTGATCTTGCAGAAGTCACCTGTCTTCCTTACGGCCCAGAAAGAGCCCATGAAAGACTGAACCGCTGTTAGCTACCACTATCCTAAAAGGAGTAATAATAATTATTATTATTGTTATATTATCATTACTATTAGTGGTAGCAGTAGTAAAAATGATAGAGGAAGATTACATGTGAATATATTAAAACCACAAGCTCTTACGACCCTACACTCACAAACTCCAGCGTAGGATGGACCACTCACTCCATCCTTTGCATCTGACTACAGATGAGCAGTAAGCTCACTGAGCAGTGCCGCTCACTCCTTAACAGGAAGAGCCAGTGACAGTAAAACAAGAGTCGAATGTGGACATTCACTCACCCCTTCCTCCCCACTCAGTGTCAAGTATGCTAAATAGCACATAGGTTGACAATGACTGGTGCTCAGCTCAGAAGAGCGGTCATTATCCTAAGGACACGGCATCCACACGGCCTCCTCATGGGGCTCCCACGACCTTTCGGGACCGAAATGCTCTGTAACCCTCTCACGCCCTTAATTACACCAAACTCACCGAACTAGTCATTTATACAGGTTGTGCATACAATCAGTTAGTAAATTCCACAATCTTACATCATTTTACTTTCATGAGTTTCAAACAGTAGCGATGGTCTTCATTTCAGGGATTTTTAAAATATTCTATCATGGAAAATTTAAACACAAACAGAAGGAGCGAGAACAGCTTAGGGAACTGGCGTGTACAGGCCTGTCTGGTCTGGCCTTTGCCCCACCCACTTTCCTCACTGAAGATTATGTAAGCAGGTTCCAGACAGCCTGCATGTCATCTGCAAATACACAGGACTGGGTAAAGGTAGGTTTACAGTTGTGAGCACGCAGAACAGAGTTATTGTTGTTGTTGTTGTTTTTTAAGATTTTATTTATTTATCTTTAGAGGGGAAGGGAAGGAGAGAGGGAGAGAAATATCAATGTATGGTTGCCCCTCATGTGTCCCCTGCTGGGAACTGGCCTGCAACCCAGGCATGTGCCCTGACTGGGAATCGAACCACGATTGTGTGGTTCGCAGGCCCGTGCTCAATCCACTGAGCCACACGAGCCAGGGCCAGAGTTTACTTTTGTATTATTATAATCACAGCCAGCATGGTTTCTTTCATACAAGCCACTGTAAACCTCCTTTTGCCCACCCCTATCCATTATGCCATTCATACCTATTTTGTTTAGTAAACATTCCTAAAAGACAAGTACTCTTTTAGAAAACATAATCACAATAACGTTATCATCCTAAAAGCAGGAGCAATAAATCTTTAATATCATCCAATATCCACGGTGTTCAAGTTTCCATGGTGGGGACATTTTTAAACAATGAAACCAAGTTCCTATCACTTTGTAAGTCAGTACAGGCTCCATCCATTGGCAGGTAGAGAACAATGATACAATCTACACAGAGAGGTGGGTGCAAGGTGGTACACCGGGCTCCATCCCCAATTACTGCATGACCCATCACTGCATTATGGATCTTCATGACCATGTTCACATTGTCAAAGTTAAATATACAAATGCCAGGGTTCTAATACACGCAGTTTATAGGATTAGCTGCCTTTTGAGGAGTGGTGAGCAGTATTTCAGATTACTATCTCTATTACTACTCAGATCATTATTTCCTCCATTTTTAAATTCTCCAATTCTCACTTTGGAGCAAGGAGACTACATTTTAAACTCCACTTACCTGTAAAGAGATGTGCACACGTTTTTTTCAGCTTGTTGGCTTGATCATATAACTTTCGAGAGCTTTTGTTGGATGTTGGAGTCAACCTCTGTCTCATGGTTTTGATGCCTTGTCTAGAGTCTGGGTTGAAAAAAATCACAATCGGGAACCACTGGGTATAATTCAACAGGTCCACGGCCTTGGGAGTGACATCCAGTAGCGCGTGCTTGTCCTGTTAGAAATGGGAAAAGGTCACGGAAAGGGCGTGTCGAGTCACACAGCATTGAAGAGTTTGTCTTAATAAGTAAAGGCAACATCAGGTAAAACTTGTCAATTTAAATAAAAAAGCAGAGGACATTTCTCTTCATATTATGTCTACTAAATATTACCGATCTATTAGAATTCCCGAGGAAATGCGTTAACAGGTAATTTGGTTCAAAGCTGCGAACTCTCGGAAAAAACCACACATCACCACCACAGATTACCCAGTAGTTTCCACACAAAGAAACACCTTGCGTTTATACCCCTCTTTTTTTTACTGTTGACATCTAATGAACACTAAAATACAGACTCTATCCTCAAAATGACTGTACTAAACCACGACTCAGTTCCTCTGGCAACGTGGCCTTGGGGTCCACTTTCTCACCTGTTCAATGATCTGCCGCACGGTATTTAAACGCACCACCCCACTGGATTTCTCAGAGCCTGCATCTTTTGGTTCCGTTTCTGCAAAAGCGAAAACAAGAGGCTAAATAATTTTTTGCAAACCCATGACTACCAAATACTGCAACCCCACATCAGCAATGACAGGACATCCGCCTGAGACACCACCTGGTACGAGGCAACGGGGACGACCCACACAGGCTGCGGAGCCAAAATGTAATCATAAGGAAACACGCAGTCCCACCGGTGAGGCGAGTGGCCTGCACTGTTCACAATATCAGTGTCACCAAATAATTTAGAAAAAAGGACACTAGAAAGACATAAAAATCAAGTATATTTCAGGATTCATGGCTGCATTCAGAATTTTAAGAAATAAGCCATGAAAGACAAAACTGGAAAACTGGGACAATGGAGAAAAACCGGAAAAACGGACTACATAGTGAGTGTTATTGACCCAGTGTTAAGTTTCTTGGCTGTGATGATGGCAGTGTGGTTGTGCAGGAAGAGAGGTCTTCGCTCTTAGGGCATTCGCAAGGACAAAGAGTATTATAATGTCTGCAACGTCGACTTTCTAATGGTTCAGCAGAAATTTTGAGTCTGTAAATGGTGTCGATGGGGGGAGAGGCATATAGCAAAATGTTAACAACTTATGATGGGGACTCCAGGGGCGTTCACTGTTTTTTCATTTTTTTTCTGTGTAATTAGATATTTTTCAAGTGAAAATTTTGTGAGGAAAAAAATACCACCGACAGACTTACTAGCAGTTTGGAAGAGGTCGGGTAGCTCATTTGACAGCTTTTCCATTGCTACGTCTGCGATGGGGCCAAATAAGACCACGGGTCTCTTGAAACCGGCTGAAATGAGACAAGAAAGGCAATGAAAACACATACACTCCCTCAGCTGTTAAAATAAAAAGCAGAAGTATTTTATGGGCTACTGATATGTCTACATGAAAGCAACTGTATGTTCTCCCACCAATCCAGCCCAGCTCTTTTCTGAATATGCCTTCATTCCCCTATTATTAAACATAAACTTCACTATAGCTAATATATAAAAATTTCTGAATGGCAGTATGGAAAAAAATAACTGAGGAAAAATAAATGAATAAAAAATAACTCAGGTTGTGAAACATGCTTCCATTTACGAGTTTGCACAGCTGGCCTATGTATAAGCCTTCTTTTGTGTTTGAACAAGAGTCCAACTCTACAACCTTGCTTTTGGTCTAAGCGATATAGGTAAGTTTGAACTTGATGGTTACGATCTGAAAATGAAGAAAGACGGGCTCAGAGTCCGGTCAGATCATTTGGCTTCCTCACCTTCTCGCAGCAAAACCCTCTCATAAGCCGGGAACTTGGTGCTGACCGACACAACAGCTGTCAGGTCTTCCCGGCTCTTCCGTAAGTTCTTCTTCATGCCGGACCTCTGGCCGCGCATCCTCCAGAAGTCCGCCCTGTCCCCAGCGTTGTCTCTCTGGGCATTCTGCACGCTGGCCATTTGTTCAGCTCTGAGGGAGGAAACCACAGGAAGTCAATCTCTAAAGCTACAAGATGTGCATATGTGCATGTCGCTAACCAGGTCTACTCAGTGTTGCTTATGAACCTGGGTTAGGGAAGATACAGCTTGGCCACGGAGAGGTTTCACAGGGTGGGAAATGTGGGGACGCTCTCTTCCCAGTGGAGGCAGATAAAGGCTTGGTCCCCATAAAACCCACCAGAAGTTGCTCAGTAATAAACACCCTAGAAGTGGCTCATTCTGACAGGCTGGTATACAGCACACGGACCTGAGATCCCTGCCAAAATACAAGTGTCGGCAAACCATCAAGTGTCCGCTGGGGTTAAGGACAAGGGGCACTCACTGAAAAAGGGCAGCGTATCTCTAAGAGGTGTGCCGGTGCGCTACAGCCGCTCGGTACCTGCCCACATGCCATGCGAAGCGGTGGACATTCCTCAGGATGTTGTTCAAAGCCAGCCGAGTGCAAGAACCAACTACGTGATGCTGAACACTCGCACAGACCAGCCGGCAGCTATTTCCAGTCCCAGGCCCCTCCTCGTAGACAAGGAGGAGACGCTGGGAGAGGCTTGGGGGCAAATACTGGAGCCACGGGCGGCTTCCCTTTGGAGAGGGGTGGGGCTGTGGTTTATCTGCGGGAAGGACATGGAAGGGGCGTGTGGGAACGTGTGATTTCACATACCTGCTCTTGTTGGGGATTAAGCCTTTCTCCAGTTCGTTTCCGATCCTCACGGCCAGCCAGTGGCCCAGCTTGCCATCATACAGGGTGTCCACCACTCGGAAGACCTCCCCTCTGGTGAAGGCCAGGCTCTGTGGAGTTTCCTTCTCACACTCAAAGTGGCTTCTTATAAAAAACGAATCCCCTCTGCCACAAGCCAGTATGTCTCTGTACACTGAGAGACAAACGCAACACTGTCTGCTGCATTCTGCTTACCTGGAGGTCTTTTCCTAAAGAGCCACCAGCTTCTCCTACTTCTGATCACCCCCTTTCCCTCCTGTCCATTCAGCAAAGCCAGTGTACAGACTGTATAGGAACCACAGCACAAACAGGAAAAAGACTAAAACAACTAAGGTCTGAGCAGCTGTGATGGTTAAGGTCCCGTGTCAATTTGACCGGCTCACACGATGCCCAGATATTTTGGCCAAATGTTATTCTGGGTGTTTTGAAAGGAGATTCATGTTTAAATTGGTAAACTAAGTAAAGAAGATTGCACTCTGCGATGTGGGTGGGCCTCAGCCAATCAGTTGAAGGTCTGAATATAACAAACAGATGAACCCTCCCCTGACTTGGAGAAAACTAACTCTTCCTGCTTTTGAGCTGGGATATCAGTTTTTCCTGCCTTCACATTCAAATGGAGGGATCACCAGCTCTTTCTGGGTCTCAAGCCTGCCAGTTTCAGGATTCCAACTACACCATTGACCCTCTCGGTTCTCAGGCCTTTGGACTTGGACTAAAACTAGATTATTAGTTCTCCTGAGTCTCCAGCTTGACATTCACTCTGCAGATCCTGGGATTTTCCAGCTTCCCTAATTATTAGGCTAATTCCTTATAATCAGTCAATCCATCTCTCTCTCTACAGCACACATACATACACCCTACTGGTTTTGTTTCTCTAGAGAACCCCAATGTAGTTGTCGATCAATCCTCTGAAGCAGACAGGGAAAATACTATCAATGAAAATACTACCATTTTAAAATACTAATTCCCATTTTATAGGTGGAAACAATGAGGCCTGGTCAGGGGAAGCAACCTGTCAGACTGATAAACGGGAGGTAATGTGGGAGCTGACCAGTAAGTGTGGCTGTTTGCATCTATCCTGTGAAAGGCTCAGGAATAACTCCAGGCCGTACTTATGGATGGATCGCTGTCCAGAACAGAAGTCGCATTCCCAAATGATACAAGCAGGGGGATTATTTCAGGGGGTGCATAGAATACTTTCTACAGAAAGTTAAATGGCACCCAAACTGTCTCCTGAGATTAGGTGTTAGAATCCATTTCAATTTTTAACACCCAAATTTACGTCTTCTGGTCCCAAGGCACCTCTCTCATCCTCCCCACAGTCCCCGCTCTGCCCCATTAAAATAATGGACAAAGCCGCTCACCATCAGGTCGGCTCTGAGCCAAAATGGTCACCATTTCGCCTTTGGGGATTTCTAACAGGTAGAGAACAGCATCTTCTCGAACCAGCCCTCTAAAATCCTGTGTGTTCACCTGACAGAAAGAGCAAAGGGGAAAAACGAAAACAAAGTTTGCAAAAAGGTGCCACCTGAGGTTTTTATCTGATTGCTTTCATCAGGGTCTTCCCAGGGTGAAACTCAGATGTAAAGGTGAGGGGATTAAGAAGTACAAATAGGTAGTTACAGAATAGCCATGGGGATGTAAAATACAGTGTAGGAAATGGAGTAGCCAAAGAACTTACACGCATGATCCATGGACATGAACAATGGTGTGGGGACTGCCTGAGGGAGTAGGGGGCACTGGGTGGGGTGGGGGGATCAGGACAACTGTAATAGCATAATAAATAAAATATAATAATAATAATAAAAGAAGCCCTTAGTGTCCCTACTCAAGCCCTTCCAGCACCCTGCTGCCAGCCTGGGCTGTGTGGGCACCGCTACCCCTTTCTGCCTCCCCACACTGCCAACCGCCCCTTAGGAATATGCATTCCGTCGAAGACCTGTCACTAGATCAGATCAGAACTTTTGGGGGCTGTGTCTGGTCTTCTTTGAGGCTGCTATTGAGGTGGCCAGGGAGGTAATGTACAATCAGGAAACAGGCAACTAGAATGCAATAGGGAGTGGTGGGGTCTATGGCAAAGAAGCATCCTGGCCCCTCTGAAGGCATGAACGCAGTTTTTAAATTAGTTCAAACAAAAGCCTAAAAATAAAGGTTCTAATCAATTCCACCTTTCTCCTACAGCTTCTATCACCTAAAAAGGTATTTAATGAGTTTAAGAAATTGAAGAGCATTAGCCTTATATGGCAGACCAATAACCTGATATATAGGCTTATATGTTTAAGCTTCTGACACACACTTATTTCTGGCAAACAGCCCACAACATTTATTCCCCACTGATTTAGCGGGGTACACTGTGAATAGTTTTTGGAAATTAGAAAGCAAGTACATTTGAAACATGGGAAAAAAACATTTTGACATCTTTGTTTTGTACCTTAAAACCATTTTAAAAGAGAAAAACTATAAGTCAGTAAAATGCAAAAATTCTTTTAAAGTCCCTAATGTTTTAATAATGTGTCACAGTAGTGAAAAGACACAAACTTCCCATGAAATCTTTTCTTTGATCATTGAGGACTATAGAATTCTTTAGTTAAATGCTCTATTATAAAAAAAACAATTCATTAACCAATGTTAGAATTTATAATTTAATTAATAATATTAGACTTTATAATTAAGTGAACTAAAACTTACTTGGTGCTTTTAAAATAAAGTGATTTGCTAAAACAATCACATTAACTTTCCCTTTGAGACAATATTTAGCAACAAGGACAACAGTCTTCCCTGTCTTGCTGTCCCCCAAACCAGGATCACTGCACCTTGTCGTACGACCTTTCTCATGCCACTTGTAGATCTATGCCTGTGTCTACATATGACAGGATGGCCACTGGTATGTTTTTACAGGCATACATATGCTTATATTTGTTTATTTAAGTAATACAGGGCCACAGGGCTAGGGAAAACCTTAATGGTCCCTCTGTCCACCTCTATGGTCACGTGAGACTGACCATCCAGCAAGCCAAAAAACCAGTCAAAATTCAAGCACACATGCTGGTTACAGGTAAATCCACATGTTTATAAGCAAACTTAGAAGTTTTTTTTCCTCTTTTCCACGCCCTAAAAGTTTCTGAAAGAGAAATGACAACCATACCAGACAAATAATAAGCAACAAGCTAGGCCAAGCACAAAAGCATGTCAATTTCTGTTATTTACAAGGCACAGGTTCGGCCCCACACAGCACACTCTGCTTTCGTTCATCACCTGACCAAAGGAAGAGCCATACTTAAAAAACCTGCGATACAAGAAAGGGATTAGTACACACAGACAGTTCACCACACGGGTTCAATTTGCCATGAGAGGCTGTTCTGAAACAAGGTTGAAAAAACAACAACAACAAAAAACCCCACAGGGCAGCACTTCGATGCTTTGAAGGTTAGTTGTACAGTCCTCTCCGATAACTATCTTCTTATCCTCTAGTTTACTGTCCACAGGCCCTACCCTGTCTGGTGTGAACCCGAAGGGGACTCCATAGCAGCCTCTGCCGCAGCAGGTGAGCTCAATCTTTTTCACCCCTTCACAGAACTGGGGGCTCCTGTTGTAGTCAACAGAAAATTTATTTTCAGCCAAGAACGAGGAAGCCAGTTCCCATAGTTTCCTCCTTGCTCCCAAATGAAAGCAGGGAACAATATATACGCACTGCACCCCTGACACCTCACCCACGGAAGCATGTCTCCCCATCCTGAACAAGCCACGGAGAGGTCAGCCTGCCATGTCCCTGCGTGAATTCCCTATTTTTTTCCCATGAAAATTTAGAAAATCTTTTTCCCCCTGAGTACAAGAATATCTTATCCTTGATCCTTTAAGAGCAAAAGCTTCCACACTTCTCCCTGCCTTCCTAAGGCCCTGACACTAGCTAGGGAACACGCTTTTTCTTCGTTGGCATCATCCACTCCAGAGCAAACTGGTATGAGCTGGCCTTTGGATGGGATTCTTATCAGGAGCACTTGGTGAGTGATGTTTCCTAGGATCATGTGGTACCGCGAGGTTCACTCAGGTACACTTGGTCTTCTAGGATCCTGGCTGCAGCCAAAGAGGGTCTAGAATGTCACTGGAAAGCTTCAGCAGGGCTCATGATCAAGGTCTGCCCTTCGTGTCCTCCAGAAACGAAACCTGAGCCCCTGCAATGGGGCCAAGAGCCAAGAAGGAAGTGGAAGAGGGCTGCCTGTTTCGTGCTCTGCTGCCTGCTTCCCCGGGAACTCTGCTCTTTATTCCCTTTCCTCTGAGCCTAGATGCTCTTACCAGACCCCCCAGTAAGTCCTACCTAAAAAATGCAAGTTTACAGAAGCAGAAATTCCAGTGAAGCCAGTCCCCTAGCATTCTGTATTTGCATAATCAAGAGGTACCTGACATTCTTGAAGTTTATTCCAAAATCAGTGGGAAATACATTACATGTATCTCATAAAATGTCAAAGCTGAGCTGGCTATCATTTTTCAAAACCAATACATTATACAAATATATATACAGTAACTTTAAAAGTATCCATATTTGATTAACCTAGAAATCCTCCTTCTGGACAACTGTAGATGAACATAACATATTCAGTGGCACCAACTTATTATTTTCCAATGGGTAACAAAAGGAACATTGACCTTCATATTCTATGCCAGGAACTCTGCTAGGTGTTTGTGTTATATATTCTAATTTTACAGGGTCCCTGCAAGGCAGGTATTCTTATCCCCCTTGGACGGATGCAGAAACCTGTCGAGGGTCACAGAACTGATGAGAGGCTGGGATGCTGTTCAGATCCGATGATCTGGTGCCAATACCCACCTCTGCTCAATGACAGCACACTGCCTTAACGAGTGACAACCAGACAGGGGAATCGACGAAAAACCAAACATTAGCAAGATCTTTTCAAGGCTCTTCTTCCTAGGCCTTTAGTGAGTCTCAGTTTTTTTTGTTACTCAAGCGAATACAAATCTTTGTGAGGGTCTTGAACACTGTAAGTTCCCCCACAGGAGTGAGTTTTGGGTTCTAGGGCTGAGAAAACAGGACCCATTCCAGGGAAAATGGCACCTTGATGCTGGAGGTCCACACACGTGTAGCCGATCCATTTTCACAAGCGGGACCACTCTGCCCCCGCTTCTGTAAGCCCCCCAGAAAACATCACTCTTTCCCTGTAACTTCTAGAAACAGGACTAGGCTTTCCTTACCTTCAGAATTTGGTCCCCTTCTTGGAGGCCTTCTTGCTCTGCCGAGGTCCCCTCTTGGATGCCGGCCACAAATATCCCGACATCATTGCCACCGGCCAACCGTAAGCCCACGCTGTCTCCCTTCCTGAACTTCACCATTATGGTGTTGGGGCTGCAAGGATTTCATTTTCAGAAAGGAAAAATGGAAGATTATTTTTGTAAGAGGAAACCAACATTAGGAGATGAGAGATTTAATTTCTTCTATCTACAGACTGATTGATGTTTAAGTCTCTCATTTCCCCCATGTAATGTATAATTTTATCAGCCCCAGTACTGTAAGATGAATGTCATAGGCCCACTTTATCCGTGAAGAAGTAGAAATATAAAATGTTTATGTGAGCTCATTCAAGATTAGAAAAGCAATAAAGGGCAAGGTTAAAATTACAAAACTAAGGCCACGTGAACTACTCTTCCAAAGGAAAGCCTGCCGCCACTCCAGGGCTCTTGTCACATGGACGCACAGCCTGGGTTCTCATTATCAAGTGCAGAGCGTGGTGTCCCTTTCCTCCCCCCACACACTGGGATCACCATCTGTGTGGTCACTGCAGCCCCCACAGAGGCATTAGGCAGTACCTCACCTATCTGGAGTCACCAACCTGCCAAACTCAAATATTCAGAATCACGTTCCGGAGAAATCGCCAGGTGAAAAGGACGTGCAGACAAAGTCAACAACACAAACTTTACCCCACTTCCTCATTTTGCTCGTCTACAAATGATTTCTTTCTCATAAACACTAGCAACAAGGGTTGATTAAGGGTGGCTGGTTTTAAGCAAAATCACCATCTGCTGTTAAAAAAACACCATTTTTCTGGATTTCAGTTAAGGAGACAGAGCTGTGTGGAAAAACAAAGGGGTTTAAAGGCTGAAAATAGATACCCGTATATCGCTTCATCTTCAGGACTGGGACGAAGAAAATTTCTCGGTACGGCTTTTGATTGAAGAGCTGTGAAATAAAAAGCATCTGTCATTACCAACCTGGACAAAGGGCGTCTGTCCATCACAAAATATAAAGATCATCAAACCTATGCCCTGGCCGGTGTGGCTCAGCTGCCTGGGCATCATCCCTCAAACCAATAGGTTGCATGTTTGACTCTCGGTCGGGGGACATGCCTACGTTGTGGGTTCAGTCTGAAGTTGGGCTGCATGGGCAGGAGGCAGCTAATCGATGTTTCTCCCTCCTTTATCCTCTCGGGGAAAAAAAATCACAAAATCCACGAAAAATTCAGTTCTGTACCTTACGCTACCCACATCATCACATCCAACAATAAAAATAATTCTTTAAAGTGAAGTTCAATTTTAAGACAGCAGGTACCAATGGTTTCTCAAAATAAGTGAGAAATGAACCTATAAAATGCAAGGTATAGAATCATACATATCAGAAAATAGTATTTTTTAAAACTGAAAAACAAAACAAAAGAAAAAAAACCATCCCTGGCTAGTGTGGTTCAGTAGATTGAGTACCGGCCTGCAAACTCAAAGGTCATTGGTTTGATCCCCAGTCAGGGCACATGCCTGGATTGTGGGCCAGGTCCCTAGTAGGGGGTGTGCAAAAGGCAACCAACATCCATGTTTCTCTTGCTCTTTCCCTCTCCCTCCCTTCTCTCCAAAAATAAATAAAATATTTTAAAAACACCACATTATAATGCTATTTTCTCATGGATAAATATTTATGCATGTAAAGTCAAGGTAGTAAGTTTAGGGTGGTACAGACAGGGATAAGGAACAGGGTTGAGATCAAAGACGGGATATAAAAGGACCTCAACCAATCAAATACGACAAAAAGTGACTGATACAATTAAAAATATCTATTTGGTCTCTGCCCCCAGTTCCTACACAAAGTGCCTAAAATCCCCATAATTTCCAGGGCAGTAGGGGGGCCAGGAGCATCTTTTGCTCTAACACTTGGTGTTTGCCCCCGGTTCCTGACACAGAGCTCCTACACCCCCTGGAATTTCCTGGGTGACAGGAGAGTCCTTTGTTCTAAAGTCACAGCTCCTGTTAGTAGTGGCTTCTACTAATGAGCTGTTGGAAATGGAAGAGACAGTGTTTACTATTCTGTAAAAACGAGGCTTAGCCTGAAACATAAGATTTCAAATACTTGAACCATAATGTCTTGATGTTTTATTCAAGACACGCCTCCTGGTGGGCTCCTGGAGAGCCTCAGCACGTAGCTGGTCCCCAGGATGAGCACGCCGTGGCCAGAAGTTTGGGACTTTCAGCCTGCCTGCCCATCCATCATCCAGGGAGGGGTGAGGAGGTGGAGACTGAGGTAATAATTGATCGTGCACATGACAAAGCCTCCACAAAACCATGGGGTTCACACTGCTTCCAAGTTGGTGAGCACACGGATGGGCTAGGAGAGCGCAGGCTTTGAGGAGGCATGGAAGCTCCCCTTCCCCCATACCTTGTTCTATAGGGCTATACATTCCTTTCCCCCATACCTTGCTCTATAGGGCTATATGTCGCATGTGGCTGTTCCTGAGTTACCACTTTATAATAAGCCAGTATTAGCAAGTACAGTGCTTTTCTGAGCTCTGTGAACCATTCCAGCAAATTATCAAACTGGAGAAGAGGGTCATGGGAACTCCGGGTTTAGAGCTGGTTGGTCAGAAGTAAAGGTGATAACCTGGGACTGGAGATGGGTGTCTGAAGTGAGGGCATCCTGTGGGTCAGAGCCCTTAACTTGTGGGGTCTGCAGGGGGTCAGTGTCAGAATGGAACTGAATCACAGGACAACCCAGTTGGTGTCTGGAGACTTTGAGACCTGGAAGTTGAGGGGAGGGAGAAACCTACACATCTGGTGTTGAAAGTATTGTGAGCAGGAACAGCTCAGGCTGGGATCAGAAACGGGAGACAAAAGAACCATAACTAGTCAAATGGAACAAAATGTGACCAATCTGTTGGCAGCAAAAGGACTGTTTTTCTCTACATTTTTTTTAATATTAAGAGAAAGAGCCCTGGCCAGCATAGCCCAGGTGGTTGGGTGTCTTCCCACAAACTGAAAGGTCACCAGTTTGATTCCAGGTCAGGGTATCTGCCTGGGTTGCGGGCCTGGCCTCTGGTTGGGGTGAGTGTGAAAGGCAAGCAACCAATTGATGTTTCTCTCTCACATTTCTCTCCTTCTCATTCTCCCTACCTTCCCCTCTCTCTAAATAAAAAAAATCTTTTAAGAGGAAAGACAGAAAGAAAGATAGGAATGATTCTTCCATATTTGAAAATAATTTTTTAAAATAATTTCTCTCTCATTCCAGCCATCCTCTGGATTTACCAAACAGAAACTTCTGAAAGTGACTGTTTAAAATGAGCCCTTGGCCCTGGCTGGGTAGTTCATGTGCTTAGAGCGTCATCCTGATGCACCAAGGCTGTGGGTTTGATCCCGGGTCACGGCACACACAAGAATCAACCATGAATATGCAAATAAGGGGAACAACAAACTGATGTTTCTCTCTCTCCCTCTCCCCTTTCCTCTCTCTCTCTCTCAAATCAATAAAAAAGTAAATAAAATGAGCCTCACCTGGGGCTTCCTCTTGGTATCTGGGTTCCTTGCTGGTCTCTGTGCCAACCACAGCCGCAACGTCCTCCGCACACTTAAAGGGTGTGGGTGTGGAGCCCACCCTGGACCATCTGTTCTGGATGTCCTCCCTTGAACTTAAGCACATGTCCCATGAATACTCATAATGTGACAGATTCACAATACATATGTGTGCATGGACAGTGATGCATACAAGGGAAAAATACTCATCATCTTACTTTGGCTTTTCCTTCAGCTTTTCGTTTGAGGAATGATAATCGTAGTCGGAATACTGCTGCCGTCTCTCCACTGGAGAAAATGATCGGTTTGACTCTATTTCCGAGACATCTGGTTTCAAAAATTAGAAGGGACTTTTTAATGAAATATTTAAGACCTGTACCAGACATTATCCTCTTCTCTGGTTAGGAAACACGGGAAATGGAAGAGGGGCAGGCAGCAAATGTGCTATTAGCCTAACAGTCTTCCAGAATTGAAAGAAAAAAAACCAGATAGTTGAAAGAGAAAGGCCTTAATTAATAAAGAGAAAGCCAAATATAGAACTTCGGGTTCCTCTTTCATCAGTTTCTAGCAAAGCTGCTACTGGAGAGTCAAAGTTCAATTACTGGAAATATAAATATATATATATATATATATACACATACACACACACACACACTTCTCAAACATTAATGTGCATATGACATACGAATCACCTGAGCCCTCCTTAGACTGCAGTTGTTCGGGGTGGGGGAGGGGTGGGGGTGGGCGCTGAGACAGTGCAATCCTATCAAATTCCCAGATGCTGCTGATGCTGCTGGTGGGGTGGGGACCATGCTTCGAATAGCAAGGCAATATGCTCCCGGCAAGCTGGGGTGATTTCTCTGCACTGCACTCAGAGCACTCACAACGGCTTAGACTTTTGATATAATGGAAATTAAACTAAGTTCTATAAAGCAATCCTTTAAAAAATCAACATCTATCTTAACACTTGAGAACTTAATATTTTTTCTAAACTTGGCTACACAAAGGCAATACTAAATGGTTAACTAGAAAATAACACGATTACTTATTTTTACTGGTAGTTTGTAGGTGGTTAAAAATGCTATCCTACGTATAATTCCTATTTCAGACATGAATGTAGTGTCATGAAATAGAGGAGGTGACACATTGCTAACCAATGAACACACAATGTAAGCCATTGTGACTGCGTCTTCACGGCGTCTGCCTATGTTTGCTATCCTCCATACTGTCTTCTCTCTGTTAGAAATATTAATAGCCACTTAAAAAAAATACACAAGAGATTGCAAGAATGAGCGATTTACAAATGTATGTGGTTAGTTCTTTGAACTGCTGGTACCTACATTTTTCACTAACGAGTTCTATTTTCAGTGGCCTACACGGCGACCACCGCGAGCTCATAAATGCACCGGAATTTCACATTGGAAACCTCATTTCCACAGACGCTTTAATAAGAAAATAACCACCAAACACTTATCTTTTGGAATGAAAAGTTTACAGGAGAGGTTTTCGCTGGAAATTTAACTTCCCGGGGGATGGCCACACTAAGTACAGATCAGAATGCGGAAGCAACAGCCCTCTCTCTTCCAGCCAAGCTCACAGCCTCCTTCCTCTACCTTCTATTTCGGAGTCGCTGTCGTTTAACGAGGGGATGTTGATGAGCGTCTGCTTGCTGTCTCTCAGCACCACTAGCTGGAGTTTTCCTCTCGACTTTTCTATCAGTTTTCGGGCATCCATTAACGACATGTTCTCAGTTACGGTTCCATTTATCTGTGTTTATAAAGAACAGGAATGGCATATGTGATACAACTATTCACAGGGAAATAGAAAATTTGCATTTTCTCCTACTAAAAATGTATAGACTTTGCTCATCTATTCAAACAGACGTGGGCTTTAGGGTGACTCACTGAATAAAAGCAAATTATCCTTTAAATTACATATAATCCCACACGCCTGGATCCCAAACACAGGCGTGACAGAGCAGTAATGTACTTAAGTTACTCTGCTAATTTATTTAACTTCCAAGCTCAAGGTGATGGTTTGGTTTACTACTGCAATGTGTCTCCCGACCGGAGAGGTTTACAAAAACTATTAAATATTCAGCATTCATATACTACCAACTCTCCCTCTCATCTTCCTTCGTTTAGGGAATAGGAGCTTAAACTTTAAACAAACAGGCAAGAAAAAAAGCACTCATTGAGATAGTTTTAAAAACTGACATTAAAGTATTAGAGATCTCCAAGTCTGGTTTTTCCGATAAAAATTCTGGCACTCGGCTGTTCTTCCCAGACTTCATCTTACTACCCTCTCCCACTGCAACGAGGTTTCACTGTGTCTGCACTTGAATGTGGACGTGCAGACTTCGAAGCCAAGCATGCGTCTGGCTGTCCTCCACCCTGGCCGCCCACCTTGAGAATGATGTCCCCTTCATGCAGGTTGCCGTCTTTAGTTGCCAGACCGGTGCTGGTCATCTCCTTTATGAAGATCTGACTCCCCAGCCGCAGGCCATACTCTAGGAGACAAAACACCAATGAGCACACAGTTCACCAACTGGCTCAGAAAACTCAGTCTGTTTTGGGGGTACTATTTTAACATACTGATGAAAAATTAACTTTGCATGTGGGACTTTTCTGTAAGATGACTTAGCCTGGAGAAAAAGTCCATGTCATACAAAGCAAAAGAGGCAGAGGGACTATCCTGATTAAGAGACATAAAAAACAAATGCTGCTTTGAGAACCAATGGCCTAGCAGTTTAAAGCCAAATTTCTGCAGTCTGTGCAAGTTCAATGTGCAAATCAATGAACTTTCCTGTCCCTCAGAAAATGAAGGCACAATAAACTTATCTGTGCCTTATAAAATAAAGATATGCAAACTCCTACAGGAGGTAGTGATGAGGGTGAAATGAACTAAATGGTGCAAAGCATTTAGGTCAGTGCATGGCACACAGTAGACGCCATGTAAAAATTAGCTATTATTATACTAGCGCTTTTCCACATCAAGCATTACTACCTTCATTTGCTTTGCCTTTCATCAGAAGGACCCCAATGGGCTTGTCCGGCTCCAGCTGGCCTGCATGGTCTGGCCGCCCTCTTGGCTCGGGGCTGGGGCTGCGTGAGTGAAGGTGCTCGCGGCTGCGGCTCCGAGATCCTTCATACCGGGCATCGGGCTGCGCCCTGTACTCCACCTCCGGGCTGTAGGCCCGGTCATAGGGCTGGCCGTAAGCCTGTTCAAAGCTCAGGCCGCGGCTGCTATCTCGGCCTCGCCCATAGTCATGGTCCAGGCCCCGCTCCAGGCTCCGGCCACGGCTTCGGTCTCGGGCTCTGCCATAGTTGTCGTGGTCCAGGCCCCGCTCCAGGCTCCGGCCACGGCTTCGGTCTTGGGCTCTGCCATAGTCATTGTGGTCCAGGCCCCGCTCCAGGCTCCGGCCGCGGCTCCGGTCCCTCTCCCGGCTGTGCGGCAGGTCGTGGGGATGCCCCCTCTCCAGGCTGTCCTCCCAGCTGCGCAGCCGGCTCCTCTCGCTGTACCGATCACTGAACCCACTGTGGGCACTTCTATGGTCAAACTCATCCATTACCTCAAAAGCCCGGTCATCTTCACTGAGAGGAAGGCCACCCTGCAGAGGGGCCAGCTGAACCTTCCGAGGCCTCTTGACCACCTGTTCACCAAAACACAGTTCGGATGTAAGAGGATCACAGTTAAGCCTAAGAGAACGCAGTGATTAAAAGCTCTGGTTCTCCCTCCAATAAAACTGTGTGTCCCTAAGCCTCAGCTTCCTCTTCTGGAAAACAGGGGCTACAAAGACTTCAGAGGGTTGAGAATGAAGTCAGACAATGAGTATGAAGGGCCTCCAAAATCTGCTTCTACTCAGAGTGTGAAAAGCACCAGGGCACTTTAACTGCTGTAAGTCGTAAAAATGCAAATTTAGAAAGTGAGACATTCGATATACATCTGCTTCGCTTCTTCCAAAGGTCATTGTCATTAAAAAGGGGGCATGGAGGGTTAAGGAGAGGGGAGGGGTAAAGAGAAGCCCTCCTAGATTCAAAAGAACAAAACGGATAAGGGCCAGGGACAATGAATGATTAGATCTCCTGGGGAAGAAGAAAAAGTCTATCAAAGAAATCTCAGGATATGCACTGGATATTAGATGATACTGAAGAGTCGTCAGGCATTTTCTGACACTGGGTGATGGTACCATACTGATGGAGAAGAATGTCCCCATTTAGAAAATACACACTTAGCAGGGCTGGGAATACAAGAAAGAAAACTGTACTTGAACCAGAGTTAAATTAAAAAAAAAAGAAAATACACACTGAAGTAAGCAGAGCTAAACCATCATGTCTGCAACTTCCCTTCAAATGATTCACAAAAAGTATGTGTTTATGTACACATATGAAGGGGAAAATAAATAAATACGACAGAATATTAACATGTATTACATATATAACTGGTTAGTACATTAATCTCTGAACTTTCCCTTTTGTTTGAAAATGTCCAAGATACAAAGTTAAAAAAAATGAAATACCTCACACCTGGTGCATCCTCCTAGCACTGCCCCTAAACCTGCTCCACTCCAAATTTTCTCTTTGTGAGTACACTGGCCTGCTGGAGAGAACACTCCCAGCAGCTCAGACCCGCTCCAGTGCCAAGCAGCATCTGTCTCAGAGGTGACCCTGAACCACTGTTTGCTCCATGGATGAGAGAGCAAATCAATGAATGAATGCTATTGGCTGCCACTGCCTCCTAAGAAACTCTAGTTCGTGAAGATACAGCAGATCTCGTCTGGGCCTTCCCAAACGAGGTTTTGAGGTGAAATCTATTTCCTGCATGAATGCTCTTTCACCACCTACTTAAGTTCTCCATCTACTTAATTCTCACAGGGAGTCATTGTCTAACCCGGCTCTGAAAGCAAACTCACTCCGATAAGAGAACACGGGTGGTCGGAAGGTAGGAGAAAGAGGCAGGGAGAAATTATTTACATCACCCATTACATCGCCCTCCTGAGGGTACAAGAGGTAGTGGCTCCTAGATGACGAAACTCTGTCAAGTGTTTAAAAGCAAGTGGTAACTTTCTTCTGGGCAAAACCCTGAAATCCTACAGAGGGGAGCTGACCCAAACCCAGAACTTACAATGGACGCGATCTTCCCGCTTTTTCTCAGCTGCTGAACGGCAAACGAATGGAGCACGCCCTCCATGGAGGTGCCATTAACCATGACCACCCTATCGTTTTCTCTGCAGACAGAAAACAACCACGGGGTGTGAACAACTCCCATCCAGTCACCATGAATCTTCCACGTAGGAACAAACAGAGGCAGCAAACTGACCTGACATGCTTATTAAAGGCCTGAGTGCCTGATGACTCCCAAGGGCTTAATCAGTCGACTCAGTCTGGGTTCTGACGAGGGGACCCAGCAGTCCCTCGGCCCGATTTTGACTGTTTACTGAAAACCAGCAGGGGGGAAGGACCCAAGCCACAGGGTCCCTCTAGGAGCCACTTGACAATGGCGAGGTCTGAGCAAAAGTGACCTGCTGCCTCAGTCTTCCTCACGCCAGGGGCACAGTGAACTTCAGGAAGGTTTATATCCACTCATGTTTCAGACAGGAGGAAGTCAAGAGCTTGCCTCAGATTCTTTCAAAAAATTGTGAGGTCACAGAATGCTAGCTAACTCTTAGTTTATTTCATCCCAAAAATTATTTAAAAATTCTCTTTGCTCTCTGAAATACTACTAACTTTGATAAGACCATAGAGACCAATAGAACTTAACCTTGGGAGCTGTCTGGCCAAGGAGTCCCATGGTTAACTCCAGGTTCTGCCCTGAGAAAAGAGGCTGAGGGACTCAGACAGACATACGTTGGTGAAATAGCATCATCTCCGCCGACCAGAAAGATGGCAGTTGGAAAAACTTGTGTTTTCATGTAGCAAATGCTCCCAATGCCACACCCCTCTTACAAATCAGATAATCATTAAGCCAGAGAATCCTCATTAAATTCTTAATGAAGATAAGTTAAACAGTGTTGGGTTCAGTACTGAGGGGCGGAGGGAGCATGCCAATTTTATAGGCCATGTCCAGAAATGGTCTCTAAACCCAGGAATGACAGCTGTGATAGCTGGAACTCTCTTCCCAAGGAAACCCTGCTCTCCTTCCCCCACAGTTTGGATGTTCCCAAAGGACTGGTGTGTTTCGGTCCCAATCCACACATATACTCACATACTGGGCTGGCCAGAAAGTTCATCTGCTTTTTTTCCTGTAAGGTGGCTCTGGGAGCACTTAGTTGTCTATCACTTCATTCGAAACAGTTTTGTTAGACTGTATTGTGACAGCTGCCATATCAGTGTGCACTTAAAAAAATCAAAGTCGGTGAATTTTTGTGTAGCCCTTTTAATATTGAAGATGGAAGAAAATGTGCAACATTTTTCGCACATTATGCTTTAATATATCAAGAAGGTAAAGATGCAATTGAAACACAAAAGAAGATTAGTGCAGTGTGTGAAGAAGGTGCTGTGACTGACTGAACGTGTCAAAAGAGGTTTGCAAAGTTTTGTGCTGGAGATTTCTCACTGGATGATGCTCCATGGTCTGGCAGACCAGTTGAAGGTGATGGCAATCAAATGGAGAGATAAGCTGAGAACAATCAACTTTATGCCACACAGGAGATAGCCGACATACTCAAAATATCCAAATCAACAAAGTTTTTGGTGAAAATGAAAAATGCATCTTTTATTTTACAGAGAAGAACCTATGTACGGACTTTTTGGCCAACCTAATATACGAATGTAAAAGCACACACACACACACACACACACACACACACACGGTTTTTGACAATTATTTTAAAAGTGCACACCACCCAAAGCGTCCTGTTTCGAGACAGCCAGTGGGACTGGCAGGGGCTGGGGGCCGGAAGAAGGAGTACTCACTGAAGCAGCCCATCGGCGGGCCCGCCGGGGAGCACGTCGGAAATGACGATCGACGTTTCTCCATTTTCAAAGTGGGGGTTGTCTCTGCCGCCGGACACTGCGATTCCAAACCCTCTTTTGGAATCCTGTTCATTGAAGTTAAGAGAAAGAAATATCAAAGTAAAAACACCCTTCCATAAGTGGCTTTCAGGATTTGTTAGAAGCGGTTAATACATAGTATGAAGAGCGAACCGATCAGCAGAGACAGCTCGGGAAGACTGGGCTTGCGGAGACAACGCAAAGCAGCCTCGCAGCTGGCTGACAGGCTGACAGAGGGACGTCCCTTATCTGAAAGGAACAGCCTTGTGTGAGCTGGAAAGGACTGATAGCACTGACTGGAGTCATCACGGGAAGCCGGCAGGGGATGGAAAACAACAGCTTCTGTCCAAACAGGGCTGTGCTGTTCCAATCACCAGTCACACCTGTCCTCGTATCCTGGCCCGAGCTGGCATGGCATCAGGCACAACTGAGTCTGTGCTAAATTCGTACTTGTAATGTGTACTTTTCACTCCCAAGTTCGATGAGCTGGCGATGCCATTTTCACACAGGGTGAAAAAGAAGGAAATGGACTTAAAAGATAAAATAAAATCTGAAGGTAAACTTAGTTTTTAAATCTAAGACAGCAAAACATTAAATTCTTTTCTACATGCATGGAAGGTGTACAAGCTGGAAATACAGACTAATTAACTTTACAGCCAAGAGTAACAGTGAACTCAGATAATGGCAAATCCTAATTCATTTCAGTGTTTAAAAAAGCTAAGCTCCCAGGTACCATCCAGATAATGTGGGTATATGTGACCATAACCCTAAAGCATGGTTTGATTATGTAAAAATCTACTCTGAGAATAAAAAATTCTCCCCCAAGAAAAGCTCCCACGTGGGGCCCACCATGCCCACTGATGATAAACAATCACCAACACAAAACAGGTGGGACTGCCCATTGATCACACGGCTTTGAATTTGGCAACGCCGTCGCCTCATGCCTGGATTTGCACAGAGGGAGCTCCATCCTCTGCCCCAGGCCTATAATGTCTCTCACTTGCCAAACGGATCTACAGCCCAAGGGGTGTGAGCCCTGCTGGTGGAAGGGCACAGAGAAGAGTCAGAAGACGAGAAGACGACTAGACTTGAAAAACAGGCCTAAAGTGGGAGGCCTCTAAATGGATGAAACCATGATTACTGCCCCCGAAGTTTCAGCCCGGAGTGCTAGTCTGTTCTTTCTTCTACCTGGGTTAATTTCATATGTATTTATTCAGAAACAAAATTTCCATGAAAGACAGGGCTCGGAGTTGAAGAAGGAAGACTCCGCTTGAGGAACTTACAATTCCTCTAGGAAGTGACAGAGACTGGACGGATTCAGAGCAGGAAGAAGACCCCCCACCCACCTCCCCCCCCGGAGGGCCCAGGAAAGTCATAGCAACACTGACCAAGGCGGCTCGATTCAGTAAGACTCGGGGGTCATGGGTGAAGTTCTAGTCCGGCCCGGCTGCACCCAAATCACCCGCACACTCTTGGTGGCTGCACCTGTTTTGAGCGGGGCGAACAGCCATCGTGCCTACCCTGAAATCTGCTGTCAAACTGGAAAGGCGTGGCCCTAACACTGAGCAACAGTCAGGCGCTGGACGCCCTGTGCTGGAAGCTGTTCGGATCACACCTCGTTTAATCACAACTTTGAAAATCAAGTAAAATATATTTACATTTGGTGTTACTTCTACTTTCAATACCATTGTGGGGTGGGGAGAGGATATTTTAATCTCATTACCTCGACACCTCTTCATGCAATTAGGAGTAAGACAAGGAAAACAACCCATGTCTCCTGGTTGCTAAAACAGTGTTTTAAAATTTAGACATCAAACTAACAGAGGATGTTACAAGTTTTCTCCATATTATAACTAAGGTCATAAAAGCTGTAGAGGCCACATCACTGTCCTTAAACAGTACAGGTTATTTCCATTTCTGTCCTCTCTCTCTTCTTTTTCAGAACCTGTTCTGTCTGGAGGTAGATGAATGCACTGTATAATTAAAATAACCTGTATAATTTTCTATGTTATACAGACTTTAACCAAAAAAAAAAGTAATAACATACAAATTTTTGTTAATGTGGTAATGACTGCCAGCCGTTCCCTACAATGCATTGTAGGGAATTTGTTTCACCTGAAGGAGGAACAAAACTGTGTTTAGGTCAAAATAACCAAGACCCTCAATCTGCGAACTCAGGAACATGAGGACAGCACAGGCGAAGTGCGCGGCACTCACCTTCTGCAGGGTCACGGTGTACTGTTCCCATACCACTTCCTCCATGCCCGGGGCCTGTTTTAAAACAAGCAAAACCGATCTGATTAAAATCAAGAACATCCCAATGCTAAAAATAAAACCATAACCCAAAATATATCAATATACAGTCCAGCTTACATTTTCAACATACCGACTTAATATGATCTAGGAATGTCATGCTACCTATTTTCAAACACTCTCTCTTCCAATGACATGGCGTGTGGAACAATACTGGAAAATTAGTGAAGCACAGAGTGGGAGATATACCTCAATAAAAACCAAACATTCAGTGTGTATCCTTTCTATTATCGCCGCTCCCAAACACTATCATTATAGAACACCTAAAAAAAGAAAATTAGATAGTTTCAAGCAGATTCCTTTTAATTTAGGGTTTTTTTTTTACCAGTCCCCCATCTCTCTGTCAAAGGTAATCTCCCAGGCAAGTTTTCTTCATTTTTTATGTCTCAAGGAATCTGTGGCCTTATCTCAAAGGATGTCCAACTGAGTAACCCATGGAATTGCTTTTCTCCACTGGTGGTGTTGGATGCGAAAAACTAAAATGCCTACATATATAAACCACAGGAGCTTCAGTCTCTAACAATATTCCAAAGTAGATGTCTAGAAGAACTGGGAAACAGTGGATATCATTATAAATAGTATAATAATCCACTAATACAGGCTGCCTTGAGGGGAAATCCTTAAAGGCCAGAAATGCCAAGAAAGCTCAAAGCCAGAGAGATACGCCAGCGACGAAGCAGGCACTTCAACTGCAGGCTGCTGGGAAGACAGAGCAACTGCAGGGTGGAGATCAGATCGAAGTAGATGGACGTATTAGGGGGAAAACACCAGGCAGACGGAGAAGGTGGGGACACTGACCCCTCTCATCCTTGCCTCTGGGTAGAATGGAAATATCAAAAAGTATCTTGCTGGAGAATTCCTATCGACAGGCCTGTAGTCACAAAGGTTGGGAACTGAAATTCATATCATGGGTACCACCATGCATACCCCCACACACTCCAGCCCAGAGAGGCTCTGCTCCGATAGTACCCCAGTACTCAGAGGCAGATACAAATTCTCTCCAAGGAACACCGGCTTCAAAGAACCCCCGAGATACACACTTGAGGTGCACAAGTCCACAATCTAGACACACACACCAAGCAAGTCACCAGGGCTGAGAGTTAAAAGAAACAAACAAAAAAAACCCCGGGCAGAATCAACTATAGTAAATATTGGAAATAACCAGTCACAGATGAAAAAAAGGATGTTAAATATGCGTTCTGTTTACACAGGAAATTAAAAGGGAACAGTGAAGGTATAATCAAAGAATAAGAGACCATCAAAAATGACCAAGCAAGGCCCTGGCTGGTGTAGCTTAGTGGATTGAGTGCAGGCCTGCGAACCAGAGGATCACAGTTCGATTCCCAGTCAGGGCACATGCCTGGGTTGTAGTCCAGTTCCCTGCAGGCCAACTCCCAGCAGGGGACGCACAAAAGACAACCATACCTTGATGTTTCTCTCCCTCTCTCCTTCCCCTCTAAAGATAAATAAATAAAATCTTTAAAAATAAAAAAATGTAACAATTAAAAAAAAATGACCAAGCAAATCGGGGGGGGGGGACAAATTTGTAGAAATAAAACTACGTGGTAATTGAAATTAGATAAATAATGGATTTAAAAAAACCCACACAGTACACACAGGTGAAGATGCTCAGGTGAAGATGCTCATTAATGAACTGGGAGGCAGATGTGAAGAAATTCACCAAAATGCAGCACAAAGCTTTAGAAAAGTGAAATGTATGAGAGAGAACAGTGAGAAAGCCTCACAGCGGAAAAAATCTCACTGCGGGAAAATAGGTACTGGCTGGCGAGCAGCAGTAGGCAGAAGAGATTACGGTTTTTAAAAGAACAACAATTAGAATAACAGCCAACTTCTAAATGGCAGTAACAGACGCCTGAAGTCAGTAGAATATCTTTAAAACAGTATCTGTTGATTTGGAGGATACAAAAGAATTCTTTTTAATCACAGAAATTAGCCCTGAGCTGGTGTAGCTCAGTGGGTTGGGCGTCGCCCTGCAAACCACGTGGTCACCACGGATTCCGGTTCTAGTCCGGGTCAGGGCACACGCCTGCCTTGTGGGCCAGCACCCCCCCCCACCCAGGGGTGTGCAGAAGGCAACTGATTCACGTTTCTCTCCGACATCAATGTTTCCCTCCCTCTCCTTCTCCCTCCCTTCCCCTCTCTCTAAAACTAAATAAATAAAATCTTCTAAAATCACAAACATTAGGGCAGATTATTACCACCAATGACCAAAAAGAATTTCCAAAGGATACATTTAAGAAAGAAGGACAATAATCCTAGAAGGAAAACCTAAGACACAAGAAAGAAATGTCAGTAAGCCTGAACACACACTGGCTGTAGGCGCCTACACTAATGTATCATTTGTGAGAGTTAAACAAAGAAACAGAACTAAAAGCACTGGGCACCAGAGCATGTAAATCCCGGAGACTTGTACAGGATTAAATCGTTCCAAATGTTTTATTCAGGAGCACAGCCAAGCTACTGATTCATTCTAAACTCCATTGAGTTAATTCTACATGTTAAAATCTCTAAGGCAAACACTGCAGGAATAAGTCGAGTCCAGAACTTTGAAAATAGCAGAGGGAAAAATAAAATGAAAAAGAAAACAAACAAACTCTTAGGCTTATGGGGAAAGAAACTCAGCACAAAAGGCAACTCTCGCAACTGACATATTGGCAGGTCACTTTTTCTTTTTGGCAGGACAGGGTTAGGGAAGGGCAATTTTGTTTATACAGCAAGAGGGTAAAACAGCTTGCTCTTAAGGAGCCATAACCAATCACTCAAATTGAGAGGAATTTATAATCATTTAGTCTACCCCCACACGTACACACACACTCATTTTGGGACAGTTCCACAGCTAATGCCCTCTGGCTCCAAGCAACCAGGATTCTCTTGAAAAATAGAATTCAGATCACCTTGGCAGTGAAAAAAAAAAAACATAAAAACGGTCCCCAGAGAAGGTAAGAACGAGGATCTGTGCAACGTGCATGTATCCCACTCAGCCACTCCCGCCTGTGTCTCTGAGAACACGTGTCCGTGCTACGCACAGAGCAGGGACCCAAAGGTTTTCTTTTCAATAAACCAAGAGGCAGATACACTACCATTCAGCACTCAAGTCACAGGATGAAGACACCGATTAAAGGAATTTCCCTCACACTCAGTGGTCCTCTGCTGCTTCCGTGGCACATTTGAGGTGGTTGGGCTGCAACTTCAGGGGCCTCTGGTCTGGTGTTCTATATAGAGCCACCCCTCTCTGGAATTTTAGTGTTTATGTCTAAAACAGCATTTTCCAGCATGTAACTGCATGCAGGTCCAGCTGCCTGCAGCTATGAAAGCCAATACTCAAGAGGCAGGGGCTGATGTAAAGGAAAGTGGTTCATTTTCAGGTGCCAGCCACCTGAAAGATGGGGGACTCGTCACAAAGCCCATCTCCTGGGAGGCTGGGGAACTCCCTTCTCAAAGCCTCTCTCCACATCTCAGTGGAGCTAGAGGCTGTGATAAGGAGGGAGAAGGGAAGAGAACAAAGAGGTTAAGGGAGTTGAAAAGTTCTCTACGTGCAGACTGAGCTCAGTCCGTTCTGATAAGGACAGTGACGGTCAGTGCGCATCACCCTGGGTTAGTCATCCCGGCTCCGTCATCCTGATTTTAGATTATCCTAACTTCAAGGTTTAAGGTCGGCATATCTCCTAGAACTGGGATGCCTGAAGGCAGGGGTCAGTGTCTTCTGAAGTTAGTACCTAGGATTCTTACAGAAACACACTGTTCATCTACAAGCTGCATCTTAGAGTCCACACTTACAGCAACAAGGGCAAAAGAATGATGGGTGGGTTACAACTTCCCACTGTTACAAACATGTACCAGGATAACTAGGTCTTTCACAATTTTAATGAAGTTTTCTATTTCTTAAAAAAGTTTTCACAAAGTAAAATAGTGAGCAGAACCACAAGTGTTTCCATAGAACACCTCCTAACTGCTGGGCACCTCCAGGTTCTGATGTGCACTTAGTTAAACCAACCCACTGCTCCCTGGAAATGACCTTGCCAGCATGAGTGCTTCCCCAAGTTCACCTTCTCGGCACTTTACTAGACTTTAAAGCTGGCAAGCGTCAACAAAGTCCATTGCTCTGGAAGCCGTGGTAAAATAAATATAGTCACCAACTCTTCTTTGAATGTAGTTATTTCTTCACACATGAAGGAAAACATCACACAGCACCCTCCCCCAAACACCTATTTAAAAACCAACAGGGCCCTGGCGGGCGCAGCGCACTTAGTTGGGGCGTCCTGACGTACACTGAAAATTTGCAGGTTTGGTCCCCAGGCGGGGCATGTGTGAGGGGCAGCGGATCCACGTTGCTCTCTCACATCGATGTTTCTCTCCCTTCCTCCCCCCGCCTTTCCCTCTCTCAGACTAATGAGGATGTCCTCGGGTGAAGATAAAAAAATAATAAATTAAAAAAAATAAAGACCATCAGGAAAAACTAAAGAATACCATGGAAATCGCCCCTAGCATTAAGCGATGCTATGAGGTTAAGGGGACAAGTTTCAAAAAACGGAGTAATATTTAGGTTAAATGAACCAACACAGTGAAACAAATAGGACTGAAAATAATTATCTAACTTCCTTCAAATTTTTAAAAAATGTCTTCATCATAGTGACTGTGTTTTCAACTAAAGAGAGGTTTTTCCTGCTGCCCACTGCTGGTGGGAGCAGTGGGAACATAAACCAGAGCAGACGCCCGGGGCCAAGTCACTAATTAGTGTCCAAACACCAACTGCACATCCCCTGACCAAGCAGTCCCACTTCCGGACGTTTATTCTACAGAAACATTTGCTCAAGTGCACAAAGACATACATGTACATTTGTTTACACCTGCTTATAATTTTTAAAGTAAATAATTTTGAAATACCCAACACTAGAGTAGCAGTTACATATATGTAAACATAGATCTATATTTAAATGTCTGCTGGGGGAATCAAGATACAAAACATCATTGTTTTCATTCCTATTTCTATATATATATATATATGTATGTATATATACATACATATATGTATATATATACACATACATATATGCATATATACGAGCTTATACGGAAAAGAGTAAGAGAATAAATAACAAAAAATGTTAAATTTCCCCAGGAGCTGTGGTATGGCAGAGAATATTTTTATATGAGCACACTACTTTTAGAACACATTTTTATTTTTTAAAAAAACAGCACACTCCCTTTACAAAGTTTTAGATTTAAATATTTTTATTATTTATCCAAATAAATGAATTGCTACAATACTTTATTTTAAAACGTTGCCAAGCAGCATAAACCGGGCGTTTGCCGCCCACTGCTCTTCCGTAATGAGATTATACCGTCTTCCTGTGCTGCCTGCAGGGCCATTTCAATTAGATTCGCCAGAGGGAGGATTAATGTCCTATCACTACCAATAGGACTGAATCAAAGTCTGGCTTGGCCCTGCCAGGTGCCCAAAGGCCTCACCAACTCGACGTGACTCTGGTCAAATGGGAAGGGGCCTCGTCTTCTCACCCAGGGCTAAGGGACTGTGACATACACCATTAACTACTTAAAATCTAAATTTAAAAGACTGTATGTTCTTTTAATCTAAGTGATACATTTAAAATCTTAACTTTAAGGGTAAGAAAATGGGCAAAAAATACAGTTTAATACCTCCTTTGAGCATTCAAATATACAATAACTATGTGCATTTAGTCCACAGAGCTGTGACCTTTTGCAATGGTCTCAGAGGAAACCCTTCACTCATCGAGACCCTTTATTCATTTATTCCCTCATTCATTCATTCATTCATTCATTGGAAATATTTATTAATACCCACTCTGAGCCAAACACGTGGTTGGTGCACCTCGGGACACACGTGCACTGGGTCATGAAACAGCTGAAGCCCATGTGCAGTTTACCAACCAAGGTGTGCCCCCAAACCAAACTGCCAGGTGTCTTTCCGCCTCTTCTACATACAGTATTATCTTCTCAGAAACACAGAGCACCCCACACAGTCAGTCACCCACATTCCTCAGAACACCAGCTCCACATGCACCCCTGGGTGCAGGCCACCTGTGTACTGCAGCTCAGCTGGCAGCTGAGCTCATGACTTTCAAATTGAACCCCGGGGCTTGGGACCCACCCAACCTGGGCTGGGCTGAGCACAGATCAGAGAATCTCTACCACTATTCAGGATATCGGTCTGAATGCCAACGGGCAGCTGCTTAGCCCTGGGGGCACTTCACGCGCAGGGCCATAGGAAGAGCACACATGTATGAGATAAAGATATTCCATATTCCATGACCCAGTGGTTCCTCTCCTGGCCCGGGAGAAACGTGTGAGTATGTGCAAAGGACACACAAAAGAGTATTCCTAGTAGCCATGTCCTGAATAGCCAACACCTGGAAACAAGCCAAATACCAATCAAAAGCAGACTGGACAAGTAAATCATGATATATTATTAAAATGCAATGCAAACTAACTAGAGCCACATACACACAACACATATGCATCTTAAACATACCATTTTAGTCAAAAACATCCTAGAAGAGTTTGTAGAGTGTGAGATCATTTTTATAGAGTTCAAAAAGCAAATGTTTCCCAACAATGTGAACATACTTAAGACTATTTACTGTATGCTTAAGAATGGTTAAAGCTGTAAATTTTACGTTATGCAGTTTTTAGCACAAGGAAAAAAAGCCAATGAAACTACTCTTTTGTTTAGGGACATCTAAATGTCCCTGTAGGTATGTGTATATGGTAAAACTATAAACAAAAAGCAAGGAAATGAGGAACACAATATTCAGGATGAAGTAAATGACCCAGGAGCGAGGCAAAATGACATAGGGGAGGGTACAAAGGTCTGTATCTGTCCTGGGGAAGGTCCGTGAATATGTGTGATGAGCTCATGGGGATTTGCTTTGTAATTATGCTTTATGATGTAGATATATAATTATTTTACATGTACCAAATGTTTGGTAAGGTAAAAAATGGGGGAGCACATGAGTCCATATCACAAGCTACCTGATTACTCACTAAGGACCTTATACAAAATATTGTTTTTAAAAAAAAGATTTTTTATTTCTTTCTTTTTAGAGAGGGGAAGGGAGGGAGAGGATCATGAGTGTGGTTGGCTCTTGCACGCCCCCTACTGGGGAACCCGCCCCATAGACCAGGTATGTGCCCTAGACTGGTGGACTCAGTGGATTGAGCTACACCAGCCAGGCGAACCAAAGGGTCATCGGTTTGATTCCCAGTCAGGACACATGCCTGGGTTGTGGGCCAGGTATCCAGTAGGGGGCGCCACCTGACAGGTAACCACATACTGATGTTTCTCTCCCTCTGTTTCTCTTTCCCCTCCCCTCTCTCTCAAAAAATTAATAAAATCGTTTCAAAAAACAAATAGTTTCTTTTCTTAGAAAGATCTTGGCCAAACAGGTCAAATCCTATATTTTACTTAAAAAATAGGGAAACATGTTAAAAAAACCAACCAGAAAGCAGAGATACCAAAAGTCTTCAGTGCCCTAGTCCCCCATACATAGGCAGCTTTTAGGCTTTTGGTCCACAAACTGCAGCTTCCCAGCGATGAACGCCAAAGCTGAAGCTAAAGATTAAAACTGGCCCATAAGAGACATGCTTGCTCAACACCCAGAGCCATAAAAGTAAACACTCGTACCTGTTATGGCACTGCATTTGTTCAAACTATGGAAAAAGAACAGGAGGAAAAGTGGTTTTTTTTTCCTGTAACTTAGAAGCCTAAATGTAGAAAGAGAATACAGATTTCTGCATTAAGTATACAGAAGCAAAAAGTTCTAATGAAAAACAAGAAATCCCCAAACACAGTCAGTTCACAAGAGGCAGTGCATAAAGTTTTCCCCTGGAAGCAACCGGCTTCCAGAGCCCGAACACCTAGGACACAGCCGACTTGGGTTCACAAATCTCAGAGCGGCTGGCTGTCACTTCCACATAAGTCTGCTAAAAATAAGACCAGGAATTAAAAAGCCCACCACGGACTACAATCTGCCTCTCGCAATTTGTTACAGAAAGCGGCAGCCGAAGAGAAAGGGGCCCCTGTGGGAGGGACTTTGTTGCCCGTCCCCCACCCCTTCCTGAAAGGAAAGGTTGGGAAAGAAAAGGGGGAGAGAGCTGGCAGAGAGAGACTCACATGGCCTTTCAAGATCCCCAACTTTTTAACGACCTGGATCCACACCCTGTGCAGGACCTGAGCAGCCTTCATGGCCTTTGGGGGGAGTCCCCAGCCAGGCCACTGCCCACATCCCGGCTGCTCACCCATTGCCATCACTGCTCCTGGTTACGTAAGGTCGATACAATAGTGGCCCACATTCCCAGCAAACCCTGGTGTCATCTCACACAGTGACATCCGTACAGCGGGAAGCCAAACGCTTTGAAAAGCACCACTTGTGGGGAAACAAGAAAGCAGTCTGGATTTGCATCACTTTCCACAGCTTTCCATCCGGCCCTCCCTCCCTTGCGAGGGAGCTAGAGAATCGGAGCCAATATTCCCATTAGACATATAAAATGATCCAGGGTGCAAGTAGAAATGAAGTAAGCTGTTTGAAAGGAATACTATACAAAGGAATATCTGCAGAAGCATTTATTTATAGTGACCCTCCTATATAAATACACAGGCACAAAAATGCATGCTGGATGGAAATGAACTGGTAACATTTTGAGTGAATTGCAATGCTCATGTGGTACACGAAGATGTTTCACATCCTTGGAGATAACTAGGTGTGTTCGCTAGAGGAAGATAACACTTGGGGAGCTGGTGTAACTGGGAGCCAAGCCAGGGACAGAATGCTCACTCAGCAGTTTGCTCTGCCCTCCAACCTTTCTGTAAATTTAGCAGATAAAAGAAAAACAAAGGGCCTACTATCTGTTTCTTTCTTTGTCTTTACCACTTGGCGGGAGCGGGGAGGATTGGGAGTAAGTATTGGAAAGCACATTTTAGGTCTCTGAACAAAGAGAGAAAATTCTAAGCTGTGGGGTTTGAGAGTTGGATGTGGGGGTTTGGAGGCGTGGTCTCCGGGAACTGGATAGGATTCTCACCTCTGCACTAGGTGTTAGGCCCATGCACAGGACCAAGCAGTCTGCAAGTGAGAAGAGTACTGATTTTTGAGGTAGAGATGTGTCATGTATTTGGACCATGAGATAGAGACTATACAAGAAGTCATCTGAACCAGAGGAAAGAATGTGAATTTTAACAGCAGATCTCTGTCTGTCACTTAACTGTGGGCCTTGGATACCTGTCACCTTCTTTATAAAAATGGGGACCATACCATCTTCCTATGCGATTCACACCGCTGTGCAACGAATCTCAGAGACCCAATGGCAGCACGAAACAAGGCGACCTCGACAAAGCATGCACGCGAAACCGCTAATGTTAGCACAGGCGCTCAAAAATGTTCACGTCCTCCCCTTGAATTCAACAACAAGTTAGCTTTTCATGGGTGCTGGGACAGCAAAACAGGATGGGAAGGGAATGGAACACTGTTTCAAATCTTACACTGAAGAGGGCAGAGAGTACAGAGGCAGGCTCCCGGCACCCCAGGCTCTGCTCACTGGGCCCTGGGTGCAGAGAATCCAGGTGGGGGAAGGGGGGGAGGGCTGCTTAAGGCAGCGTAGCCCTGCACTCTGACAGTCCCTAGGACACCACTCGAGCTTCCCCAGTGAGTTAATAAATACTTCTTTCCCTTAAATTTATGCACACTCTCCAGAAGTCAAAAGCATCCTACAACTTAAGAATTCTAGATTTCCAGGAGTTACAGTTTCTTTCCACACTAATTCTTTTTCTAAATTGTGCTTTAAAAAAACCCTGTAACATAAAATCACAACCATTCCTTAGCTCCGGAGCATGAGGTCATTCCCATTGTTGTGCAGCCAATCTCTGGGCCTCTCCTCCTGCAAAACTGAACATTAAACAGCTCACTACTTCCCCCTGCTGGAGGCTCCAGGAAACCACTCAACTTTCTATGAATGTGACTACTCTGGAGACCTCATGGAAGTGGAATTGTAAAGTTTTTGTCTTTTTGTGCCTGGCTAACTTTATTTAGCATCATGTCCTAAAGGTGCATCCTTGTAACATGTGTCAGAATCTCCTAGCTTTTCAGGACTGAATAATATTCCATCGCATGTACAGACCACATTCTGTTTACCCACTGATCTGCTGACGGACACTTGGATTACTTTCACCTCTCGACTATGGTGGACAACAACACTGCTAGGACCACAGTGTGAGCACCACTTTTTATTCATTCAAAAAGTGTTTGCCAAGTGCAACATGCCAAGCTCTGAGGACCACATGAAAGTCAGTGACACGTATAGCATCGCCCTCAGGAAGCTCAGCAGAGCCGGCATGAGACATGCTCTGAGTGGGCGGGGAGTGCAGGGTGCCTCCCAGGAGCAGGGACACTGAGGTGAGGTCTGAACGAGGAATTCAGAGTGAGTGTGTGTGTGTGTGTGTGTGTGTGTGTGTTGGGGTGGCAGGGATGGGGAGTGATGTGGTCAGGGCCAAAAGAACAGGGCCAAGACCCTGAAAAAGGTTGGGGGGGGGGACCACAGAGAATGGCACCAGAGGCACTGCAGCCTGTTCTGACTAGCAGTTGTTTGAAAGGATATTTTGGGGTGGACAGCTGCCACCATGAGAAGATCTCAAGAATGTAGGGATTTACTTATCAAAGATTCCTGACTCCCATATTCACATATTCAAGAAACATTTACAGATAGCAATTCACTGGCCCTGTGGATCGAAAGATAAAGAACACTAAGGAGACCTGACTTCGCGTGTTGAAGTCACAATACAATACAACATACACACGATGGATCGTAGACTTGTACACCTGAAACCTACGAAACCCTGTGGGACTGGGGTAAGGTGGGTGACGGCGTGATGGCAAGTATGGACCCCGTGAAACTGAAGCCCCGATGGAAGCTATTCACTGGGGATGGGAGGCCTGTTCGCTAAGTTGGGGGAGACACGCACCAACCACAGGGAAGGCGCCCGCTCCCATGTGGGGTTCTCCGTAAGCTCAGTGCTGAGGGGTGACTGCCTTGGTGGGGGGGGGGTGCACCTTGTAGGAAGCAGTAACAGAACGATGAGGGCCAAGAGGGGTCACCTGCAAGGTGTTCTTGAACACCTGTACAGTGTTCAAGACACTGTACGCACTACGTGTGGCTGGACGGTACACCGCCAAACGTTCTCAGATGTGTCAAAACCAAAACACACCCACCCTCAGAGCAGGAGACAAGCCGGTTATGAGAACTGCAAAGAAAAGAAGCCACTGCCACTCAGCAAAGCGCCACACCAAAGACGTGACACGATTTTTCACCTAATGCCCACTACCCTGTGAGTCAGCTCCAACTGGCCCGAATCTGGAGCACTGACAACTCCCGGCACTGGAGAGAGGATGGGGAGCAAAAGAAACCCCTCTTCTCCGCTAGTGGGAACGAAAAATGGGACAGCCACTATGGAAAATAGTTTGGTGAGTTCCTAATTTAAAACACCCCCCCACACACACCCATATATATGTATGGGATACATGTTATTTTACTCTAGACATACTCTCATGTCCTGAGATACTAAGGAACTTGCACGTGGTAGTTCCTTTCCACAGCCAGTAGGTGGCAGGTCACAATCCAAATGCATACCTGAGTGAGTCCAATTTTAACGAGCTATAAGGCAAAGAAACATGGCAGATAATTACATTACACTTAATATCTCTATGTTCATGGTTCTGGTACACTAAGCAGCAAGGTATAATTATCATTTAAACAGACCTTTCTCGTTTGTAATTACAAAGAAGCCAGTAATAAGCCAAAAAAGAAGGGGCTAATTTGGCAACACAGACAGCGATAGCCCTGGCTACTCTATGATTTTTAAACCTAAGTCTGTATACCATTAAAAGATAGTTTCATTTTAAAGAAACAAACATACATCCAGCACCACCCTATGACAGGCACCAAAATAAAGAAAAATTATACACTATCAAAAGGCAGATCAGAAAGCCAATTATTCGAGTGCCCAGATAAAGCCTGCCAGCAGGATTGGCCCCATAGGAGACACACCAGGGGAACTGACCCTCCCAGCCCCTAGGCACCTTCAGACGGCTCTCACTGCGTCCACCTTACAGCAGTGTGCCTGGTTCATGCCCTGAGAGCCAGTGAGCCTACGTACAGCCTCCTGGGCCTGGAAGACAGGCCCTTCCTACCAGAACTGGGGAATAAATGCAGGAAGTTAAAGACTGTGACCTTTGGAAACTGAATTGTCGACACCTGGGAGCTTGTTAGGAAAGCACAATTTCCAGTCCCCCTTTGGCCGTGGCGGGCGTAAGAACATGCGTTTTACACGAGCCCCCACGTGACTATCATGCACATTCGGGCTGCAGAAGCCCTGGCCCAGCAGTGCCCTGCAACAGAACTGTGTGCCATGGTGATGACATTCTGACAAAGGACTTGTTGCATGTGTAGAGTATCACAAACGTGGTAACCGAATGTGCTCTTGCCTGGTACCGCTAGCACAACCCGTGCCTGCTCCGCACCTGATGGAAACGGAGGGAGAAAACAGAACTCTCGGCGGCACCAGAACACACTCTCGCTAAGGGGAGAGCAGGCCAGAGGCAGGACAGGCAAAGGCCTGAGGATTTCCTGAGTCCGCCTCCCACCCCATGACAAGCCAAGCTGTGAAGAAGAAGGAAGATGCACCTCAACAAGCCCTACCGATGACTGTGGCTTAATGATAAAATAGAGTAGATGGAATTTAAGTAAGTTACATGAACACACAGTTAGGCTTTTCCTAAATGTTTTTCTCATGACCAAATTTAAAGAAAGAAAAAGTTCAGATGTTTGAAACAGCCTTATTTCCAAACTTGGGGGAAAAACTCATTCTTCGATCTAATGTCTTCTTTACCATTTTATATAAACTGTCCATAAAAAAAATGTGTAGGACCTGCCCCCTGCCCCACACCCCACTCTGCATTGTCTTTCTCTGTAACACGGGAAATTTCAGATACTGGAGAGACTTTTTTTTAATTCTAAATTAAACAATGTTGAACTCATCTCAAAAAATTCCATTTCTACCTAGTGACATAAACTGTGGACAGAACTGTACGCAATCTTAAAGCATAAAAAGGTATCTAGTATTTCCTCTTTGTGGGATTTGTAATTATCAGGAAATGAGCAAAGGCCACACACAGTAAACAGACACAATCCACTAGGTGGCGCACCAACGCAGAAATAAAAAGGGAGAGACTCCTGTTTCAAGTTTAAAATTTCAACTGTAACTTCCAGGAAACTAGAAACAGACTTTAATAATCACAATAAAATCCCACTATTATAACTTTTATAAGAGGCAAGCTAAATCTGCAAATAGCTGGAGAGGAGGAGGATGACCAAAAAGGAAACAGTACACTTTTAGTTATCGTTCATTAACATCAAATAAAAACACAAAAGTACATTGCAATCAGTCAACACCCGGCCATGCTCCCCTGCTCTGGGCACTGTGGGACATCCAAAGGCGTTTAAACCATCTGGCAAGTGGAAGATGACACTCTCGAACTGCTGGGTCTAATTACAGGTATGAGGGAACATAATTTTCCAGGAAAAAGAGTTGCAGGAGTCCAAGTTTTGTGTAGAAAGTCCAATATTTTGTGTAGAAACGCAACAAACGCCATCTGTCCATTCATTGGTCCATTCAGTAAATCCTTAAGCCCCTCATTCGTGCCAGGCTCTGTACTGAGCACAGGAGCGTGAATGGTGAGGATAAAAATGTAGCCCTGCCTTCCTGAGACTCACATGCTACTGACAAGGGTCAGCAGTACCCCAAGGAGCCAGCCAACAACTGCAAGGGAAAACACTGTGAAGGGAAAACACAGCAAGGTCTAGAGCAGGAGGAACTGATCGGCGAAGGCTTTCCTTCTGCGTGACTCTGGGGAAGGAGGGTATGTAGCCCACAGAGCTGGGTGCAGAGTGACACACAGACGGGGGACAGAGCTGGGTGCAGAGTGGGACACAGATGGCGAAGCCTGGGCCTCAGTCAGGAAGGGTCTTGGGCTCATCTATGAGTAAAATAAGTAAAACGTCTGAGGTAGGACAAGTGGATTTATATTTTTACCTAACTGAGTCCAAATGCCTCATTTTACTCAGAAGCAGGAAAGAAGTGTAAGCCTGGCTGGACAGCCCCAGCAGGACACAGGCGCTGGGAAGGAGGGGGAAAGGAGGCCTGGCCCTGGGTGCCTTCCATTCGCAGGGATGGCTTTCGCAGGGCGGCGGAGGCAGGTGGCCCATCCCAGGGTTTAAGCACCAGTCAGTCAAGTGCTCCTTTTCCTGAGAAATGGATGCCCACACCAGAAAACGTCCCAGGACCAAGGGAACAAATGGCACCATCCAGTGTCTGTCTGAAGAAGAGCCATCGCAACAATGGAAACCTGCCCTTGGAAGGAAAATTCAGCTAAGAACTTCTACTGCCTTTGCCAAGAAGACTCGGGCCAGGATTTTGCCTCCCTTTGCGGGTTGGGGCTGAGGAGGGAGCAGGGGACAGTCACACAACACACTAAGGTCCCCAATTGCTCTAGTGGTCAGTGGTTCAAGCCCCAGGTTTGTCACTAGCTGGCATATGACCCCCCAAGTTCTCCGAGCATCACGAGTGATAGATAACACGCACCTCACAGATTGGGCAAGAATTGCATGTGAAAATTTTTATTAACAGTAAAGGTACCATACAAATGAGATGTATTTCCTATATGAAATAAACCCCAACTCTAAAAACCAACAATGTGCCCCTGGCCGGTGCGACTCGGTTGGTTGGAGCACTGTCCTGTACACCAGAAAGTTGGGGGTCTGATTCCCCGTCAGGGCACAGGTATGGGAGGCAACCTATCAATGTTTCTTTCTTTCCTTTCTTCTTTCTCCTTCTCTCCTTCTCTCTCTGTCCCCCCAACCCTCTCTTCCTCTCTCACTAAAATCAATAAACACAGCTTTAAAAATTTAAAAATAAGGAAACAAAAAATAAAATGGACAATGTGACACAAGTTTAATAAAAGACCTTACAAATAGATTGCGTGCAGGCACTCAATACTTAATTATCTCCTGTGCACCAGGCTCTGCAAACAAAGGCCTATTGGCATAGAACACAGTCCCCACCCTCAAGGATGCTTGTTTTTAGGACACAGAGAGGCTTGGAAAAGTAGAGAGAACAATGGCAACTAATGCTTATTGAGCTAGGGTGCCAGTCACTGATCGGGTAATGTCTACTAACCCCACGCCTTCCCAAATCCTGAGCTGGAGGAATATCATTAATTCCTCTTCGGGACTTTGAACCCATGAGGGCGGTTTATCATAACTTTGAAGTTTTCTCTGACAGGAAAGACTGAATGGTTTGGAATTGAAATAGTCAACAGCGCAGAAACGCAACGAACGCCATCTGTCCCAAAGGTGGAATCCAGAGAAATAACATCCAAAACCTAGACAGAAATGCTTTATGGTCGGAAGGCATTTCAGTTATACAGCCTTTCTCAATCCTAAAAACAGAATGCACTTTGAAGTTTACTTTATCCACATTTTCTTGTACTGATCCAACTGCTGACCTGGGAGGAAGTCCACACTCAGGATTTTCCAGTGGCCTCGTTATCAGTCACCTCCCTGGGCGGAAACAGGCGCAAACAGCCCTCCTCCGGTGCTCCCCACCTATACCCTCTTTTGCTCTCCCACGCCAGCATCTGGCGTAACTACTCCAGGATGGCAAAAGAACAGGCAAGAAACTCCAGGAGTTCTGAACCAAGGGCCAGCTACATTTTCTTAAAGGGCCACACAGTCTCTATATCTTAGCATTTTATAAATACTTATATACCCACTTAGAGTGTAACCATTTTAAAATGTAAGAATAACTTCTAGGTAGTGGGCAGAAAAACAAACAAAAACCAAACCAAACAGACAGCTTGTCTATAACTTTGCCAATCCCTAGTTTAAACTTATGCCAAATTTAGTGACAGATGGCTAACATGCAGATTGGTGTCTGTTCACCAAGACATGGTCTCTACCTGCAAGGGGCACACGCACTTTTTGATTTTTGCTGTCCTTTCTCGGTTTTCACTTTTTTCCTCAACAAGCCTTAGGACTGGATACCAACGAGCCTTGGTATCCAGTCACTATTTGGGGATAATCCTGTTTCATTCGCCTGTTTCTTTCTTTTTCCTTTTTAAATGAATTACAGGTAAGTCTTAGTGGGTACGCGACCCAAAAGCTAGGTCAGTTCAAAGTGAACTACACTCGGTTCTGGCAGCAATGGAATGTCCCTGGTTATATTTTACCTGATCAAAAATCTGAACTTGTTCACAATTTCCAATCACATTCTGAGAAGGAAGCTGGCCTGAGATCAAAATCTTGCTTCGGGCTTTCCTCAAAGTGGACAATTAACTACTTGTGTGAGTATCACCAACCCTTGTGTCCGGCAAGGCTCTGTGGGAAGAGACGTGATGGACCCAGAAGCAAAACCCTTCCTCATCTCCAGCTGGAAGCTGCCTGCCAGCCCTCGAGTCCTCACAAAAGGACCGTGAGGACACGGCACCCGTGGCCCAAGGCACACCCTGCTGCAGAAGAAAATTCCTACGGAAAGCTGTGAACCCTGGAAGTTTCCAATACCTGCCATGAAGTCCGATTTAGAATCTGACCAAAATTAAATATCTGGCATTTGTCCTGGCTGAGGTCAGAACCAAGAATCACCATTTCCAACAGAGTCAGCCTGAGCAGACTGTCCACAGAAGCCTATCTAATGCATCAATTCTGAGCCCTGGGGGAGAAAGCATGTGGTGCGGTGATAAGGTGGTGGGGTGAGGAACCGACAAGGGCACCCTCGGTAGGATTCCCGGGAGGAATGGGGAAGAAATGATGTTTGGAGATTGCCTGGCTCTTTCTACCCGTTGGGCTGGGTGGGGGCTCTGGTATTCAAAGGCTTCCTCCCCCACCCATCCCAAGGCAAATGCCCGGCATTCCATAATGGCTTGCTCCATCACCTAAACGCTCTGGCTCCAAAACTGCTTCTCCGTTTTTAGCCAGAATCAAAATTCTCCTCTGCCAATGTGTTGGGAACAAGAAAAATAGTCTCAGCCTCAAGGAGCCTGCGTCCCTAGCAAACAACCTGTAAGTTGACTGCAATCTGTTTAGTTTCAGAATTTTCCTCTCAGTTGAGTTAGACCCCATCCTGTTCCCGCTCGCAGGCTCTGTGAGCCAATAGCTAACCGCCACATCTGCTTCTGTGCAACGCTTGCTTGCTTGCCTCTATATAAGGACTTAGCTGTAAGCACTGGGTGCGACTCTCGTTTGCAGCCCCAGCGGGCACTGTGTCTCTGGACACTTTGACAGTTCGCCCCTGCGCAGGTTAAACTTGGCCAATAAAGTAACATCTTTGGAACCCTGAAAGTCTCCGACATTTGTTCTCGCGGTTGGTGGATGCAACACAATGCATATGGTCTCAGACACGTATCGGAAAAACACCTACGTGTTCTACGTCACACTAACGTAGGAGTATCTGGTAACCTAAACCTGTTGGAGGTATTTGATGTTTTAAAAGATGTACTTTGACCCTCAGGAAACGTGTGATGGAATTCTGACCTTTATCAGGGCAAGTTCCAAAACACAACCTATCTAAGATGCTCTTTCTAATTCCACAACCCATGTGGCTTTGCATACACGTTTTTCTTGCCAATTAATTTTTTTGCAGGAGGGTTGATAGAATAACAGTCATTTCTAACTAGAGACTGGACGTGAACAAAGTCAGCTTTCACCTCACATATTCTCAATATTTCTATAATAAAGTTGTGGTTTTAGCTAGTTGTCTATGTAATCTACTTCCCCATCAGGCTGTGTCCTGTTCACCTTAGAGCCTGTGGGGCCCCTACAGCAGTGAACACGCACAGAGAGGTCACTGAAGAAGACAAATGTCGCTTAACAACACCGATGCTGTCACTCATGGTTCTGGGGCAGGGAGCTGGGGTCAGGGTGGTCCCTTACACTCTCAAGGATGATGTGTCAACTCCTAGCATTATGTGAAGTGAAATAATCAGGAGGTAAAAGACAAATACCACATGACCTCACCTATAAGTGGAACCTAATCAACAAAACAAACAAGCGAGCAAAATGGAGACATGGAAATAAAGAAGAGACTGACAGTGACCTGAGGGGAGGGGGAGGGGGATGATGGGGGAAAGTGGGGGAGGGGGATAATGGGGGAAAGTGGGGGAAGGGGCATCAAGGAACAAGTATAAAAGGCCACATGGACAAAGCCAAAGGGGGTAGGATCAAGGGTGGGAGGCAGTGAGGGGAAAATGGGGACAGCTGTACTTGAACAACAATAAAAAATGTGAAAAAATGAATCAACAAACAAACAAATAAATTCCTAACAATCAACAGAGGGCCTGGGGCTTCTCCCCCCATTTCTCTGCCCACCTGACTCTGACAAGCAGAGGCTGGAGCAGCAGAAAGAACTTGCAGGATTCAAATGAGTCAAATGGACCTGGGCTGGTGTGACCCCAGGCAAGTTACTTAACATTGCTGAGCCTCAGTTTCCTCCCCTATAAAATCAGGTTTTAACGCCAACCCCCAACTGATTGAGAGTACTCAGTGAGAACTGTTCCAAGGGTCTAATGCTCCATCAGCCTCACCGCTTCATTAGAGACAGGTAACGTCTTAAGACACAGAGCCACACCAGCTACACCAGACTGTGGTCCTGGGCTCCCTCACAAGTAGGCATTTTACACAAATACCAGAAGTCTGCTAAACTCTTGGGAATGCAGCTGGAGGGAGCCTACCCAACACAACCCATAATATTTATAGAAAACAAGGACACAGTGCAGAGCTGTTTTGCGAGCTCCATAAACTCATATTTTAGATGTCAGTCCAATAATGCCAAATTCTTCAGGTTCCAACAGTCTCCAAGCTGCCTGCAAAGTGCTCTTTGGGGAGGCAAGGAACCCAGGAAGAAAGGGGAGAAAATACACACTCATGCTGACCACACGTCATGCTGACCACACGTCAGTCCCTTGGGGGGGTCACCTTCTCTTTTCTATTTGCCTTCCTTTATTTGCCTGGCCTAACAATGCAAAGAACCAGACCTGCCTGCCTTCAAGAATTCACAGTCCAGTCCTGGCAGGGTTGCTCAGTTGATTGGAGCATTGAACTCATACACCAAGGTTGCAGGTTCAGTCCCCAGTCAGGGTACATGCAAAAAGCAACCAATGGATGCATTAATGAATTGAACAACGCATCAGTGTTCTCTTTCTCTAAAATCAATTTTTTTAAAAAGTGGGAAAAAACCTCACCATCAAGCCTCCGACATGAAACTGCGCCCCTTCCCCATATGAGGCAGAATCCAGGCTTCACTGAACACACACTGCTCTTGTGAAAGGACAGACACGTGCACTGAAGTTCATGTCTGAGGACATTTTTTGTAGTTCACTGTTTCCAAGCATTTGTTTTCATGAAATTCATCCCGATCAAAAAGCTTATGTTGTGCCTTGGCTGGTGTGGCTCAGTGGACTGAATGCTGGCCTATGAAGCAAGGGGTCGCTGGTTCGATTCCCAGTCAGCACACATACCCTGGTTGCAGGCCAGTCCCCAGTAGGGGGCATGCCAGAAGCAACCACACATTGCTGTTTCTCTTCCTCTCTTTCTCCCTCCCTGAAAATAAACAAATAAATAAAAGCTTGTTGCTTCTCATGAAGATAATGGACAATCCATGTAGCACGCAACAAAAGTAGAGCCAATACACCTGAATTGGACCAAACGGAAGAGACTGAGAGACAAGACAGCACCCCAATTTTTATGACGCTGCACTGCATAAATCATTAGCTGAAATAGAAAGCCAAAAGAAGAAGTCTGGTGACTGTCTGGAATGATATGTCACTGCTGTTTGTGCAGGATAATTCACTGCTGCGATAGAATCCAGTCAGGCCAACACTTATATTTAATCGTCCAATCGCACTCAAAGACAACTCAGAACAACAACGCAGCTGTTACTGGGAGCCTACTGCTGAGCGCAAGGAGCTCTTTCCCCACAGCGACCGTGTGCTGGCCTTTGCTCCCCTCTATTAACAGGCCAGAGACAGTGTCCCAGGCAGTGCATCTGACTGCAAATACTCTGTGGTAATACACAGCAAGAGCATCACCAATTTGTCTTCTGGACAAAGTACATCCCAAACACAATACTTAGAAATTTAGCAACGCCGGAACTAATTTTTATTTTTAACCCAGCTCGGGTTCCCCACATTTCATAGGGGAAAGGCCCACAGAGAATCTTATCTTTACAAAGTGGGTGACTAGCCAATTTCTGAATGTGAGGAGGTTTTCGGGACTGAGGAGGGTGATGGCGCCATTTCTTGGCCTTTCTCAATTCCTTAACTTTTGTGGAACACTGGTTCATGCCAGACCTTGACTTACGCTGTTTAAAAAATGTTAAAGGATATCATTAAACAGAGATACAGGCTGTACTTCACAAAGACACACAGCAGCACCACGTGTCCCTCCTTCAAGCTGTCACACTGCGAGCCGCAATAGACAGACCGGTCAGACACATATATTTAAAACCAACCATTTTTGTCGAAGGAGTGAATTAGGTCAATGCCCTTAAGAAACTCCCTTTCAGCTCCATTTTCCACTGTGTGCACAGTGAAGCCCTTTGTCCATTGTGTTAGTCACTGTAAACTGTTTGGACATCCATTGTGAGCCCTGGCTGACTGGGTAAGTCCGGCTAAAAAGAGATAAAACAGGATTCTGTCAATATCTCTCTCGCACATTTAAATTGAAGAAAGCCTCGCAAAGCTTTCTCTCACTCGCTCTGATAAACCAGGGGCTGAAATGAACTGACTGATCGTGCTTATCTTGGAGCTCAGAATATTTGCTTTCCTTATTGCTTTAAGTTTCTCTACAAGGCACCTTCAGAAATAATGCCACAGACACAAGCCTAAAAGAAAACCTGAACCAATAAATCACTCAGCCAGCCTGTGTCTAGCTAACCACTTCCCCAAAGCTGTAACAGTAAGGTCTCTAAAAAGTAAAAGCAGCAGGAGTTATAGGGAAAATTACTTGAATGAAAGAAGATTCACAGATATTCTAAAGTAAGGAAAATTCCGTTCTTTCTGCATGTGTGTGCCATCACTACAGGGAAATGTTGGCCAAAATTGATTCAAGATTTTTAAATGTCTCAAGAGCAATATATTACAGCTCACGTTTCATAATATAAGTTAGAAATAGGACAGCCACTATTGCCAAATGTTTTGGTCGACTAGAGTATGCTGAAGCACAAAACAGGATAAAAATCTAATCCCTCCATCTCATTTGTCAAAACACGAAGACGCAGAGAGGAAAGGGAATGTCCTCTTTAGCTCATCTATAAAGCACATCTTTGTATCACCTTTTACTTACTTTATTAAGAACACATCAGAATGACTTCAGAAAGACAAGTTTCTGAAGTTACACTTCACGAAGTTACACATGTTAAGTTTTATGAAGTTACACATCAAAGCAGCAGGTCTTAGAATTAAGTCACCTTTCAGTTTCTGCATTGATTTGTAGGCTTGCAAGTGATAATTTCCCAAGGGTATTAATAGAGAAAAGTGTCTCGAATCACAGAGCAGTAGATGAAGAAACTGAGAAACAGTGCCTTGTGTCAATGCAAGAAACATCCACACCTGTAAAAATTCCGTGAGTTTATTTGAGCCAAACTGGCAATTGGGGGGAAGTAAACTCTCAAAAGACTGAGAAAATGCTCCGGGAAATGGCCGTTTTACCATTGATTCTTACACATCAGAATCAAAGGGGGAGACCTAATGGGACTACGTGAAATCCACTGTGACAGATTAGGGACGGAGGAGAAAGAAAAGCAAGGAAATCTCTGGGACTGGATAAAAAGTAAAATGAAGAGACACACACTTCTACATTTGTGGGTACAGGACAGGTAACAGTCAACAATTAGGGTCTGTGGTCTCTGCCTTCGTTGTGCTTTAAGGGGTCTGGACAAACAGGAAATCACTCTGATGCTCCAAAGGCACATTCTCAGGTTTGTGACTACAGGATGCAGCAAGACAGCAGGCTCAGTTAGGCAAAGACTGACCTTTGTTAGGGGAATGCCCGCCTAGGACGTGACTGCCCACCACGTCCACCCGGTGTGGTTGCTGGTATCTTGCTGTGTATAACGCACACATTTTTGCCCAAATGTTGAGGGAAAATAAGGGCATGCATTATCCGTGGGTAGTACTAATTCTGCATCTACATGAATGTTTTTAGTTCTTTTAAAAACATGAGAAGGTTTATGCATTAAAAATATAACTCTAAAAAGCAAGAGCAGTATCCATATGCAAAATAATACCCCGGAGTATGATAATTGGCTGTCTCTAAATATAAATCAATAAATAATTGAATTGAAAACCTAAAATGAAAGGCTTGGCCCCCTCCTCCGAAAGTTTGGGCTAAAAACCTGGGTGCGCATTACACACAGCAAAAGCAGTGCTCTCGGCCTCTGAGTGTGTAAGGCCGCCATGTGGGCCTATCCGGGGCTTGTCAGGGTTAGCATGTGGCCCTGTCTACACCCACACTTCTGTGACAGGTATGTCTTACGGCGGCATCCACACTCCGACAGGCGACCATAAAGTAGGAGGACCGACTCTGAACACGCCCTGCAGAAAGCAGTCTCACAGCTGCAGAGGCACCATGGTCGTCTCGTGGTCTTCAGTCGTAATCATGATATGATGAAGTATAACGGCTGCCCGCCGAGGTCACCACTGCAACCCCAAGAGGTGTCTATGAAGCTTTGCCGGGACCTCCAGGCTCCCTACCCTATCAGCCGCCTTGGGCTACTAAAGGCTGCGAAGGCACAAGGGGGCTTTGTAGGGGCCTGTTTCTGGGTGGTAGCAGCTCTCTAACTTCCTATGGGGCCAACCTGAAAGCCAGTGGTGGGGTCTGGGGTTTGCATCCCTCCAGCCTCCCTATTGTTCTGCAGCCACCTAATTCTCCCTATTAAATCACCTACTCCTTGAAATGAAAGTCGTCAGTTTACTTCATGGAACCCTCACTGATGGGGCAGGGAATGTCCATTTACAGCTAAACATGAGAAAAGTAAATTGCCTAAGGCCAGGGAAGTTCTGGGTAAGACAAAAGAATTCAAACCCAGGTCTTTCTGACTTCAAAGTTACAAAGACAGGTCCACGCCATGGCCCACCAATTCTGCTCCTAGGAATTTACACAAGAGGAACACATGCAACAGTCCACAAAACAAGGGGTAGGTGATTTTCATAGCAGCTTTATTCACAGTAGAAAAAAAAACTGACAATAACCCAAATATCTATCGACAAAAGAATGGCCAAACTGTGGCAAATTCCTATCAGTGGAATACGACGCAGCAATAGAAAAGAACTAGAGAATCACATAACGACACAGACGAATCTGACCAAGTTCATCGTGAGCAAAAGAAGCGGACACAAAAATCTTGATTTTATTTATATGGATCCTCTCAAGGCCAAGCTGAACCACTCCCCGGTGAAAGAAGTCAGAAGAGGGGTTCCCTTGCCAGTGGGGTAGTAACAGTCGGGAAAGTGGCCACAGAGAACCTTCTCGAGTGGTGGCAAGTTCTCTTTTTTTGATCTGGGTGGTAATCACACAGGTGAATGCACTCACACACAAGCTCACCTACCTCTGGGACTAGACAATAGTTTTGGCTGTGCAACTTTATAGATGCATTAAACGTCACCGAATTGTGGGCTTTCAAATGGTTGGTTTTATGTGTCATGTATTTTATCACAATAAAAAAAATTACTAAGCATTCAACTTGAAATTTGTGCATTTTTACTATATGAAAATTATATGTCAAGGAAACGCCATAAAAATAATAATAATATATTACAAGCTTCAGGATGAGTCGACAGGCTTGGGAGGCCCAACTCTGGATACCACTGTTTCTATGGGAAAAGTTTTCCAAGTTTCTGACAACATTTTTTCAGCTCTGCTCTTTGGTAAATCGAGTCAATTTACCTGCCTCTTCTTGAGTCTTGAGTCAAGACATCTGCAAATTGCACACTTCAGCAGTATCAGCAGACTAAATATTTCTCCCAGATCTTTGATTGGAATTCAAATTTAGGTTCTGCTAGAAAGAGAGCCACCGATAATCAAAATGCACTCAGAGCCTCTTCACTTCAGTGTGTCGCCACTCGCCTGTTTTTCGGCTCTAAGAATAACACCAGAGGGAAAGCACAAATGTTTCCAGTTCCATTTCTGGAAAATTTCAATGGGTGTCTCAGATGCCACAAATCACTCTCCCCTCTCAAAACTCACCCAGACACTAAACAGACCAGCCTGAGGTAGGCGAAGTGCTCCGCCTGAAGTTGGGCTGAAAAACTCAGTGGTGCCTGCAGGGCTGCTGAAACGCGGATGACAGCGCCTGGTGTCACAACACTGAACAGCAGGCTCGTCTTCGGCGTACTTGCGAAAGCATTCGCCAGAAAGGGCTCCCAGCCAGTCAGCAGGCCTGCCCTGCCTTCCCCCGTCATGCCGCAGCCATGTGGTCCCTGGGAGAGAAGCCCACGGGAAAGGAAGGGAGTGCCGGGGTCCCCCCAAATGCAACTTTTCCTGGGAAGGGCGGAGGGGAAGAGGAAGGAGAAAACGATGCTAGTGAAGCTATGCAAGATGGCTTGGGTTGCTGGCTTGGGCTGCAGAGGAAGGAAGAGAATCCAGCACGCCCTGTGCTGGTACATTATTTAAGACGCAACTGAATAATAGATCTTTCCATCACTTCATGAGCTAAACAACTATAGCCGCTCGGGTTCTCAGTTCACCTGTGAGACAAATGCCTTCCAGAGAGCATCCACTGGATCTCTTTTTTAAATGAAAAAAAATAAAATAAGGAAATACGAAAGTTGTATACAGAGCATGGAAGCACTTTATATGACAAGAATCAACAGAAATTATTTAGAATGTTCTCTAGGCTTTACAGCCAAACCCTTAGAACCTCAGAAACTTCAGTGCTGCAAGAGACTTCAGAGACCATCGACTATAACAACTCACTTCCCTGCGAAGAAACTGAGAACTAGAACTGTGTGCTTCGGCTAAAGTCACCCAGCTAATTAGAAGGAGAGCGGATATGCCACTACAGAAATGGTCTGTATGTAAGTTTACACTACTTTTCCTGACAAATTTCATCTGCTCACTATAGAGACATCAGGAATCCACGCTTCTAACTTCTGGATGCATCTTCAATTCTGATTAGTTCGTGGAGCAAGTCTTCCCCAATCAGTCATTGGGACGCAGCACATAGTTGTGCCGTCTTCTGGGGTTACCAAGATGACTCACGCCAGGGAGGGGTTCCCTGCTGCCTGGAAGTGACTGGCTGTCCCAGACGTGCTACGGGCTCCAATAAACACTAGCATGTGCACCCTAACCACTCACAGGCAAGAAGGCAGTTGAGTCAGTCTGAGGGAGGAAGTTAGCTGAGAGACGAACGGGCTTCTCCAAATGAGCTCACCAGCAAGTTCCTTCCAAAGAACCGTTCTTTTCAAAAACAGAAATGGTTAGTTTTGCTAAATTGATTCCCTCATAGAAGTTCATTCTGCTTTGCCAGATGTATTTGGCAACAGTCTTCCCAAGACTAGGAATGGGCTGCTGGTTTCTCGTAGCACCCATTCCCCCTGCTCCCCACTGTCAAGTTCCATCCCCTGGGGACGCACTGCTCTGGAAGGCAGAAAAGACACCCCACGACCTAGCACTGGGAAGGCTTCCTTTCAGACTGTAGCAACCAATGGCTCTCTGTGACTGAAAACATAAGGCTACATTTGGAACTTCACTGCCTCCCGGGAAGCACCAAAGTCCAAAGTCCTCGAAGCTACACATCCTAGAAGAGTTTATTAATTGCTACTGAGGACCAGAAAGCATTATTTCCCCTGTTCACCTTCAACTGAAGTAACACAATCTCAAGGGTCTGCTATGTTCTCATCTCCATCAAAGCTTTCTTTATTACAATGGTGCAGCTTTAACTGGCTTTTAAATCATTATCTCTTCATTACAGCTTAATAACTGTTACCTACCAACAACGACCATCCCACTAATTCTCTCCCACAATGCATTATGTCTATTCCCTCCAAACGCCTCTGACTTGTGACTAATGATATTGTCATTAACTATAAACATGTAACTACAGTATGTATTTAGTCCTGTGCTTATTATGCAGGGTACCTATCAGATGAGGCACATTATAATTAAAGTTTACAAAGATGATGCCATTTTGTCTTGCAAACACAATGTTCATGTTTCAGATGGATGATTAAAGTCCACAATAGAAATAATTACCATATTAATTCATTCTAAATCCACATTTACCTATGCACATAGGGAAAGTTTAGTGAACATTTGTATTCAAGGATGTGCATGAAATCTTTGTCCTGATTTATGGTGCAATTTAATTTTTTTTGGTCTGTCCAGCTCCCTAAAACACAAACATGGAGTTTACTCATGAGAATCTACAGAGTGTGCTGTCTCCACCGGTACCATTCCTGCAACCCCGAATCCTTGCCGCCCCAACACACACACGCATACAGTGTTGGGGGAAAAGAAACATAAATAGAAACTATAACCCATGAGCATCATAATTAGCTAAATATTAGTCTGATGGTTAACGGAGCACGCTCTACTCTGCAACTTACAACGCTGTGTGAGTGATGAAGGAAAGTTTCATTCTGTTTTTAAGGTTAAAGACCTGATTTAACTTTAACCATCTGGCAGAGGCTTTAAACAAATATCTGTCCTGATTAAAAATGACTAAAGTACAAGTTACTAACGGAAGGCTTAGGATTTGGTGTCCATGCACAGACACGGTCAGCGATTGGGTGGCAAAACCAGTATTTCTATCCTAGTTATATTTACATAGGTGAACTTCACATCACTCATTTTTCTAGGTCAAGGCAGGGTTACTTCTTTCCTATCTCAAGGCTTCTAATTCCTACGACAATCCTGGGTAAAACTACTTCACAGACCACTGTGAGCTGCCTTCTGCAGTAAAACACGTTTGCACGTGAGGCTGTCTGGTCCTCTCCATTCTGGAGTGTTGATGGAGGGCGAGTGAGATGCCCTTGATAACAGAGTGATGACTGTCAACAGTGCCCTTTTCATCCTCTCCTGCAAATGTCATTCCAGCAGACCTTCAGCATTGCACAATGGCTCGTGGGAAGCGGAGAAAGGAATGAGAACCCAGCATTAAACAGCTTCACAAAGTCTGCAGCACCACTGGGAGAGCTCGGCGGACAACAGCAAGATGCAGGTGAAGACATAAAGTCCATCAAATTCAACTGCCCTGGCCCTCTGGCCCATTCATTCTGTGCCTAACTTTGCTGATGGTGAGACCCCGGTTTACCTAGCTCTCCATAACCAAACCGTTACCCCATATTTTAAGCAGTATTTCCCAAGTCTCATATTTGCAGGGCTGCCTTCACAATTTTTGACCTATTCTCAAACCACTCATACTGCTAAATGATTGTTTTTTAAAAATTCAACTGTTTTACTTAGTGCTTATTTTTGTCTCATTCTAAGTAACCTATCCATGCAATGAGTTAGGTGGCTAGCTTTACTCTTAAAGTACAATAGTCATGTACAGTAATTGAAAAATAGGATCTCTCCTTCTCTGCAGCACCTGTAAGTCTGGAAAACACTATTTGGGGGCCAGCAAGAGGCAGGGAAAATGCTTAATCAAATTCTTAGGTAGCCATGACTGGTGTGGCTCAATGGGCTGGGAGTCATCCTTCAGAGTGAAAGGTCACCAGTTCGACTCCCACTGAGAGCACATGCCTGGGTTGCAGGCCAGGTCCCTGGTTAAGGGCATGTAGGAGGCAACCAAATGGATGGACGTGTCTCTCGCACATCAAGGTTTCTATCCTTCTCTTTCTCCCTCTCTTCCTCTCTCTAAAAATAAATAAAATCTTTAAAACAATTCTTGGGTATTTTCTCAATGACAGTACTTAGTCTCTCTTCTGAGCTCACAGGTTATCAAGGCTGATGAAGCTTTGGATGCAATGGCTGGTTGGATGATGGAGGCACTGGTTATTTCTAAGCCAAAAGGAAACCAGCACCTTCACGTAGCAGGTCTGAGGGGCCCTCGCAGTCAGTCACCAAGTTCTATTCTGAGAAGAGCATTTCCTAATTCAGTTAAGAAAACGGGAGCAGGCACTTTCCAGCTCAGAACTCTGCCTCTCCTGTAATAATGTAAGCAGTGCACAGGCCTCACCACTGCTTTCCTGGGTAACCAGAACTAGGTCTGGCCAGTGCGGGTCAGTTGGTTGGAGCGCTGTCCCGCAACCAAAGGGTTGCAGGTTCGATTCCAGGTTGGGGCCTGCCTGTACAGGAGGCAGCCAATTGATGTTTCTCTCTGACATGGATGTTTCTCTCCCTTTTTCTTTCTCTAAAAGCAATGGAAAAAAAAATGTCCTCAGATGAGGACAATAAAGAAACTGGAACTAGGAATTGTCAGTATTGGATATTGGGATTGATAACTTTTCAAATGTCATCTGATAACTTTTTCACTGCTGTTACATGGGCTTTAAAAAAACATTTAATGAGAATACCACCTCAGATCCTCATAAATGTGCTTGCTATATAGGCATCTTCTAACATGGATCATCATAAAAATTCTTGTGGGGGTGAAGTAGGTGCTAAGCAACTTTAGGGAAGATTTCTTTTTTAACGCTGGAAAAGTTCATATAGTCATTGACATTTTTAACCCACAAATGGGTGCTAAATGGGACCTCAGTCTTTGTTTCTGACCCATAAGTACCTTTGGATTTAGGATCAAGAGAGAGAATCATTCTGCTCCCCCACCCCCACCCACCCAATTTGCTAAGGAAAATGTCTCTCAATACCAAGGCTGGCCAGCCCACGGCCTTTCTGACCAGCAGTTTCTGACCCCCCACCCATAACTGTTTAGGGTCTAATTAATCAATGAGGCCTTTTATAGGAAGTCAGCTTTCAACCTAGACAAATTAATCTGGGGCCACAACTCCTCACCAGGACTTCTTTTAGGGATTAGGCAAAAAAATTCTCTGATGGCTCACATTCTTGGTAGAAGTATGTTGAAAGTTTCAGCAGTGATTGCTAACCCTTCCTACCTCTTCACCCCACCCCAGGCACACCCACACCTCCCCACACCTCCCGCCACTCCCAAACCCAGTCTGCATGACTGTTTAAACCACCAGCACTCAGGACTATAGTGGCCCCGCCCCAGTTTCAAGAACATTATCTGCCTCCTACTAAGGAAATCTTCTGGAGAGAAAACCTTTGCAAACTCAATAGCCACTGGAGGAAGTTTATCACTCCTTTGCGTTCCAGGCACTTTGGCAGAAGCCAAATGACCCTCTGTCAATGTACAAAAAAACGAGATCAAAAGTTAAACAAATGTAGTCAGAAGTCCCAGCAAATGGAATTCCCCAGGGAGGGATGTAAAAATTCATTGGTCATACGCATACGAGTGCCTCAAAAATAGTAATATTCCCTGTGTGGGGTGGAGTGTTTACTAAGAAACTGGTGGATCATTAACACAACAGAGATGTCTATGACTGTCTTCTTATCCCTAAAGTTCCTGGGCCGGCATTCAAGGCCTTTCAAGAGAGTGTGAGTAATTCTCTTTTCCCTGGACACCCACCTGGCACCCCCTGCGTCCACCTCCAGATCCCACATCCCTAATCGGCCCAGGACCCAACACTTACACAGTTTTCTGTACTCGTTTTGGTTCATCTCAGTTGCTACCATTTCCTTAGCACCCACCCACCACATGCCAGGCACCCTGTATTATTTCATTCAGTCCTCACTCAGCCCTATGAAGTGGGGGCATTGTTTAGCCCCATTTTTTTATAGCGGCTTACACCATAAGGTATCTGTTCAAATGGCACCTTTTCTTCCCAGCAAGCAACCCCAGGGAGTGCATACAGGACGTGTGCAATGCACACTCCCTCTCTCAGCCACAGGCATTCCAGCAGAGCAGGCTGCTGAGTCTAAAGCAGAGCCCTCGATTTTCAGGTCTAACAGACTCTTCAAGGCACAAATTGAGCACCACTCACCCAGTAATCTCTCACAGTGAGGCCCACAGTGGGTGCTTATTTAAGTTATTAGAATGTATTAGCTGCCCACTCCTGAAAAAAAGTTGCAGGCAGTATTTCAAGAAAGAAAATTCCCCTTCATCAATCTCTGGCGTCTGCTCTGAAAGAACTCAAGGAACGCATCAAAAGCCACTGCTGTCTTAGCAAAGCAACCGCCCCTCATCTCCCCAAAGAGGGAAGCTCCAGCACCCTGTCCATACTTCTAATTGGTCTTGGTGCACGCTTCCCCAGCAGGACCAGGCAGAGGCGGCACCCTCTTACCATCCGCCGTCCTCACACTGAAGTGAAGCTGTTCATGAAAATTTACTGAATAATCAAATTCATTCTTAGGTGTGAGAGTAACTGGCACTTTGCTACAAACTGCAATTACTCTTACTAATTTCTCACTTAAAACATCTCCTTCCCAGGTGTGTATGTAGACTGTCTCTCCTGGGAGTGACCCTGACAAAGGCAGACCTGTTCTCCAAAGTGATTGTCAGGCCACCCAGCCCAGACCACCTACGGCCCTGCAGAACAGGGCCTCTCTCCCTCTCTGCTAGAAGTCCCCGGGGAGGAGATTGGGAGTGTGTGATCGCAGGGCAGTTTCTCTGGTGGGAAGAGTCTCTGCTGAGAACCACAGGGAAACCACAGCCATTACTCAGGGCAGAGAACTGCCAGGGAAGCAGTGCTGCCTTTGAACTGAAGCGAAAATAGAGGTGGGAGGCTGTGTTCCATTACTAAGCTCTGGAGCATTCACTCTCAAGTTTGTCCACACTTTGAGAATGTTAACACCCTGTAGTCAAAACTCTGATTATTTGCAACTTAAAATAAACTACTGTGTAAAAGCAGAAGCTTGACAAATGAAGGCATAAAAGAAAAGGAGCTAAATGACAGGTAAGATAATGCCAGAGTAGAAAGCACCCACTACTTTTTCGTGTGGTTTCTCCCAAAACTCCATCTCCATTTCCCACTGAAACCAACTTTTACCTATATTGCAGTGGCAGCGGATTTAAAGGGAAAATGAAGATCCCGGTTTCTAAAGAGCTGTCAGCTTGTCTCAAGCACACATGCCTGTAACTTTGATAAAGTAGAGTGTGGTTTGAAACGGAAGGAACACAAAGGCACACATCAGGCGACACCACAGGCTGAAGAGATGCCTGCCTCCAAGGTAGCAGGGATCCAGGACTGAGTGCAAGACAGTTTCCCCTACTCGGGACTTAATCTGAAACCCAAGTGACTTGAGGGGGGGGTGGGGAGGGGGAAGGTTGGGGAGAGAGAGAGAGAATGAATATCCAGGAGCCTTGGAGGGCCAGCCTTACCCCCCCATTGCCCTCAGCCCCTTCTCGGGTTGGGAGAATCCCAGCTACCTACAGCACATCAGGAACGACCAAACCAGCGCTCCCAGGCTCACTCGTGGCGACCCTTTTCCTAACCAATTAATGCAAGAGGACACTTACATGGTGCCAACCTGACAGCTCCCGCCGGGGTAGAAACCCGCGATCTCCTCGCACTAGCATCTCCGGTGCGGGTCCCGCGTGGGCCCCGCTCCTCCTCCTTCTCCACGCTGCGGGTCAATCCTAGGACCTGCTGCCCCGGTGCCGGCCCGCGGGGACCCACCCCTTTGTCCCTCCTCCCGCGGTGACGGCGTAGGTCCGCCCCCAGCCAGAGCTCAGCGCCTCTGTGCCCGCCGCGCGGCCCGGGAAATTCTCAAATGGGCCGCTACCACCCCCGCGCGGCCGGGGGGAAAGCTCACCGGCGCCGCGCCCTCAAGGCTCTCGCGGCTGGTGGCGTCACGCGCGACTCCCGGCTGCGGGCGGGAGACCGCGGCGGCCACAAGGAGACCCCGCGGCCCTAGCGTCCTGCTTCCCCGACGGCCGCACCATTATCCACCCCCGGCCGGCCCGATGGTTCGCTCCGCGGCGCGCACTGGGGCCCCAGGTCCGGCTCCAAGAGCGCGCGCCCCGGGAAGCGCTGCAAATTGTGAGTGCCGGGGTGAGCTGGGGACTGGCCTGCTAGTCTATGGGTGCTAACCTGGAGGCCGCATGGGCATCCTCTACCAACACTTTTTGGAGAGGTTTACGGAGCCTCTTTAGTTCTCTTGCGAAAGAAAGAACTGGGGAAACTCCAAAGTTTTCTGTCCCGACGTGAGGCCTGCCCTGCCAGCCAACACACACACACACACACGGCATTCACTTTGCCCCACATGTCTCTGCTCAACAACAGATTACCCTAATTCTAAGGGTATAAGATGTTGGTGTTAAATAATAAAACATGAATTTTGAGGAAATATACACCTGGTTATGTCTGACACATTTCCAGCAACTCCAAGAGACGAAACTCCCCTCCCTGCATGAGCATTTAAAGGCTACCAGTAGGTCACAAATACTTATTGGCAGGATACATCTAGTTCAGCTCAGTACACTTACTCGTATTAAAAACTATGTACAAAGAATAGTGCAAGATAAATAAAAGCTTCCTTATTTTAAGGGCATGTAAATTACTTGTAGAATCAAAACAGGTATGCTGATTAAAAGATAACGTTGGATTTGAAATCTAAGGAAACCACGTTGTAAGAGAAAAAAAGTGCGGCCCACCCTGCTCTTCTCTTAAATTGAAAAGCAAAGCTCGGCGCGGGCTCACACGTAGAAAGTCAAAGGTAAGGGTCTGATAGGATACAGATGTCGGGCTCTCTCCCTGAAAAGTTGCTTCACTTCCTGCCTCTTCCAAACAAGTTTGGCAGTTTATGTGGGAAAACAAGTCCAACCCAGGCCTCCCCGTAAGCGTCAGGCTCCTGGCCTGCTTTGCAGCAGCTACGTGCGCGCTTCTGAAACAAGAGCACTGGGAGCGTCTTTTCCCAGTTTCCTTAGGTCCCCAGAACCACACGTTTCGGTCTCTCCCCGGTGTAGGGTGTTACTCTCCTCATCTAGGCACCATTTAAACGATGTTTCCAAAATTAGGTGGTGCTGACTAATAACAACAATGACAGCGTGTGTGAACTGGTCACACCTTAGTGATGAGATTGTATCACCAGCATTTAAAAAGGAAGAAGAGAATCCAGAACGTGGCAATTACATCTGCCCAATTATTCCTTTTTTCCCCTTTCTTTCCAGAATTGTGCTGTTCCATGTGATGACCACTCGCCACATGTGGATATTTTAGGTATTTAAATTTAAATGAACAAAAATTAAAGGAAATGAAAATTCAGTTTCTTAATCACACAACTCTCATTTCCAGGGCTCCGTCAGCAGCCACAGGCAGCTAATGGCTGGCACGCAGGGCAGTGTAGCTACAGAATGAATACTCCATCATCCCAGAAAGTCCTAATGAACTACACTGCTCCGAATGAGGAAATACCCCTATAGTGGAAATACCAATGTCCTCGCACAATAATAGTTCTAATTCAGATCACTGTTGAAAACACATGATTCCATCGATACAGTAGCATTGCGAGTGGCAGGCTAAATCAATACAACTCTTTGGAGAAGCAATTTATAGGCTATATTTTTCACATGTGACATTGTACATTTAAATGTAAACCCCACTCCTGGAAGTTGTTTCTCCAAAGAACTTCTATCCAACAAGAAATCACTGAACACCTGTCAAGCCAGAACCTGCTGATAAACGACTCAGGCTCTCCCCTGAGGGAGCACAGCCTCCTTCAGGAGAGGATCAGGAAGTAACCAAAAATGGAAGGGAGGGAGGAACTGTGCTTGCGGGGAGATTCCAGGAAGGCTTAGGGTGGTCTGAGGGCTTTCGGCAGAGGTTCCTCACCCAGACTAAGAGGATGAGGTTTACGAAAGGCTTTTCAGAGACGGGATTACTATTCTAAAGGATGGGCGTGAATGAGTTTGTGAGACAAAAAGAAGGGGGAAAGCTTTCCAGGTAAAGGGAATAAATAACAAGGGAAGAAACGAGGAATGAAGAGACCATGGACTTGCTCTTGAGGGGCCAGGAGGTGAACAAAGCAGAAAATGAGATTAGACTGGCCTTTTATACAGATCACTGTCAGCTTCTTGGAAGATGGGTTTATCAGAGGGGAGTTGTGGGAAGGGTGTCAGTAAGAATGGCAAGACCAGCAAAAAAAAAAAAAGCACTGATGTGGGAATGCAGGTAAGAGATGATGTGATGTGTTAGACAGTGTTAGACAAAAGGGCCAATTCAATAGAAGTTAAGGAAGTATAGTCAGCTGACTGGATGACTGCCTGATTAGAAATGAGACAAGGAAGAGAAAGTGAGTGTAAGGCAACTCTCAGGTTTCTGGCTTAACTAGGTAGATGACAGTGCCTTTCACCAAAAGAGTGAACATAGGAGTGGGAGCAGACCTTGGGAGGGGCTGGAGGAAGACTGAAGAATTTAACTAAGGACCAACGGAGTTTCCAGGGCTATGGAGATGTTCAACTGGCTACAACCCACTGGGCACTATGAGCAGTTGGACAGAGAGATCTGAGATGGAGGGACAGATTTGGGAATCACCAATATGTCAAGAAGCTGAAGTCTCACAGAACTAGAATAAATAATCCAAAAATTTATATAGAGCCACAAAAACCTTCTTTGACGAAGAAGAACAAAGTTGGAGGAATCATACCACCTGATTATCAAACTATACTACAAGGCCATAGTAATCAAAACAACATGGCGCTGCCATAAAAACAGATACAAGAATCAATGGAACAGAATAAAGAACCCAGAAATAAACCCATAACTTTATGGTTAATTAACATTTGACAAAGGAGGCAAGAACATACAATGGGGTAAGGACAGTCTATTCAGTAAATATTGTTGGGAAAATTGGACAGACGTGTGTGAAAGAATGAAACTAGACCACCTTCTTACATCATACAGAAGAATAAACTAAAAATGGATTAAAGACTTTAATGTAAGATTCAAAACCATAAAAATCCTAGAAGGAAACACAGGCAGTAAAATCTGGGACATTTCTTATTGCACCATTGTGTCTGATATCTCTCAGGCAAGGGAAACAAAGAAAATGTAAACAAATGGGACTGCATCAACCTAAAAGGGTTTGCACAGCAAAGGAAACCATCAACAAAATGAAAAGTTAACCCACTCAATGGGAGAATATATTCACCAGTGATACATCTGATAAGGTGTTAATAATAAATATTTACAAAGAACTTATGATAAGACTCAACAACAACAACAACAACAAAAGCAATACAATTAAAGAACAGGAAAAGGATCTGAACAGACGCTTCTCCAAAGAGGGCATACAGATGGCCAATAGACGTATGAAAAGATGCTCAGCATCACTAATCATCAGAGAAATGCAAATTAAAGCCCCAATGTGATATCGCCTCACACCTGTCAGAATGGCCATCCGCAATAAATCCACAAATGACAAGTGTTGGTGAGGATGTGGAGAAAAGGGAACCCTCACGCACTGTTGGTGGGCATGTAGATCAGTGCCGCCAGTGTGGAAACAGGATGGAGTTTCCTCAAAAAATTAAACATGGAATGGCCTTATGAACTAGCAATTCCACTTTTGGGAATACAACCAAAGAAACCCAAAATGCTAATTCTACAGAATATATGCACCCCTATGTTCACTGCAGCATGACAATAGCCAAGATTTGGGCAGCCCAAGTGCCCATCAGTAGATGAGCAGGTAAAATAGCTGTGGTGCATTTACACAGTGGAATACTACTAACTGGCTGTAAAACAGAAGGAAATCTCACCATTTGTGACAGCATGGATGGACCTGGAGAGTATTATGCTAAGTGAAATAAGTCAGTCAGAGACAGACAAGTACCACATGATTTCACTCGTGCGTGGAATTTAAGAAACAAACAAACTAGAAACAGAACACAGACACAGAGAACAGACTAACACCTGTCAGAGGGACGGGTTGGGTGGCTGGGTGAAAAAGGTAAAGGGGTTAAGCAAACAAACTCCTGTACACAGACAACAGTACTGTGACTTCAGGGGATGGTGGCTGACGGGCAGGGGGAGGGGGGGTTTAGGGAGGATAAATGATGATGGAGGGACTCTTGACCTAGGTGGCGAATGCACAATGCAGTGTACAGATGATATGTTATGAAATTATATGTACGAGACTCACATGATTTTATTGGTCAGTGTCACCCCAATAAATTCAATAAAAATATTTTTAAAGAAAGAAAGAGAGCCGAAGTGATAAAAGGAAACGGAACCACAGACAGGCCTCAGAGGTGTTGCAGGTTCAGTCCCAGGTCACAAAAATAAAAGGAGTACTGCAGTGAGGCAAGTCATAATCCTTTGGCTGGTAGAGTGACGTGCCTTGAATTTTTAAAAATACATCTGTGAAGCACAATACAATGCAGGGCAATTCAACGAGGTATGCCTGTGTTCAGAGACACCCTGTAAATTGAAGCTGGAGAGGATTAAGGACAGGACGCATCCTTGGGAATGCCAACATTTGGGGAGCAAGCTCAAGTCCCCAGAACAGACACCAAAGAAAAACTGCCAGAAAGGGGGCAAAAACTCACTGGAGCCAAGTGTCCAAAAAGTCAAGGGAAGAACGAATTTCAAGGAGGGGAGAATCGCCAACAACAAGCAACTCTGCAGTCAGTTAAGGTAAGAACAGAAGAGGCTAATAAGAAGAGGACCACTGCCCACCTTGGCTCGAGCTGTTCCAAGGGACAGAGGGGACTAGAGGTGAGATCACAGTGGGCGACTGGGAAGTGGGGCAGCACTTCACTGGACGCCCCTCTGAGAATGCAGGACGGGAACCATCCTTGTCCAATGACGGGGGGCGATAAAATGACAGCAAGTCAACTTAATTGGCATAGCAAGCATCACTTAAAACTCTAATAAGGCAGTCTGTACAGCAACAAGGAGAATGACATGATCATCAATGAAAAAGAACACAAATCTTTTCTACGATGGCAACAATGAAAACCATAAAAAAGATTTGGAAAGTATATAGCAACATAATTTGATGAAAGGATACGGTTGTATGCATTTTAAATTGTACTTGTTTGTGCAATGGACAATTTTTAAACACAATGTATGTAGTCTCTGAAACAACTTGGTCAGAAGACCTGGAATGTGATAAACTTAACACTTATAATGAGATTTTCTCATGAAAGTTAAGATTTGGGGACACACACATATGTACATACACATATTTGTGTACAGAGGTCTGTGCAGGTGTCCAGACATGTGATATGAAAAATAGAGACACTTATTGAAGATACAAGACATAAGAACCATTGTACAGAAGACAGTGATGCCTTGGTCCCCTTCAAAGTAGGCACCTTGGGGCCTCACACAGTTCTCCCAATCACCATCAGCTGCCCCATCGTATTTTCCTGAATCTTAGCAATGGCCCGGAATGTCTTCCCTTTCAAAGGTGATTTTAGTTTTGGGAAAAGGCAGAAGTTTCAGGGTGCCAAATCTGAGCTGTAGGGGGCTGAGTCACCTGGGTGATTCGATGTTTCACCAGAAAACTCTGCACAAGCCATGATGCATGAACAGGTGTGTTGCTGTGATGAAGCTGCCAATCACCAGTTGCTCATAGCTGTGACCTTCTGAATCATCCAAATAGTTTCCGTGGAGGAATATTCAAACTTAACACAAAATCTGATGCAGATTCGTTGCTGTGCTCACTCGGTCATTTTAATGTGATGGCCACACAGTATACATGCCAATTCAATGGCATCTACCGCCCCCACTGACTAGTACAGTGAAGTCATCATTGTTCACACATGAGCATTCCAGTCCACTCTCCTTGGGTGCCAGGTTACATCGATGTCGCACAAACCGTTCTCATTATATTAACAATGGCTAGACTTTTTCCAGACAAACATTTTGTGTGTATGTGTATATATTTGCAATATGATTATAAAGTCTCATTAAATGAGACCAAAGGAGTCTGACATTGAAAAGTTTACAGGTTAGCTGAAAAGTTTATAGGTTGGTGAGCCATTTAGTTGCCTTGTACACTGAAGAGCAGACTGGAGTCATAAACACACTCTCCTTCAATGAACATGTCTTGAATGCCTGCCATGTATGTGCCCTGGGGTGGGTACAGCTAAGAAAAAGGCAACATACAATGAAGAGGGCTTGCTCACAGTGTGATAAAGACGAAGACACATAAACACATGACAAGGCCCAAGAGCTGTGCAAGTACAGGTATGACTAAAGCTCTGAGGCAGCAGCTGAAACTCTGCCCAAGGGAGGGGCACTTTTTAAGGGAAAAGGCCTGGCATTTCTTCACCTTCCCAGTGGTGGCCTTTTCTTTCCTGACACCTCTTACCCTTCTCAGTCCAAACAACCATATCAATAAGCCAGCACATTTGCTAAAGGACTCCTTCCACAAGCAGCCAGCCACCCTGCAGACCCTGTAAACTAACATCCAGAAGAGAGACATCAAAACTTCTGCTCTGCTGTGGCTGGTGTGGGTCTGTTGGTTGGAGCATCATCCCATGAAACAAAAAGTTTGATGGTTCTTCATGGCTGTTGCAGTGGAGACCCTGCCAAGCTCCTTCCTGCCCCAGAGCCTTGGTTCAAACAAAAAGTTTGGTTTGATTCCCAGTCAGGGCACATGCCTAGTATGCAGGTTCAGTCCCCAGTCAGGGCATGTATGAGAAGCAACCAATCAATGTTTCTCTCTCACGTCACGGTTTCTCTCCCTCTTTCCCCCATCCCTGCCCTTCTCTCTAAAATTAATAAGCATGTCCTGGGGTGTAGATAAAAAAATAAAACAAAATCTCATAAAAAAACTGTTTTGACCCTCATGCCTTCATTTTATTTTGTAAGTATATTTTATTGATTAGGCTATCATAGTCATCCCAATTTTTCCTCCCTTCCCCCCTCCACCAGCTCCACCCTTCCCTCCAGTGATTCTCCCCTGCATAGTTCATGTCCATGGACAGTGCATGCAAGTTCTTGGGCTTCTCCATTGCCTGTACTGTTCTTAACCTCCCTCTATTTTGTACCTACCCAATTATGCTTCTAAATCCCTATACCTTTTCCTCATTCTCCTCCTTCTCCCTCCCAGCTTATAACCCTCCAAATGATCTCTGTATCTATGATTCTGTTCCTCTTCTAGTTGTTGTTGTTTTTTAGATTCTGTTGTTGACAGTTGTGAGTCTGTTGTCATTTTAACGTTAATAGTTTTGATCTTCTTCTTTTTCCTAAATGAGTCCCTTTAACAATTTTATATAATAAGGGCTTGGTGATGATGAACTCCTTTAGCTTTACCTTGTCTGAGCAGCACTTTATCTGCCCTTCCATTCTAAATGATAGTTTTGCTGGATAGAGTAATCTAGGTTGTAGGCCCTTGCTTTTCATCACTTTGTATACTTCTTGCCAATCCCTTCTTGCCTGCAAAGCTGCTTTTGAGAAATCAGCTGACAGTCTTATGGGAACTCCTTTGTAGGTAACTGTCTGCTTTTCTCTTTACCTTCAACCTTTTTCATTTTAATTATGGTGTGTCTTGGTGTGGACCTCTTTGGGTCCCACTTGTTTGGGACTCTATGTGCTTCCTGGACTTGTATGTCTATTTCCTTTGCCAAATTAGGGAAGTTTTCTTTCATTATTTTTTCAAATAAGTTTCCAATTTCTTGCTCTTCCCCTGGTACCCCTATGATTCGGATGCTGGCTGTTTTGGACATGTCCCAGAGTCCTCTTAAACTCTCCTCATTTTTAAAAAATTCTTGTTTCTTCATTTTGTTTTGGTTGAAGGTTTATTTCTTTCTTATGTTCCAAATCACTGATTTGAATCCCGGCTTGCTTTCCTTCATTGTTGGTTTCCTGTAGATATTTTCTTTATTTCCCTTAGTACAGCCTTTGTTTTTTCCCTTATGCTTTTACCATTTTCAATGAGCTCTTTAAGCATTCTGACCACCAGTGTTTCAAACTCTGCGTCTGATGGGTTGGCTATCTCTGCATCACTCAGTTCTGTTTCTGGGGTTCTGTTCCGTTCCTTTATTTGGGCCATATTTCTTTGTCTCCTGATTTTGGCAGCCTCCCTGTGTCTGTGTACTAGATAGGGCTGCTTTGATTCCATTTTAGCACACCTGTTAGGTTGTAGGGGGTGGAGCCTTGGGTATTCACCAGAGCAGAGCAACTGTGGCTCCATGTATGGGAGAGGGGTCAGAGGGGGCAATGACACTGCTGGCTGGCTTCTGGGGGGCTTGCCTGGCCCGTGCCCCATTTCCAGTCACTTCACCCACTTCTTACATGAGACTGGCACCTCTCCAGCTGCTGTCCTGGTTGTGGTTCCCTGGGTGGGTGGGTTTGCGTACATACCAGCAGTTTACCGCCAGAGGTTATGAGGCTTTATATTTTTCCCCCTAGTGTTGCAGCCCTGGGTTGCATGGTCTGGTTTGGGGCATGCCTCACTCACTCACAAGGTGTACCCCTGATCTTCATCCACCACATGTGAGTGTGGGGCTGCCACTGCCTCACCTTGCTGCCTCTCTGCCTCTCCATCCCCAGCTAGCCGCAGCCACATAGAGTTCGCTCCTCCCTGACTTCCGGTCTCTGCCCCTCCCACCCATCTGGACGAACATAGCTTTTTTAAATCCTTGGTGGTCGAACTTCCGTATAGTTCTGGGTCTTTTTCTGGCAGTTCTAGGTGTTTTTCATTTTTAAGTTAGTTGTGTTCCTTCTTATGGTTGTGCAATGAAGCAAGGCTTGTCTACCTTAATACGACTCTTGCTCACTTTCCAAGTTGAACTCCTGTATGTACCTGAGAAAGATGTGAACACACAGCAGAAGGCAGCTGTCCACAAGCCAGGAAGAGGACCCTCAAAAAGAACCAGCACCTTGATCTGGGACTTCTCAGCCTCCATAATCGCATGGGGGGAAATGTCTGTTTAAGCCAGCCAGGCTGTGGTATTTTGTAACAGCCACCTGTGCTAAGATTGCCTCTAAATCCTGCAGGAGCTGACCTTGCTGCCTTCTCCACCCTCAACTCACCCTCCACTCTCCCAAGCTTACTTCCTGGAGCCACACTGGCCTTTCTTCATGGCTGTTGCAGTGGAGACCCTGCCAAGCTTCTTCCTGCCCCAGAGCCCTGGTTCAAGTGCTCTGCCTGGACCACAGAGCCAGGTCCTGCTTAGATTTCTTTCCATCTAACATAAGAAGCATGCCTTGAGGGGGCTACCAGGAAGCAATGCTCTCAGGAGAGAACCAAGTTTAAGTTAAAGCAAAGAGACAGAGTCCAGCTGAATGTTTTGCTTACAGAGGAACAATCATTTGAGAACACAGTGCAACGGCGTGAAAAGATGGGGCCAGCCAGTGGGTGGTCTGCTCAGAGCATGAGAAACCTAGAGGGACTCCAGCAGAAGGGGAGAGTATCCCAAACGAGCCAAGGAGCCTATTACCCACATTTTCCCCCTTTTAACTTTATCATTATTATTATTATTTTTTTCTGTTGGTAATACATTGGCATGGCTGTTATTAGCATTACAATGAAAAGAAGTTAGAGAAAGCACAAAAGTGATGAAAACAAAGTGATCAGACTTAGAGGGAGAGAGTGTTCTCAGTTCTCAATGGATGGTGCCTTCCATTCAGCCTCCCCTCTCCCTACTGATGGCACAAATCCCAAACCCAGCATCCTCTCCGTGGTGTTTCTGGGCACATGATGGGGTTAGCTGGCCACAAAGTTGACAAAAATTGCTGTGCGATTCAGAGTCAGCTGTGTGCTGGATAGATTATGAGTCTGAGGAGGCCCCGGACTGGTGTTGGGGAAGTTCTGGTTGGAAGGGCTGACTGCACCTTTTGGAGTCCAGTGTAGACAAGACCTGCTGGGAGAGAGCTCTGCCCTGAGCAGGCTGCCCTGGCTCCTCAGAGGCACTGTGCTCCGTGTTTCCACAGCTTTTATAATTTTATTGCTGCTTGCACTGCAGATTATATGAAATCCACACTCTTCCCATCACAGACTCCACTTCTTAACCCTCCATTAGGAAAAAAGATGCTGATAAACAATGATCAATGAAATGAATGTTATGTGCCAAAAGCTTTCAAGCACTTTTACCTCATTTTTTTACAGATTTTATTTATTTATTTTTAGAAAAAGGGAAAAAGAGGGAGTGAAACATCGCTGTGGGAGAGAAACATTGATCTGTTTGCCTCTCACACACCCCCAACCGGGGAGTGAACCCACAACCCAGGCACGTGTCCTGACCAGGAAGTGACCAGGTGAACCTTCACCCTGAGGGCCGGCACCCAACCCCCTGAACCACACTAGTCAGGGCTAGCTCATTTAATGCAAATCCTGGCAATGCCCCTGCCCGCTTGCTATTACCACCCCACTTTAGAGATGAGGAAAAGGAGCTCCGGAGAAGAAAAACCAAGGGGTCATCGCAGGGCAGATAGGGATGAAAATCCAAACTCAGGTCTGTCGGATTCCAAGCCCTTTCCCATCACTGTTCTCTGGCCCCTGTGGTCACTGAGACAACCGCATGGAGTAGTGAGGAGAGGAGGGCTTTGTTGGTTACTATTGTTTCCCTTTGATTCCTTTTTTAAAATTCATGGATTTTAGAGAAAGAGAGGAAAGGGGCAAAACATTGATTTGTTGTTCCACTTATTTATGCATTCATTGGTTGGCTCTTGAATGTGCCCTGACAGGGGTCGAACCCGTAACCTTGGTGCCCTGGGATGATGATCTAACCAGCCGAGCTACCAAGCCAGGGTGCCCTTTGGCTCCTTTTAACAGAACACAGGAGGGTTTTTGCGGACGCAGCACTTGAACAATGCTGCAGCATCGTGTTTGTGAAACTCCTCCTGTGCAACATTATAAAGGTAAATGCCACAGATGCCATTTGACTCCAGCCCACGAGCTGATAAGTCAGAACCCTTGATTCGAATGGGATTCTGGGGTCTACCTGGATTTCAGAGCTCCCTCTCCCTAAATAAGCACCTATTAAAAAAACACATAGGAAGTTCACAATTTCACTAAGTAAAAAGGCCCTCCTCTCAGGGGTGTGGGAGGGAATCTGAGGTGAGAGAGGCCCAGGGGACTCTCTGCATAAGGCACACAGTCCTCCAGGGGAACCTGCAAGACCTCTGGCAACACCTGAATTGCTTAAAATAAAAACATATCACCAGAATCCTCTAACCCTAAGAATTCAGTATCCCTGATGGACACAGATTAAAGTTGTTGAAGAGTCTCCTAGATTTTCAGAGAAGTCTCGGAGCTGAAAGGGGCCTTAGAAAAATGCTGCAGACAGATAGTATTCCAAGGTAGCCATGCAAATTAGCACAGCCTCTTAAAACAAAGGGGGCTGAGCCTGGCCAGGGCACTTCCAGGAGGCAATCATTCAATGTGGAGAGTGTGGCTGGGAGCATTTGTTTCTATAGGACAGAGCCCTAAATTTCTCTGACGATAAGAATCACCCGACGCATCCAAGACCAGCCCCCTGAGATTCGGATTCAGTGGGTGTGAAAGGGGCCTGAGAAATGGACATTTTTAGCATTCGCCCTCAGATGAGTTCCATTTGGAGGGAGGCTTGGGAAATTCTGCGAAGAAACCACGTTAAGATTCTCTGACACAAGACAGAAAGATTGCCATTTTGAAGGAAAGTAAAACATTTTGAAGGTCAGAAAATAACTCTCTCTTTGCAAAATGATGTCTTTGGTTTACAGAAGAGAACGTCTAGTCCTATAGTTCTTTTTGTTAGGTTTATTTACATCTATATTTGTAGATAGACATAACTTAGATTTCAATCATTTTTATATAAACAATATTTGTTCATTTACCCAAACCATACAGTAGATCATAAAAATGTAGCAAAATGCTATTAAAATGTCACTCCAGAGCAAACTCCTGTTAGCAACTGGAGGAGCATCCTTCCAGGGACCTCCCCGAGCAGGTAAGCAGGTAGATATCGTGTGCAATGTCATACATTTGGGCTCTGCCAGACACGCCCTTCCTCTAACTGGTATTCTACATAAGAATGCTGCTTGACTATTTTTTTCACGGCAATATATCAAGCTATATCATCATTTTTATCTGCATAATATTCCATTTGTATGAATAGAGTACTGTACCCTGCTAAATACATTCTTGTATTTAAAGTTCTTTTTACAATTGGTGTAGGGAACAAGAAAAAAGTCCGATGGATGAAACTCCTAGGGTTTGTTCTGCAGTGATAATGAGGAAGCAAGTAGCTCGTGAGACTTAGGCTGAAGTTATAAGATGTGTCTAGTGTAGATAGTAAGTTAGTAGCTGTAAGATGTGTTAAAGATAAACAAGAACTGGAGATTTTGTGTGTTAAATATAGATGAAAGGAGTGAAACAAATGAGAGCATTACTTAAAAAGAGAATGAGCCCTGGCTGGTGTAGCTCAGTGGATTGAGCGCGGGCCTGCAAACCACACGATCATGGTTCGATTCCCAGTCAGGGCACATGCCTGGGTTGCAGGCCAGTTCCCAGCAGGGGACTCATGACAGGCAACCATACATTGATATTTCTCTCCTTCTCACCTTCCCTTCCTCTCTAAAGATAAATAAATAAAATCTTTAAAAAAAATAGAATGAGATAGAGGGGGAGAAAGTAAATCTTTAGTAATCAGTTAATAAAATATACTTAATTTAACAAACATTTCACGTATAATTTTATTTTAGATATATCAATATAAAATCTTATATAACTTATTATCTTATTGTTAATGATAAACATTTTCTACCTAATAAAATATTAATATTATATAAAGCTCAGCTCATGTCACCTCCAGATTGACAGCTATGTCATCCCCAAATTGGTCACCCATTGGTGACACCCAATACATCCAAACCTAGCCCCAACTATCCTCTGTGCTAAAACACTGATAAAACGCAGTGAGCTATCGGCCAGGCATTCTCACCCTGCATTCCTCCGACAGAGCAAGCATGAGTTGGCCTCAGATACCTTCTGTCTGCTGAGACCCTCGTTTGCCCTCAACTCTGGTCTTTGTGAGCGCACCCTCGTCCAGGAAAGCAGTCGCCGCAGAGATCCAGGGCAAGTGAACACTGCAGGCACAGGCCTCTGCAAGAGTGGACCTTGTACCCGATTCATACCCCAACCTAATTGTAGTAATATGTTCTAGTTCCCTTCCCCTTGCTTCTTGCTGTGTGTTTTCATGTTGAAATAACTGAGTGAATGGTGCAAGTGGGCCAGCTGATTTCGGTTTTGAGTGTCTGTGTCCCAGGATGTCTGGGAAAGCTTGCCAGGCAGAGTCCTTGGGGGCCATGGTGCACGAAGCCCATTCGCACCACTCCCAGAGAAGCAAGCAGGGCGCGGAGCCATGAGGAGTGAAGTCGGGCTCCCAGAAGGTACATCCAGCTCGTGGCTGACCTGGGGTGTGAGACTGAGATTAACACCAGAGTGAAAACGTTCATTCAATTTCAGGAATGTATGAGGCTATCGGCTTTTTCCAACTCTTAAAATTATTATCTAAGGTTTTAAATAAATCCAACAAGATTTATTTCCAAGCGATTTAGAGCTCTCTGAGATTTACATTCTGTGCACTAAATCACATAAAGCATTTTCTATTGTTTTTCTGAAGAAATCCTAGTTATCTGCCTCTGCCGGAGCCATCTTCCAGTTGATAAAGTATTTGGGTTCTTGTTCTCAGTCTTCAGAAGCACCCCTTTTCCTACTGTACGTATTCTGCTGAGCTAAAGCCATCAGAAGAGACAAATTTGATTTCAACACACTACGGAGCCTCTTCCAAAATGGGCGGGCAGAGTTATTTTAGTAACCAGACTCAGCATCTGAAGTAAAAATAATCATATATATAATTATTTTGGTTTTTTGAATATCAATAATTATATTACAATACCAATCTCAAACACTAACAATAATAAAATAATTATATGTTCTCAAAAATCAATAATTATTTCACATAGCTCTATAATTATGATTAGGTGGGGGAGTCCTGTCCAAGGTGTTTTGTCTAATCTCACTATACAACTAGATTACCTGAAAACAAATGAAAAATTCAGCTGAATTAAAAACGGCTGTCACCAACTCAACAGATAAAAATGTGGTAACGTACCAAAATGAGGGCTCCAGTGATGACACCCATCCCAACCAGAAGCTACTTGCAAATTCTTCGCCTCAGTTTTATCTGGTTACGGGGGACTCATACAGGCTTCCCCACCCAGTCCCAGCCCCAGGCAGCCAACACATTGGCACTGTGCCTGCTGACTGCAAATCAGACCCCTCCCAGCCATGGAAGCCCTGGACACCACAGGACTTGCTCAGGTAGCGCAGTGCAGAGCCCACAAGGTACCTGGAGACCAGTCCCTGGACCCTAAAGTGACTGCATAGGTGGGGGGAAAGGTGTTGGAGAGAAGGCACGTGGTGGTAAGGAAAATTAGCAGGGAGAATTGCAATCCCCCAGTCATCTTTTAATTCTGAGGTTGGACTGTCTCAAACATGCAGGAGTGTAATTACATTCACGTTTTAGAAGCTAGCTTTTGAGTGTTACTCATCTGTGTGCTACACTCAAAACGTTCAGACATCTTCGATTTCCAGAGATAGGCCTGGGGGCCGACGCCTGTCTTGTTGATTTCATGAGTAAGCCACGCACTCTAATTTTTGTTTGGAAAACATGTTAGAGTGTAACAAAAACATTGGGAAGTAAGAATAAACTCATTCTATTTTTATTTTTCTTCCACTTAAATTGTGTGCCAATTGCTCATGGTGAAAGTCTGCTAGAATTGCTAAAATAACAAAGTCTTTATGGATAAGTATTTGAAGTAATGCTGTTTTATTTTAAATACCTAGAAAGGGAAATGTGGAATTTTTGTGTGGTCCTGACAAAACCACTTGTCTAAAGTCCCTCTGGCTAGAAATTAAGTTGTTGAAATTCCTGAATGCTGAAAAACATCCCAGGTAAATGTACTTATAATACAAGTGCAAGGCTAACATATTTTTAACAACACTTAGGCTGGTTTGAAAAGGAAATTAAGAATAGGACATCTATAGCCCTGGCTGGTGTGGCTCAGTAGATTGAGCACCAGCCTGTGAACCAAAGGGTTGTTGGTTCAGTTCCCAGTCAGAGCACATGTCTGGGTCGAGGGTTGAATTCCCAGTAGGGGGTGCATGAGAGGCAATCAATCCATGTTTCTCTTACACATTGATGTTTCTCTCCCTCTCTTTCTCCCTCCCTCTCCTCTCTCTAACAATAAATAAATAAAATCTTTTAAAAAAAAGAAAGAATAGGACATCTATCATCTATACTCAGATAACCTGTGTATTTACCGGTTTTTAACATTTTAATTAGGACATCATCTTGAAAAAATATAGCCCATTTCTTTCATAAATTTTAAACATTCCATAATTTCCCACAGGAAAATTATGAATTTTTAAAATATTTTATTTCATTTTTTAGATTTTATTTATTTACTTTTAGAGAGAGAGGAAGGAAGGGAGAAAGAGAAGGAAAGGAACATCAATGTGTAAGAGATACATGGATCGGTTGCCTCTCACATGCTCCCAACTAGGGATCCAGCCCTCAGCCCAGGCATGTGCCCTGACTGGGAATCAAACCAGCAACACTGAGGTTCACAGGCTGGCGCCCCATCCCCAGAGGCACACCACCAGCTACCACAGTCTTCTTAAACATGTAAGATAGAAAACTGTAATATAAGAATATCTTATTCAGAAACTCATGAACCTCAAACTAACAGGCTAGCTAGCAGCTTAGTCCCCCAATCTCCACACCAGGGCTTTTCCCAGTGAACCACAAGAAAACATTGAAGTAACAAAGAAAATGCCAGAAGCCAGTTAAGCACTGGGTGAAAGAGCACAGCTATGAAGTCAGACAGACCTGTGTTTCAGAAAGTCTCAGTTCTTCTACTTCTTGAGTTTAACCTATGACATCGCCACTATTTGACTGTTTTTGACCCATGAAAATGGCCAGTTTACATGGTTCTGCCTAATGGCTATAAGATTTGGGCAGCTTATCTAAACTCTCTGAGCTTCCATTTCTTCATCTGTAAAATGGTGTTATACATAGTATTGTGATCCCTCAAAATCAATATGTTGACTATCCAGCAAAGCTTTCATTTAGAATGCAAGGACAGATAAAGTGCTTCCCAGACAAGGTAAAGTTAAATGAGTTCATCATCACCAAGCTCTTATCATATGAAATGTTTAAGGGACTTCTCTAAGAAATTGAAGATCAAAAACTATGAACAGTAAATTGACAACAAACTCACAACTATCAACAAATGACCCTAAAAAGAAAAAAGAAAACAACAAAAACAAAAACTAAGCAAACAACTAGAAGAGGAACAAAATCAGAGAAACAGACACCACACGGAGGGTTTTCAATAGGGAGGGGAAGGGGAGGAATGGAGGGGGAAGGTACAGGGAAGAAAAAGCATAATTGTTAGGCATAAAATAGATGAGGAAAGGTCAAAAACGGTATAGGAAACAGAGAACTCAAAGAACTTACATGTATGATCCATGGACATGAACTAACGGGGGAAGGCTGGAGGGTTGGGGGTGCAGGACAGAGTCGGGGTACAGGGGGGAAATTGGGACAACTGTAATAGCATAATCAAAAAATATACTTTAAAAAATTAATATGTTGAAGTCCTAACCCTCAGCATCTCAGAATGTGACCTTATTCGAGACAGGGTCCTTACTTTACAAAGGTAATGAAGTTAAAGTGATGTCTTTAGGGTGGTCCCTAATCCGGAATGACTGGTGTCTTTATAGAAAGCGGCAATTTAGACCCAGTGAGACACTCAGTGAAGACGGCCATCTATAAGCGAAGGATGGAGGCTGGAAGAGATACTTCCCCCATAACCCTCAGAAGGAACCAACAACTTGGTATCAGACTTCTAACCTCCAGAACTGAGACAATAAATTTCTATTGTTTAAGCTACCCAGTTTGAGGTGCTTTTATACTGCAGTCCTAGAAAACAAGTCAAATTGGAATTATAGTTGGACAGACACCTCAGAAGGTGGATATGAGACTTAAATAAAGACAACGCGGGTAAAATGTTTAGCACAGTACCAACCATATGATAGCAGCACCCCAATAAACACGAAGATTTAGCCCTAGCGGGTGTCGGTCAGTTGGCTGAGCATCATCCCATCAACTGAAAGGCTGCAGATTCAATCCCCAGTCAGGGCGCATAGCTGGGGTGTGAGCTTGGTCCCCAGTCAGGGAGCATAAAGGAAGCAAGCAATCAATGTTTCTCTCTCACACTGATGTTTCTCTTCCGCTCTCTCTCCCACCCTTCCCTTCTTTCTAACATCAATGGGCATGCCCTCAGGTGACAATAAAAATGAATAAAAAAAGAACATAAGGCTTTCATGGTTATTACTGGAAGCGAAATGGAGTTCTCACCATAAACACAAAATTTTCCTCTAGCCCAGTGAAGCAACTCTAGGCCCTTTGACATCCAGTCTCTTCCCCACGAGTTGCTTCTCCCCTCTTTGCACGCCTGGCCAACGACGTCTCACCCTTGAGATTCCTCCCAAATATCACCTCCCCCAGAAGGCCTCCCCTCACTTGGTCACTGCCTAAGGCCCTCTGCTCACACGTGCTGTGGATAGGGGTGAGTGCAGCCCCTTCCACATAGTAATGCAATTGCTAATTCCAAATTAGAGTCCCACATCCCCCCAGACAAGCCTTTATATTCCTCCAGACTTCCCTCAGGCAGTGTTGTCTGAGATGCTCAGTAGCTGTTGAAGAAGCACCTCTTCACCACAGCAAGGGAAACTGGCCACACGCGCCATCTACAAACAAGCCCGTGCTCCAAAGTGACCATTAAATGTTTGTGGCTCTCAAAGTGTGGACTGGACACCAGAAGTTCAGGCTGTTGGGGACTTGGTAGAAATACAAATTCCTGGACCGCACCCCACACGGACAGGAACTCCAGAGTTGGAAGCCAGGAATCCGTGTTTTAATAAGCCCTCCAGGTGATTCTGATGTGGTTCAAGTTGAAGAACTACTGTTCGGGGCTTCTCCAATTCCGTAGGAGGAGCTTTGGCTGCTGTGTGAGCTCCCCGAGTATCACTGCGAACGAAGGAGCCCCTGTGGGAGGGAAGACTGCAGAGGGGCCCCCAGGTGCACAGAAGTAAAATTTTAAGCTTTCAGTCACAACTCACTCTTTCTAAGCCCACGTTATGGGATGACTTGGCAATAACTGTAAGGTACCTAAGTTGCCTCACAATGAGAATCCATGTCTAGGAAGTGAGTCTCTGCTGAACTCTTAGCATCCTTTCTGAAGGCAAAGAGGGGAAGATGATTTTGCCGTGTCAGAGAAGTGGTCATAAAGCTGCCTGAAATATCAAGAAACCAATGCCAGGCAAATACTGCTCCCCGGACTCCAAGACTGAGAAGGAGGGCAGGACAGTTAAAGGCTAATGATCAGAAACCTCAGGTCAAGGGCAGCTTCTTAGGCACCCTCCTCTACCCATGCCCAGCATTGCTAATGGATCCCAACATTCTTGCTCGACGACCTTGACCTATGAATCCGTTCTCCAGGCAGGCACTACCAATTAATCAGAACTGGCCCTTGAGAAAAACCTGTTCACTATCTGAGTTTAGGGGTTCAGTCTCTAAGTTCTATAGAGTTAGTATAGAAACCAGCCAGCATTATGGCAGTCTCACCGAGTTTGGGAGTCAGGGGCTGTGCAATCTGGGGAAATCATTTAACATCACGGAATCTCAGTTTCTTTATTTGCCAAAGAGAGCCGGTAATCCTCTCAGGGTTGTTCTGGGGGTAAATGAGAGGGGTGGTATGGGCAAAATACCACCCCCTGCCCTGTGCCTGGCAAATAAAAGGCTCTTAATAATTGTTTGCTGGATCTGAAACTAGGGCGGTGTGGGGTGCTCTGGAACAAATCCTCACCACTCAACACTGCCAGAGGCCAGTTCACCTGAGGAAAGCAGCCTTCAGGGTTGACACATAAAAGAGCTTTGGAATAAGGCACCGACTTGGGAAACCAAACTGATGTGGAAGCGCGTGCGGTTGCCAGCACAGGAAATGAGAACCAGTCAGGTATTTGTCAGGAAGGATTCTGCCCGAGTCAGAAAACACCTTCCCTCCAGCTGACAGTGTCAGCTTCCACCTCACTCTGCCCAAGGCCATGCTGTCGCTCTACTCATTTGACCCAGTCAATAGGTCCTACCCAGAAATCTCTTAGGATCTGGAGCCTGTGCTTGGAACCTTGAAGAGCTCCACAGACACCATCTCATAAACACATTCAACCCCACCCTGTCGGATCAGTGGAAACCGAGGACCTTCCCCATTTAGACTAGACTCCAAGAAAGGCCTTTGTAAGTGCCCAGTGCCTGCTGTAGGTTCACTCATTTAGCTTTACGTTAACATTCCTTTGTTCCAGATGGAGGATCTGGGGCTCAGAGATTTAAGACATGTGCCCAAATCCCACAATCGGAAAGCAGGAGCGCTGGGATTTGAGCAGCTGTGTGCCGTTCACACCCCACTGAACTCCAGCTCGGATGCGCAGCGGAAATCCTTGTCAGCAGGGACTTAGGCAGGAATGACGAAACAAGTACACGAAAAAAATCCCAACCGCCTTCCAGCCAGCCATCATAGACGGTCTATAATCAGGGGTTAAAGTGTAACTAAAAACAAATACATCCCAGCATCTGTCAAAATAAAATTTAATACCTTGTAAATCTCATTTAATTCATACTTAAAACTGAATCAGTACATAGATAATACTCACTCTTAATCTTTCACTAAAAGCTTGTACATAATTAATCTTTAGAAGCCAGTGTGACTGATTTCTTTTACATAATTCTGCTACCTCAAAGACGATGGGAAAAACATCACCTGTCAGGATGACCGACAACCACAGACACCAAAATACCTTCTAGACCTTGGTAGGAGTCGAATTTAATATGCTTTAGCCAGGAAGAACCTCAATTAACATTCACCTGAACTTATACCTGTCAAGATTCAGACCATACATGCAGGCAACATGTTTTAGTTCTTTGGTAAATAGGATGTGACAGTTACACTTTGATATTAAGCAATTTCTTTATTAGAAACATTGCAAATGGTGGCCTTGATGACCTCAAGGATAGGAATAATTTACATCAAACTCTGGTGGAGGAAAGATGGTTACTAGATTGATGAAAGACAAAGAGGAAAAAAAGAAAAAGCAAGTACCTGATGAAGCAGGCTGCCCGCCGGCGGAAGTCTGTGTTTCGGGGAGCACCTGTGGCAGCAGGTGCAGCTGGGGTGCCAGTCCCACTCGCAGGGAGAGGACAGTAATGGGCGGCTCCGCACCCTGAAAAAGACAGCGTTGTTACAAATCCAACACGGTCATTCCCAGCTTCGTGAGATCTTGAGAAATGCGCTGAAGTTCACCTACTATACAATTCACCCATTTATAGTGTGGCTTTTAGTATGTTCACAGAGTTGTCCAACCAGCAACGCGACCCATTTCAGAACATTTTCACTATTTCCAAAAATGAAACCCCTTAGAAATCACCCACCATCCTCTAGTTCCCTCTCCTCTTCACATCCTGGTGCGGAGCAGCCCCCGATCTCATTTTTGTCTCTACAGATTCAGACCTCTTCTGGAGGTTTCATATAAATGAACTCATAATATATGATCTTTTGTGCCTGGATTCTCTGACTTAGCATGTTTTCAAGTTTCAGCCATGTTAGAGCATGTAGCAAAACTTCACTCTGTTAGATAGCCAAATAATATCCTATTGCATAGATATATCATAGTTTATTTACCACGTCATCAGCTGACGGCCATTGGGGTTGACTCCACCGTTCAGCTACTATGAACAGGCAGGCACAAGTGTTCACGTGGGCATTTCCATTTTTCTCAGATCTATATCTAGAAATGGAATTGCTGCCCCTAATGTTTTGAGTCTTCAAAACCTGGACAAAACAAGTGCCCATGTAAAAATGGGCATCCTCAACCCACCTGAGGGTCATCCCGAGGAACACGATCTTCCAAAAATTCACTTTCCGGGTTAAAGAAAAATACTCAGCAGGTGGGAAAATATTTAGAGGACACTTTTTTCTTAATTGTGGTAAAATACACTTAACATAAAATTTACTGCTTTATACTGTAGAGAAAACATTTTCAACTAAACGGAAACTTGTTTTTCACAGCGTTTATAATACCGGTTCATCAGTTTGTCCGCAAGTAGAGATGGCAGATACTTTCTGTTTTTACTCCTTATCCTAAGAACATCCAAGAAAGAGCCTATCTGGGCATTTGTACTAATTCTGCATGTGCTTTTCCAATGGCACGAGGACAGCAGCTCAGTCCGGGGCCAGGGCCAGGGCCGGGGCCAGAGCTGGGGCTGGGGCTGGAGCCGGGGCTGGGGCTGGGGCTGGCCCTTGCAGCCTCGTGCTGGGCAGTCACAGAGACCCTTCCAGTGGGAGGAAGAATGTGGCATCTCACCACTGTCGTACCCACTCTTCTGTTTGCTAGACAAAGCGGTATTGTGCCATGTGTGCAAAACACTCCCGACACCATGAAAGAGAAATAGAAGACCATGTTGACTTTATTTGTACAAGCAGGGGACACATTTCCCTTCTCCAAGGACCAGCAGGAAGTACAGGCACGGGCTAAAGCGAGGCCATCTGGACATCCTACAGAGCAAGCAACAGAGTCCAAGCCCACCTCCCCCCACCACGGTTTCTTTTATTGCTGCCAAAGATAAACAAATGGCCAGCAAATCAAGATGGGCTTGGTTATGCTTTTGGCCTTAACGTGAAATTTTTCTACAGGTATTGGCTCCAAAGAGAGTGTGCTTTTTTTATTAAACTGGTTTGCCTTTTAATTAAATCCATTTTCTGCACTTCTAGGACACCCTTATTTTAACATTTACTTATTTATAATATTCCTGAGGTTTTCGACATGTGTGCACACCACCAATAACAAACAGCCATTTCTAACGTCTACCATCACTGACTAACTAGGGCCACCTTTTGGTTCACAGGCCCGCGCTCAATCCACTGAGCTACACCAGCCAGGGCTAGGGCCACCTTTTAATTAAGAAAACCTTGGGCCCTGATTGGTGTGGCTCAGTTGGTTGGTCATCATTCCTCAAGGCAGAAGGCTGCCGGTTTGATTCCTGGTCAGGGCACATGCCCAGGTTGTAGGTTCGGTCCCTGATTGGGGCACAGGCAAGAGACAACCGATTGATGTTTCCCTCTCACGTCGATGTTTCTCTTCCTCTCTCCCTCCCTTCCCTTCTCTCTAAAAATAAACAAATAAATTATTTTTTAAAAATCTTAAAAAAAAAAAGAAACTTGGCAGTAAGAACTCAATTGTATTCTTGGTTTGCAACAGAATTAACAAATACGTAAAATGACTTTCAGGTAGCATGAGTGAGAGCTAGAAAACTGTAAAACTCTATAAGGAAAATCCATAGGCAGCTCCGTGTTTTTGTGTTTGGGTGTCAATTTCCTGTTTACATATTTCCTTTCTTCATTTGTGACTAGACTAAAACGGAGTAAGCACGGGCAAATATTCGCTGCACACCTACTACGTGCTGGGCAGTGGGGTAAATATGCACATGTCTATAAATCCTTCAATCTGAGCTTCCTGGGAACTTGCAACACTTAGCCAGTTGGCTGGTAGCTGGTGGTCTGGGCTTATCACAGGACTGTGCTGATTGCAGACTATAAGGCCAGGAATGGCCCTGCTGGCAGACAACAAGAAAAAGCACAAAAGAAGAAAGTTGGTACCAAATGAATTCCGGGACATTTTGAAAACTGAATCGTGACCTGACATTTAATTATGTTTTGTATTTTTTTTTAATTTGAGAGAGGAAGGTGGGGTGTGGGCAGGGAAGAGAGAGAGGGGGAGAGAGGGAACAACGTGGGTTTGCCGCTCCTCTTATTTAGGCTTCATTGGTTGATTCTTTTGTGTGCCCTGAGACCAGGGTTCAAACCCGAAACCCCGGCATATGGGAAGGACGCTCTAACCAACCATGGGAAGGACGCTACCAGGCCAGGGCTCCAATTATATTTCAAAGTGGAAAAATGGCTGCTGTTGAATTCTATGCAGTATTATGAGGACGGCAGTCCTGAAGCAAAGTCATTTCTTTCAATTTGGTTTTGTTATAATGTTGATTTTTTAAAAAATCAATTCTGCCTGGACCAGTGTGGCTTGGTTGGTTGGCTAGGCATCTTCCACAAAGCAAAGAGCCACTGGGTTGATTACAGGTCAGGGCACAAGCCTGGGTTGCAGGTTCAATCCCCAGTTCAGGTATGTTTGAGAGGCAATCGACTGATGTTTCTCTCACACATCAACATTTCTCTTCTTCTCTTTCTCCATCCCTCGCCTCTCTCTAAAAATAGAAAAATAAAATCTTTTAACAAAATTAACCCCCAGTCAGGGCCACTGTTTGTTGGAGTTCGCATGTTCTCACCAGGTCTACATGGGTTTTCCCTGGGGACTCTGATTTCCTTCCATTTCCTCCCACATCCCACAGACATGCACTCAAGGTGAATGGCACGTCTCAATTGTCCCAGTCTGAGGGCATGTGGGTGTGGGTGGCCCAGCAATGAAAGGGCATCCTGTCCCGGGTGGGTTCCCACCTTGTGACCTGAGTTGCTGGGATGAGCTGTGGCCACCAGTGACCCTGAACTAGAACCAGCAGATTAGAAAAGAATTATCTTGTTGTTTATTCATCTCTCTTAAATGTCTATAGAGTTCACATTTATTTCAATGTTTAATACAGTATTAGAAGAGTTTGCGGTCATTATTGAGAAGTCTGGTAATTTTTTGTTTTAGAAAGAGGAAGGGCAGGAGAGAGAGAGAGACAGAGAAACACTGATGTGAGAGAGAAACATCAATCCTTTGCCTCCCATAACCTGCAACCTAGGTACACATCCATGTGCCCTGACCAGGGACTGAAACCGCAACCCTTTTGTGCAGGGAATGACACTCCAACCAACTAAGCCGCCCAGCCAGGGCAAGTCTGGTAATGTTTTGTGACCAGAAATATGCCAAAGGAACTTAACTCTTGTTTATATCAATTAGCCTATGGTAAAATCCATTTTGTTACTCATCCTTTTGCTTAAAGTTGCAAAAACTTATCAATGATATTAAGTGAGGAGGACTCCTGCATATTGTAGTAATCAGAATACTTCTTAGAAAATGAAAGAGATAGTATTCTTAGAAGAAATATTGGCTTCACTATTTATTCCATCAGCCCAAAAGAAATGCTCATGGGCAGATTCCCCTCTGCAGAAGCACAGCCAACCGTCTACTTACTTACCACAAAGATCACTAACCACTGCAGGGAGGGGAGGTATTGGGACTCAAAGACCTTAGGAAGATCACAAAGTTCAAGGTCAAGGCTGTGATGAAAAGCATTCCTCTAGTTGCTTGCTCTGCAACGTGTGCTTCATGGTCTGAACCGTTACCATCATTTGGATGATCCACTGGGCTCACCTGAGCTGACAGCATCACCTGGAAGCTTATTAAAATGCAGAGTCTCAGGCCCCACTGTAACTGCAAAATTAAAACCTGCATTTTAACAGACTGATTCTTGTGCACATTCAAGTTTGAGAAATAAGATACCAAGGTGCCTCTGAACTTAGCAATAAAATGAAAGCAGAAGATAACCCATCCCAGCATATCCAGAAGGGCGACTTGACTCCCAGCTTAGTGAAGGATATTCGTATGTCCAAAGGAAGGTATTTCTCTAGGTGACAAGGGAGTAGCAAACAAACAAACAAACAAACAAACAAAACAGGAATCAGCAAAACACCGTTTTGTCCCTGTGCATTCAAAGTATTACAGATACAAGGAAGACCTTGTTGTCCTGAAGTGCAGCGTTGCTACGGGAATGTTCTCTTTAAAAAAAAAAAAAGGAACATTCACCTGCCCTTAGTAAAGATCATGATGGAGTGAATAATTGGACTTCTGTTTGGCTTGACTTCAGGAAATGAGGAGAAGCAGAGCTGGTTCTACTTAGGGCACTTACTCATTGAAAATGCTGGAAAATGTTATCTCCAAACAGAAATGAATAATTTTGCAATCCACCCATCTGAATCATGTGAGTTTGTTTAGTTAGGGTGAGTCCCTTGACGAATGACCCTGAGCCAGAAGCCAAGAGCATCCAGCTGCTGTATGGGGGCCAAGCCCTCGATCATGACTCAAATGAGGCTGAGTTTCACACTTGTAAAATTTGAAGGCTAAACAAAAACTAAGGAATGGTAAGTATACAGGCCGCATGTTGCAGCTCTCTGGTTCTCCAATCATATGTCCTCATCCTCCACCACATTCCCTTCCTGCTAAGCCCAACCTTGGCCTTGGGGTCCTCCCTGACACTCTAAGCAGCCTACACACATCAGCTGGCTTTGGTGTGCTGTATGAAATCTATTTACCATCCCTGACAAAACAGTCTTCCAGCTCTAATCCCATTATTCTAGGGCACAGGTCCAGGGTTAGAGCATGCCCAATATCTAGGGGCTACTTGAACAATCACAATTTGATCCTCACAACGTTTTCTATAGCCCCCAATAAAGAACTTTAACCTACATGGACCCTCCCAGAGTCACCATATGTCTCTTGTCCCCTCAACACATATAGACAATTCCTTTTACTTTTTTTAAAAAGATTTTATTTATTTTTAGAGAGAGGGAAAGAGAGGAAGAGAAACATTGATATTCAAGAGATACATGACCACTTGCTTCTCGTAAGCCCCCAACCGGGGACCTGGCCTGCAACCCAGGCATGTGCCCTGACAGGGAATCAAACTGGTGACCTTGCCGTTCCAGGCCAGCACGCAACCCACTGAGACATGCCAGCCAGGGCTCCTTTTATTTTATTAATTTTTGAAAGATTTTATTTATTTATTTTCAGAGAAAGGGGAAGTGAAGGAGAAAGAGAGGGAAAGAAACATTGATATGCGAGAGACACATCAATCGGTTGCCACTGACACGCCCCCAGATGGGGACTGGGGCCAGCAACCCAGGCCCACGCCCCAGCAGTGAATCCGACCGACAACCTTTCGGTTCGAAGGCCAGCACTGCATCCACTGAGCCACACCGGCTGGGGCTCCTTCCACTTTCTAAGGGGACAGTGATATGACAGTAACTATAGTAATAATAATGATGCTGTCTTGGGATTCCATTCTAAAGCATTCCTAAAATTTCTGAAAGCGATATCTCATTTATTCCTCATAAAAACTACCTTTGACAGATGGGAAAAAAATCTACCTAAATCGCATGTCTCCACAACAGCACCATTAACATTCTGGGCCGGATAATTCTTTGTAGTAGGGGACTGGCCTGTCCAGTTTAAGATCTCTGGCCTCTACTTACCACATACCAGTAGACTGGCCCCCTTAAGTTGTAACAAAAATGTGCCCAGACACTGGCAAATGTGCCCCGGGGGGTAAGTCCCTCCGCCACCACCACACCCCACACCCCAACTGAGAACCTAAATAATTATAGTAATTACCTTAGGGATATTGGACTAGGGGTGATTTTCCCCCTTACTTTTCTGTATTTTCTAAATCTTCCATAATAAATGTAAATTATATACATGGTTTCTTTAAAGGAGTGACTTTCCACTTTTTAAAAAGAAATATTATTAGTTACACAGATTCCTTGAGTTGATCCTTGGGCGGGTGCCAATGTGTGGCTCACTCAGGTTTGGAAATTAAATTCAGTCCCTAAAAATACCACCACGCAGGCACCTTAAAATGAGCTTCGCCTCAACATGTAAATGACACAAGAGAGGGACTTCTGGGGAAAAGTCAGGACTGAGGCCTCTAACCACGAGGAAAAGAATGGCTCAGCCCTTCTTCAATGGGGTAAAACAATGGGGCTTTGGAAAAGACGTAAACTAAAAACTGCTGTTTCAAGGAAAGTATTTACCTGAAACACAGCATACATATACACTTGAGTCAGAGAACTACTTGGATTGTAGAAAAGAAAAATATAAGGCACTTTTACATTGCTAGACACTCGGGGAAATTTTCAAAATCAGACTATTAAAGTATCTAGATGTAAAAATCAGCTCTCGACTATTACACCAGGAGTTTTCTGGAGTTCTAATTACCATTAATTTCATTACTGGCTATTTTTTAAATCCATAGGGGAGGCCCAGAGCTGCCAAGCTCTCGATGAAGAGCTCAACATTTACTGCCCTTATGACAGAGACGACCCTCTCCTCCATCCGGACCCCCAAACACCCACCACGCACCTTCTGGCCTCCTCTGCTTACCCGGGCTGCTGCCAAAGGTTCACGTGTCTTCTGCTCTCAGGTAGAAGTTCTCTCTTGTTAAGAGGGGTGATACCAACGGCTGCTTCCAGAATAGCCATGTATTTTTTGTACCTCATCTTGTCTCTCGCACGACAAGGTCTTGCAAATTTGCGTCGCTGTTCAGCTGAAGCAGCTGAAGTAATCTGCAATACTGGGAGCTGGAAGCCGCCGTGCTTTTAGAGGCTCTGTGATCCCTAGCCAGAACTGTTCAACTCTAGGTGGGGGGTAAGGGTGGCAGCCAGGCAGACGCCAAACCACAGAGAAATAAAGAAAAGGATCGCTCAGATTTCCCCGAAATGGCAGTATTATATAAGGCTAAAGAATTCTGAATAAAGCACTAATGAAAATGATTTGCAGGACTGTGGTTCTAAACACAGCAATCTCAGGTACACACCCCTATTAATCTGCACATAAATCTTTGAGGCCGATAATCCTTCACGTACTAATGGCGCAGGAAGTGATTTATCTCAGGGTCTGGTAATAATTGGTCCAAAAAGCCTGTGTGCCACTGGATGAACTAAAATCAGAAGCAGATTTTGCTCATCCTACAAAAAACTCTCTTTAAAAGGCTGCACTTTGACAAATGAAGGAGGTTCAGTTGTCATTTTATAGCACTTTGCTTGAGCCAAGAGCAAAGACTGAGAATCAAATGTGTTTTGGATTGTTTTCTGTTGTAAATATATTTCGAACACCTCTAGAACCTAACATGGGTGAGCTCTGCCAGCATGAAAATACATTGTTTGGAAATGTACAGAACCCACCCCCTCCCCCTTTTTCATAAGTGTCTCCCCTCGGCTCTGAGGACCTTTGTGGCCCGCTTTCCGTGGGGTAAAGCTGGATGGCCAGCACAGTGGCCCACCTAATGGTACACATGGCACCGTGGTACACATGAGCTAGACTGGGTCACCCAGTCATCCCTGGGATGAAAATGTAACATTCAGAGAGAAATGCCCTCTCGTTGGGGTTGCTAACCAGGGCTGATAGGAGTTCGCGCTGTTGGCAGTCACGCTCCTCCTGTAGCAGAGAGGGCTCATCACTAGGAGCTGAAAAACAGAGCAATGGAACTGTGATGACACTGAGTTTCTGGACCCACCCATTTTGTGAAATTCGGTTTTAGTTCCATTTCTGTCACTCCGAAGGAGTCCTGACTTCTACACCTCCCTGACCTACTTACTGAAGACATTTTTTCCTATTTAATGTGCTACAGGAGTTGGTTACACTGCTCCTTGTCTAAACAAACTCCTGTATACAGAGGAACCAAAATAGAAGTCAGTCACTATGTCCTAACTCCGATTAACTTGCATACCTACAGTCAGGAAGGGTCCCAGGGCCTCCCCCAGCCCCAAATCTTCAACATTCTCTACAGATTTTCTCTTTCCTCAATTGCAAATTTCTTTTTATTTTTCTTTCAACCTAAATGACCTAAATCAGTGGTTTCCAAAGTAGGGTGCGCACATCAATAATCTTTGGGGTGTAGAAAGAAAATACCCAACTATCTATTTCCTTTTTTCTCTCATTAAAATTTTAGTTTGAGTATTTGTGTTTTTAAAATTCATATGTTCTTTGAAAACTAATAAATATTAAGTTACATCAAGGTGTATAATTTATAAATTGATGTACTCATATACATAGCAGTGTTCAGACAGAAGTGTATGAGCAAAAAGAGTTTAAAGGTTGGTAGCCTAACGCTTCAGCTGCTCCCTAAGCCTCATTCCCCCACTTATAAGACGAGCGGCCCAAACAGATGAACGCTACATTGTGTTCCAACCACAACAAAAGACTAAGAGCTCCCACTTTACTAGGACTGATTGTACAAATAGTCTGACCACAATCCAGTGGAGAAAACAAGGGATAAACAATTTGGATTGGGAATATTTCATTTCCAGAGCATCACGAATATGACTCCCACAGACTGTTCTGCAAACAACTGGTACCAGTCAGTCACAGGAATTCTTTTATGGGCTGAACTCGGGTGGTTACAGCTGCCGTGGCTGAGAAAAGCCCCAATTCGGCCCTCATTTAATCACACAGGAAGATGTAATTATACTCACACAACAGGCTTTGTTCTAACAAATTGTATTTCTAATGACGCGTGATAAAAATTACTCTACAATCCTCTCAAATAAAAAATGAAGCCAGAGCTAAAAAAAGATATCCAGTTAAACTTGTTACCCGCTGGGAGCTGTTTTACTGCAGTGAAAGTGACATAATACTTTGTAAATGGCATGTTTTAAAGTCCCATTTTCTATAGGAATTCTTTATGCATTTAACATGCAACTCTTACAAACTGGTTCTTATCGACCCTGACTGATCTCATGTAAAATTAAAATTGGGTCTTTCATTAGGAAAAGAATTCTGCCTTAGCAGATAATAGAAAGATCTGCTTTTCTCCCATAAATGAGATTGTTTGGTTTCCTAATTTATTTATTTATTCATATTTTAAATTTTTCATCTTTGTATGAATTCCTTCATAATTCTACATAAGGACAATAACACGGTGGGGGGGGAATCTAGTCAAAATACCCCATCCAGATATGTAATCATATGGCATTTTATTTATGATTCTAAAAGTCCTTTAGAATTACGCATTAATTTGGTTAATTACATGACTTCTAGAAATTCTTCACAATGGCATCTCTCTAATTAAAAATTACTTAGCTATTTTTTTTTATTTTTTTAAAATTTTTATTTATTTATCTTTAGAGGGGAAGGGAAGGAGAGAGGGAGAGAAATTTCAATGTATGGTTGCCTCTGGTGTGTCCCCTGCTGGGAACTGGCCTGCAACCCAGGCATGTGCCCTGACTGGGAATCGAACCGTGATCCTCTGGTTCGCAGGCCCATGCTCAATCCACTGAGCTACACCAGCCAGGTACTTAGCTCTTTTTTAAAAAATTTAATGCATGATCCAAAATGTCTTTTATATCAGGATGCTCAAAATCTGTCTGAACAATTAAAATAGAACATAAAAATCCACAGACCAGACTGACATTCTCTGTAAACTATTTCCACTTTGTTTCTGCCAGCGATAAACAATGGGCATTCCTCTCCGCAGGGTATTTTAATGGCTCCTGGGCGTTAGAACTATAAAAATGGAAATGAACTAATGCCACAAACAGGCTATTTTATGGGGTGTGGTCCGCTTTTCAGGGAGCTGGCAAAAGCCTTACTAAAAGCAGGAAAGGCAGAAAAACAACTATTTGTCTCTTTCTTCTTAAGCTCTATGACAAATAAAGTCATCTACTACAGATGACTTAATGCAAGTCATTTCATTCCCTGACTTAATACCTTCATGTATAATAATACATCTTTACATACTCACTACTCAGGCGACCCATCAGAACACAGTAAGAAGGTCAGGCTATATGATGTAATAGAATTATTAAAGAGTTCAAGAAGATCAGTTGTGGCTCTCCTAGATTCAAGCCCTTGTAGCCCAGAAGAGCCCCTTCCCTTCACAGTCCTCCTCAGAACACAAGAGTGGGTTTAAACTATTACCTTGAACTGGATGCCACTAATCTGACAATCCAAGCCTATCCTCCCACCGAACCAGGTAACCGAAATAACCCACCGCCCAGCCCCAGCAGCAGCCGCCTCTTGCCTTTTCCTGTTTCTTGAGTCCTCCTGCTGGTTCTCCGGGCATGAGACCTTGAAGCCCGCCTCACCCATTCTGGTGGTGCCCAAGCATACCAACTCCATGCGTGACACAGGGAAAGACAGCTAAAATTAAATGGGAAGGCTTCGTTTGAATCCCACCTCTGCTGAGTATCACCTGTGACCTTGCACAAGTTACTTGACCCTTCTGAACCTATTTCATCCTCAGTACAACTGCAGTAAGACCCCGCCCCAGGGGTGGTTTTAATAATAAATGAGATGAGGTATACTCAACAATGGATGCCATCTCCTCGTCTCTTCCCTGCTTTCCTTCCGCCTCTCCCATCTGTCCTTCTGTTCCCAATACCGCTCCAAGAATTCATCCTCAATCCTCATTTCTCTGCAGTCAAGTACAAGGTGCACTTGAAACTTAACCCTCCCTTGCAGCCGCAACTTCATTCAACACACAGGGAAAGAACCAGAGAAGTCCAAGGCTGAGTGGTTTCACAGGAAAAACAGAGACTGGAGAACAGGTTGGCTGAAAGGCACAGGGTCCCAAGGGTTAGAGTGAGAGATGGAAACCATTAAAAAGGAGAACAGCCCTGACCCTGTGTGGCTCAGTTGGCTGGACATCATCCCACAAAGCAAAAGGTTGCTGGTTTTTTTTCCTGGTCAGGGCACATGGCTGGGCTGCAGGTTCAGTCCCTTGTAAGGGTGAATGCTGGAGGCAGCTGGTGGGTGCTTCTCTTATGTCAATGTGTCTCTCCCTCTCTTTCTCACTTCCTTCCCCTCTGTCTAAAAATAAATAAAATCTTTTTTCAAAAAGAGGGGAACATAGGGCCTTGGGGCCCAGCTGGTACCCACCAAGTGGGGAGGTTCTCCCTTACAATCTTTCCAGATTTTTAACCTCTGCTACATAATAATTATTAAAAGCAAAAATTACTACAAACAACTATATGCCAACATATTGGACAATCTGCAAAGGCATCTGGATCAGAAAGGAAGAAGCAGAACTGTCATTATTTACAGATGACATGAAACTGTATAAGGAGAACCCCAAAGACTCCACCAGAATGCCCTGGCTGGTGTAGCTCAGTGGATTGAGCGCGGGCCTGCGAACCAGAGGATCGCGGTTCAATTCCCAGTCAGGGCACATGCCTGGGTTGCAGGCCGGTTCCCTGCAGGCCAACTCCCAGCAGGGGACGCACGAAAGGCAACCATACATTGATGTTTCTCTCCCTCTCCTTCCCCTCTAAAGATAAATAAATAAATAAAATCTTAAAAAAAAAAAGACTCCACCAGAAAACTAAGAGAACTGGTAAAGTCAGTAAAGTAGCAGGATGCAAAATAAATATTCAGAAATCAGCTGTACTTTTATATACCAGTAATAAGCTATTAGAAAGGAAAACTAAGAAAACAATCTCATTTACAACTGAATCAAGAAAATAAAATAAAATACCTAGGAATAAACTTAACGAAGGAGGTAAAAGACCTACACTGAAGGAAAAAATCAAACAAGATACAAATAAATGGACACATACACTGTGCTCATGGATAGGGAAAACTAACATTGTTAGAGCACAATGTTAAAATGTCCACATTACCCAAAGCAATCTATGGATTCAATGTAATTCCTATCAAAATACCAATGGCATATTTCACAGAACTAGAACAAATTATCCAAAAATTTTTATGGAGCCACAAAGGACCCCAAAAAACACAGCAATCTTGAGGAAGGAGAATAAACTTGGAGGAATCGTGCTACCTTGATATCAAACTGTACTACAAGAGTACAATAATCAAAACAGCAGGGTACTGGCATAAAACAGACATGTAGATCAATGGAACAGAATATAGAGCCCAGAAATATGGTCAATTAATATTTGACAAAGGAGGCAAGAGTATACAGTAGGATAAAGACAGTCTATTCAATAAATGCTCTTGGGAAAATTGGACAGATACATGCATAAAAATGAAACTATACCACCTTCTTACACCATGCACAAGAATAAACTCAAGATGGGTTAAAGACTTAAATGTAAGGCTCAAAACCATAAAAATCCTAGAAGAAAACACAGGCAGTAAAATCTTTTTTTTAAATTAATTTATTTATTTATTATTTTTTTAAATTTAATTCTTGTTCAAGTACAGTTTTCTGTCTTGTATTCCCAGCCCTGCCCCCCCCAGTGCTCCCCACCTCCCTCCCATTTCCGCCCCCCACCTTAGTTATTGTCCATGTGTCCTTTATACTTGTTCATGTGAGTCCATCCCCTTTTCCCCTATGATTCTCTCTCCTCTCCCTTCTGGACCCTACTAGCCTGTTCCGTATTTGAGTGTCATTGGTCATATTTTGCTTGCTTGTTTGTTTTGTTGTTTAGATTCCTGTTATCAGTGATATCATATGGTATTTGTCTTTCACCGACAGGCAGTAAAATCTTGACCATTTCTCACAGCAATATCTCCTCAAGCAAGGGGAACCAAAAGAAAACATAAACAAATGGGACATCAAACAAAAAAGTTTTTACACAGCAAAGGAAATCATCAACAAATAAAAAGTCAACTCACTGAATGGGAGAACATATTCACCAATGATACGTTTGATGAGGGACTAATATACTAAATTTATGAAGAACTCAAACACCACTAGAGAAACAAACAACCCAATTAAAAAATGGGCAAAGGACCTGAACAGACACTTCTCCAAAGAGGACATACAGGTGGCCAATAGACATACGAAAAGACGACCAACATCTCTAATCATGAAAGAAATGCAAACTAAAACCACAATGAGATCCCCTCGTACCTGTCAGAATGGCTATCCTCAATAAATCCACACATGACAAGAGTTGGTGTGGATGTGGAGAAAAGGGAACCCTCACGCACTGTTGGTGGGCATGCAGATCGGGGAAGCCACCGTGGAAACAGTATGGAGGTTATTCTAAAACCTAAAAATGGAACTGCCTTATGACCCAGTGATTCCTCTCCTGGGTATATAACCCAAGAAACCCAAAGCGCTAACTCAAAAGAATATATGCACCCCTCCTTCACTGCTATGTTTAGAATAGCCAATATCCGGAAAGAACCCAAGTGTCCATCAATGGATAGATGAATACAGAAGGGGCGAGTGCACACCATGGAATATGATTTAATCATGACAAAGAATGAAATCTTACCATTGGTGACAACATGGATGGTATTATGCTAAGTGAAATAAGCCAGTTAGAGAAAGATAAATATCACATGATTTCCCTTATATGTGGAATGTAAAGAGCAAAATAAACAAAGAAAACAGAAACAGGCTCATAAATATAGAAAACAAACAGGATTGCCAGATGGGAGGAGCTTTGGGAGTCTGGATAGAAAAGGTGAAGGACGTATAAATTGGTAGCTTACAAAACAGTCATGGGATGTAAAGTACAGCACAGGAAACACAGTCCCCAATATTGTGATAACTATGTGTGGTGCCATGTGGGTGCTGGGATTATTGGGGGGATTGCTTTGTAAATTATGTAATTGTCTAACCAATATGCAATACACCTGAAACTCATATAAAATAATATTAAATGTCAACTAAAATTGAAAAAAATAAAAAAAAACAAAAAAACATGAGATCTGGCTGGTGTGGCTCAGTGGATTGAGTGCCAACGAGCAAATCAAAAGGTTGCCAGTTCAGTTCCCAGTCGGGGCAGTTGCCTGGGTTGCAGGCCAGGTCCCCCAGCTGGGGGCATGCAAGAGGCAACAAACTAATGTTTCTCTCACATATTGATGTTTCTCTTCCTCTTTTTCTCCCTCCTTTCCCCTTTCTCTAAAAATAAATAAATAAAATCTTAAAAAAAAAAAAAAAGATGAGCTGTGACCATTAGGATCTGGAGACCTACAGAGATGCAAAGACCTTGAAGAAAATCTGGAAGACACACTCTTCTTCTCAAAGCCAGATTCTGTCCCTTGAAAAAGAGCTCATGATCATTGGTTTGCAGTGTGGGAGGCTGGACTTAAAGCCTTCTCCTCTCAAGAAAGGAAGTTGTAGACCTAAGACAAAGAATAACCGAAAAAGCAACGAGACTTGAGCCATGCCAACTCAGGGAGAAAGCAAAATTAATGACCCCTTTTTACAAGTAGAAAAGTAAGGCTCGGGGTTGAGAAATCTGTCCTCGGTCATGCAGTTCATAAGTGGCAGAGCCAATATTCAAGCTACTACCCTGCCCTAACACCTCCCAGCCTGGGTCCTCAAGCATCTGATGATCCAGACGGCGTCTGCTCCCCGATCCCTGGGCAGGGGCTGCTGCTTCCTCTGAGACCGGAGGGTCTCCTGCCTCTACCCTCAGACGCCCTCCTTCCAGCCGCAGGCCTTCCTCTTCCTTCTCTTTCCCAAATCTGCTATTTTCAGTGGGTCCAGGTGTGAGGTTTGTGGCCAGAAACTCCTCCAGGAGGCCCTGCCACCACCATCACCAAGCGGGCTTCCCACCAAGGGGTCACTGCCCTCCTTATCCTGTCCCTCATAGGTTGGGTTTTCCCCTGCACACCCTCATTAAGAAAACGCAAGTGAGTTAGTTCCTGGAGTCACTGAACTTGCACACGACCCTAATGGTCCAGTCCCTTAAACGCCACAGGTTCTGCCATGGCTGGTGTGGCTCAGTGGACTGAGAGCGAGTCTGAGAACCAAAGGGTCATGGTTTGATTCCCAGTCAGGGCACATGTTTGGATTGCAGGCCAGGCCCCTAGTAGGGGGCGTGTGAGAGGAATCACACCCTGATGTTTCTCTCCCTCTCTTTCTCCTTTCCTTCCCCTCTCTCTGAAAATAAACAAATAAAGTCTTAAAAAAAAAACAAAGCCACAGTTTCTTGAGTCATTTTGTTTTACATTTTCCTATATTTCTAAATTATCTACATTTATCTTCAGTTTAAAATAATTTTTATATAAATGGTTCTATTTTTTTCTAAAATTAGAGCTTGAAAGTATTATATATTTTAAAATACCTGTTATCATTTATATTATAATGGTATTATATTATAAACTCTTATAAAAATAAATAGTGACTTTTCACTTAATGAGTCAGCCCACTATCCCCTAAACAATATATATTTTGTGTGTGAGCAGTTCGGCTACCAGATACCTTTGAAATAGCAAAACATGCCCTCTGCCAGTGGTTCAGTGCAATGCAGAAGGTAAGGCAAGTTTCTTGTTAGTCTCAATAAATGTTAACTGACTTCACAAATCACGTTGGTAAGGTCCGTCTCCCTCAGGATTCTGTGGCGACCCAACTGGGAGGAACAGTGGCACATCCATGTTCGTACCTCTGGTGTCCTCCTTGCTCAGGAACCAGCGTGCAATGGGCACCCAATAACATGAGGGTTCACTTCATACGTAAGAGTCAGCAAGGTGTACTGGCTAAGGTCCTGCACCCCAGAACCAGGCTGCCTGCATTTGAGTCTCAGCTTCATACTTAGCTGTGTGACCTGGGCAAGTCTTTGGATTTCTCCAGGACCTCAGTTTCCTCATCTGTACGCAGGGGATAATAGCACTTACTTGTTAAGGTTTAAAAGAATCAAATTGAATGAATATATGCAAAACCCCAATTTTTCCACACCCCCAAGTGGACCATTTTGATCTTCCAAGTGTCCACTTAGATCTCCTCATGGCCTCTGCCCTTCGGCAGCTGAGGCACCGGTAACCTTTGACACACCTGGAGGAGTCCTGGTGTGGACCCTGGCTGGACCAGTCCTTCCAGCTTCCAGAAGGTAAATGCACACTGCCCAGGGCATCAACATTTGGACGTCCCACTGCTCCCTGTTCCAGCTCCCCTCACACCTGCTGCTGGGCCACACTGTTTTCCTTGAGTCACTTCTCAGTACCTAATTATATATTTGTGATTACCTGTTTATCACCTGTCTCCGCCTCCAGACTGTAAGCTCTACTCTGAAGACAGAGACCTATTTTGCTGACATTGCATCCACTCCTGTTGAGTTTTCTAGTCCAACCTAATACTCATTCATTCATTCCCTCTCCAAACAACCATTGAGCTCCCTATTAAACACTCTGACATTGGACATATAAACAAACCAAACCATCTCTGTCCCAGAGAAACACCCAGTGCAGTGGGTGACTTCTAACTGCAACTAACTGCAGTGACAGTTGAAGTGACAACTAACTGCAACGCTGTATCCTGGAAAAGAGACGAGTGACCATGGAACAGAACCATGACAAAGGAGAGAGAGGACAATTCTGTCCCAGGATCTTAGCTTTGCACAGCCTTCACAGAAAAGGTACTTGAGTTAGGTTTTAATAATACTCTGACAACAGGGTCTGAGGCATCTCAGGAAGAGGGAAGAGTAACATCAAGAGCCAAAAAAGCAAAAAGAACAAGGAGTGTTCTCAGACCGTAAGCAGAGTCAGCTGGCAGGAAGGCAGTGCCCGGTGTACCCGTAAGCCCAGGGCCTGTGGAGGGATGCAGCAATGCCCTATGACACGAGGCTCTGCACAGCGTGGGGAGTGGCAGATGTCATTCCCTCTGGCTAACACAGCCTTCCGAGATGATGCCACACTATTATTTACTGCACATGTCGACTGTGCCAGCCACTGAGGTAAGTATCCTACATGCATCACCTTGTTTAGTTCTTACATTAACCCTAAGAAATAGATGTAAATTCTCCATTTTCAGATGAAGAAACTCAGGCACCAAGTGACTAAGTTATCTGCCCGAGGCCACACAGGTAATAAGTAGTGGAGGTATGACTCCTACCCAAGTTACAAAAGTCATGAGTGCTGACACCCACTGAGCCTCAGTAGGCGTCCTGGAGCCCTTAGTATGCCCTCATCGCAATGAAATGGAATTGCCTCTTTCCTTGTCTCCCTGGAGAACGTGGGTCTCGTGAGGGCAGAGACTTTGCTCTGCTAGTCACACCTCCCTAGCACCTGGCACAGTGCCTGTCAGAACACAGCCAACAGCAGTACACGTTAGGAGGAAATGAATGCATGAATGAACGGGGCTTTGCCCTCTGCCAGTGTGTACTCTTGCTCTCCTTCTCTGACCCTGTAGTAGAGGAATGCCACATGTCCTGAAACCAGGATCTGAGTGTAGAACCCAAGGCCACTTCTGCCCCACCCCCCAGGTTTGGTCAGAGGGGCCAAGTTCCTGAAGCACAGCCATAGCAGCTGCATGGGCAGACCCTTCCCCAGTGCGGGGCGTCCACCACCACCCTCACTTTCCGTTCTCACCCCTGTCTGTGCACAGGAGAGTTAACGTCCTTCGAAAGGCCTGCTTACGAAGTTGGCCCTTGGCTGACATCTTGGAACCTGGATATTGGGAAGGTTCCCACCATCCCCAGGACTGACACGAGTAGCTCCCAGTCCCTAAACTATTTGCACAAACGATGCAGTTTATGATAAACACCTGCCTCCTTCTGGAAGTCTGAACGTTGGGTACATCCTCCACAGAAAATGCCAAAGTAGGAAGTCCCCTGAACAAACCCTGGGCCCTGAGTCTAACGAACTTCCCTGGTCAGCAACATTTCACACAAGGTGTCACGATTCGTTGCTGTCAGAATTAAGCATGTCCTATGGGGCTCCACTGGGGGAGGATGCTGGAAGCTTGGGCCTGGTTTCCTCAGACTTCACTCAGTGTGCCTTTTCCCCTGGCTGGCTGCACTGTAATAATCACAGTGGTGAGTACAACTATATGTGAAGTCCTATGGGTCCTCCTAGAGAATCATGGGAACTGGGGGTGGTGGCAGGGCTCCCGAGATGTTGTCTCTGCACAGAAGCAGGATTGTGAAACACTTCCTGTCTGTCCAGTCCTACCCACTAACCAGAGGAATCACACCCAGGCCCTGCAGGGGCCAGGCAGTAACAAAAAAGGGTGCAAGCGGCTGAGGGGATTGGGGACAGAGGAGAGTCTAAAGTAGGCAGCTGCTCTCAGCTCCTGACCACACCAGCAAGTCCCAGGCAGAGCTGGGCAGTTGGTGTACAACCACAGATAATTAATTCCTTTCGCTCTGCTAATAACAAGTGCCCCCAGAGGATAAGAGAGAAGCCCCTGGGGCAGGCTTTGCACTTTTTCCAAAACCCAAGAGAAATGCCTTACATCCACAGATACAACGAGGATTCCTTTAAAATAAAATATACAATAAAATGTGGGGATGTTAGTCCAGACTTTGTGAAGCCACGTCAAGAGTGAGATACAGCTCCATTTCAGAGGACCCAACAGCAGTGAGTCGCTGCCCTTCTTGGATTTCTTTTGCGTAGCAAACCTGACCTTCAGAACGTGGATTGTCAGCACCCACTCTTGGCATCAGCTTATACAAGTTATGCTAAGGAGACCGGACACACGGTAGCACAGATATTAAAGCTGCTGGTTTACAAAGCTTGGCTTGGTTCCAGCTTGATGATGATTAGCAGTGACAGGCAAGAAGAGGCCGAGTGCTCAGTCATGACTCCAGGACTGCCTTATGCAGGAAAGTCCACACTTGACCTTGTGGCCCCGAACAGCACATCCTTTTACCAGGTATTGCAGGCCTCCCTAGAAGTGATAGAAAGGTGAGGCCTGCACAGCTACCACGCCCACCATCCAAGGGACAGCCCCACCCACCTCTGCAACCAACATCCCAGACACATCCTCAACCCTGTTTCCAGTGGGTAGGGCCCTCACTGGCCTTGGTGTCCTCATAACCTCTGCCCATTCCTTCCCCGTCTCGGAGGCTTTTCTTCCTCCAGCTGCCCCTCCCCACCACACCTCTACATTACAGTCTTCAGTACTTGTCTATGCACCACCCCCCTGCAATCGTACCCTCTTTCCCGGTGTAACCAAGCTCCTGCCTGCATTTGATGCCCAGGCCAACCTCTAGCCTACCCCTTCCCCCACTCCTGTTCTGGTCCTGCACTTCCAAATGCCTCCAAACCACAGGTTCCCACAGTGTGCTGCCCAGACCAGCAGCATCAGCCTCACCTGGGAATGTCCAGAGAGGCTCAGGGGCAGATTCTCAGGCCCCCACCCGACACCTACTGAATCAAAACCTCTAGGAACTCAGGGAGTGAGGCCAGCAATGTGTGTTCTAACAAGCTCTCCAGGGGATGCGGATAATGGCTGAGAAACACTGCATCACACATTTCCCCTTGCCCATCCCACGTCTGTGTCACAGGGAAGTAATATTCTTTTTCTAATCCAGCTGATTTCCCCATGTCTCTTAATATTGCCTACCTTGACCAGTAATACATCAAAATAGTGCAACCCAAATGAAATATAGCGGGCCTCCAAATGCAATAGGTATTTTATAAATCCATTTTTGGATTTTTCAAGTGGAGCTGCATTTACATGGAGAGCTACAGTACATGTAGAGAACTACATGTGGAACATGCAGTGCCACACGCCAGGCCCGAAGGCAAATAGAATAATTCTCTGCATGGCTACAGAGAAGAAAACACTGCCAAGCAGTTTGAAAGAAAGACCAAAAATATACTAACACATGCAAAAATGTCCAGCAGTCTACCTTCTTTTTTGGAGTACATAAAAGTAAAATAAAGAATACCCTAATAAAACACATAAGCAATTTATTAATATGATTTTGAAATTACATCATTGCATATTTTAATAAGCAGAATGTACAGATATTAACCAATACAATACCAAATACTATTTTGTAAAGCATTTTAAATGTCGACCATTCGCATCAATGGATTCTTTTTTTGGTATGTTATTAACGTCTGAGACAAACATGCTTTTTTAGTGGGCGTTAAATCAGCATGTAGAGAAAGATGTCCCTGCCTACTTATTCCCCCTCACCTCCAAGAAGCTATGTGTTCATTAATTCTTCACTCAAATCCTTTGGAACATAAGGTGCTATGGTACGTGCACTAGGCCAGGCCCGAAGGCAAATAAAAAGATGAGCCAAAACTGAAATCAACTGCAAAAGAGCAATGGGCTAAATTCACATTTTCAGTATTCTTCTACACTATCGAAACTAGGGAATCTATTCAAAAGCATTTCCTCTTTATCTAGTCTTCCCTTAGAAAAGAATGTTTAAAAAATCAGGAAAGACTAGCACATGAAAAGATGTTCAACATCAGTAGCCATCAGAGAAGTGTGAATGGAAATCACTTCGAGACTTCTGATCGAGATGGCAGCGTAGGCAGACATGGTTGATAAACCACATCAACCACAACCACAACCACATCTTCGAACCACATCAAAATTACAACTAAAATATAGGACACCACTCAGAATTGTCAGAAATCAAATGGAATGGAAGTCTAACAACTACAGAATAAAGGAAACCACATCCATTGAGACTGAACCTGCAAGCTGGTGTCATATCTGAGACTCCATCAACCTGGCTAACACAGTTTGACCACAGAGACTCTGCCCACCCAAGCTGCTTTTCCATATGAATGGCTGATCTTGGCTCATGCTTCAAAACTTCCTAAATCATATCCAACAAGTGACAGCTGGCCTCAGTGAGCCCCAGGCCCAGCACTAGCAGCAGCCACCTCAGATGTTTTATAGTTCAGGGAGGGTGGCTCCAGGCAAAACACAGGTGGAGGCTGACCTTGGCCCGCACCACCCAGGAAACACCAGTGGGCTGCTACAGACTGCATTGGAGATCCACCACCCTGCCCCTGCACAGCTGATCTTCCACAGAGGATAGAGGTTGGTGGTCAGTGGTCACAGCCAATCCTGGCAGCTGATTGGCCTGAGTAAATCCCTCCCACTGATCTGACAACAGCAAACAAGGCTCAACCACAAGAAAAGGGTGTACTCAGCCCACATGAAGGGACACTTTGAATACCCAGTTTGGGTGATAGGGGAGGGTGTGCCTCCAGGACACCTACTACATTAGGCCACACTGCCAACCCAGGGAGTCAAAGTAGCTCTACCTAACACATAGAAACAAACAAGGGGAGGTTGCCAATATGAAGAGACAAAGAAACATGGCCAAAAATAGAAAGGACAGATCAAAACTCCAGAAAAACCACTGAATGAAATGGACATAAGCAATCTATCAGATGCAGAATTTAAAACACTGGTTATAAGGATGCTTAAGGAACTTGGTGAGGAACTCAGCAGTATAAAAAACATCCAGTCAGTGGATCAAAAAACTATGGTACATTCACACAATGGAATTCTATGCCGCAGAAAGGAAGAAGGAACTACTACCCTTTGCAACATCATGGATGGAACTGGAAAGCATTATGCTGAGCGAAATAAGCCAGGTGGTGAAAGACAAATATCATATGATCTCACCGTTAACAGGAATCTAAACAAACCAAACAAGCAAGCAAAATACGACCAATGACACTCAAATATGGAACAGGCTGACAGGGTCCAGAGGGGAGAGGGGAGAGAATCATAGGGGAAAAGGGGATGGACTCACATGAACAAGTATAAAGGACACATGGACAATAACTAAGGGTGGGGGGTGGAAAGGGGAGGGAAGTGGGGAGCATGGGGCGGGGGGCGGGCAGGGTTGGGAATATAAGACAGAAACCTATACTTGAACAAGAATTAAATAAAAATTATATTAAATAAATAAATAAACAAACATCCAGTCAGAAATGAAGGATACACTGATTGAAATAAAGAACAATGTACAGGGAAACAACAAGAGAGTGGATGAAGCCAAGATTCAAATCAATGATATGGAACATAAAGAAGCAAAGAACAACCAGAAAAAGAAGAAAAAAGAATTTAAAAACATGATAGTATAAGCAGCCTCTGGGACATCCAGCATTTGCTTCATAGAAGTGCCAGAAAGGGAAGAGAAAGAGTAAGAAATTGGAAATCTATTTGGAAAAGTACTGAAAGAAAACTTCTTCCCTAATTTGATGAAGGAAATAGACATGCAAGGCCAGGAAGCACAGAGCATCCCAAACAAGTTGGATGCAAAGAGGCCCACTCTAAGAAAAGTCATAATTAAAATGTCAAAGTTTAAAGATAAAGAGAGAATCTTAAAGTCAGTAAGAGAATATTAGTTAATTACCTACAAAAGAGTTTCCATAAGACTGTCAACTGATTTCTCAAAAGAAACTTTGCAGGCTAGAAGGGATTGGCAAAAAGTATTCAAAGTCAAGAAAAGCAAGGACCTTCAGCCAGGACTGCTCTATCCAGCCAAGCTATTATTTAGAATCAGAGGGCAGACAAAGAGCTTTCCAGATGAGAAAAACTACAGGAGTTCACCATCACCAAACTATATTATAAGAAATGTTAAAGAGACTCGTTTAAGAAAAAGATGAAGACTAAAACGGTGAACAATAAAACTGTACTTGAACAATTTAAAAAATGTTAAAAATAAAAACAAATAAAACTGTGGACAATAAAATGGCAAAAAATAAAAGTCTATCAACAACTGAATTTAAAAAACCAACTAAGCAAACAAAAATGCCAGAGAACCATGGATACAGAGAGGGTTTTGATGGTTGCCAGGTGGCAGGGGGTATAAGGGAATAGGTAAAGAGGCGAGGGGATTAAGGACAAATAAGTAGTTTCAGAATAGCCATGGGGATATAAAGTACAGTGCAGGGAATGCAGTAGCCAAAGAACTTACATGCATGACCCATGGACATGAACTGTGGTGTGTGGATTGCCTGAGGGATTGGAGGGTGCTGGGTAGAAGGGGAGGAAGGGGAGAAATCAGGACAACTGTAACTGGATAATTAAAAAAAAGAAAAAGAAAACCACTTCATACCAACTAGGATGGCTAAAATAAAAAACAGATGGACAACAAGTGTTGATGAGAATGTGGAAAAATTGGAAACCTCAGACACTGCTGGCGGGACTATAAACTGAAGCAGCCACTTTGGAAAACAGTCTGGCAGTTTCTAAACATACTAAATATAGAACTGTCAGATGCTTTCCACTTGTAGATATGTACCCAAAACAAATGAAAACATAAGTCCACACAGCCTATACATCGATGTTCACACAAGCATCAGTCCTAACAGCCAAAAAGTAGGAACAACCCAAAGGTCCATCAGGAGATGACCACACAAAATGTGGTTCATATACAATGGAATATTATTTGGCAACAAAAAGATTAAAGCACAGATACAGTGGAGACAGACCATGAAAATGTTATGTTAAGTGAAAGAAGCCAGACATACAGGTTCCCATGTTACATAATTTCATTTCTAGGAAATGTCTAGAAGAGGCAAATCTGTAGACACAAAGTAGGTTAGTGGTTGCTTAGGGTGGGGGCCCCTCGGGATTGGGAGTTGCCAGCCAAAGGGTGTGAGAGTTCATGGAGGAGCACTGTTCTTTTGGGGCAGTAAAAATAAAACTGATGGCAGTAAATACACTCAAAACCAATAAACTATATGCTTTAAGTAGGTAAATTGTATAGCTGAATTACATCTCAATACTACTGTTTTTTTTTTAATGGCCTAAAGCTAGAAGAGAATTTAAAACTTCATTAACTAAAAAGTGTTAGGTAACTCAAATCTGCGACTTTTCTGTCTCCTTCGAACTGTACATCTCTCCCAAATGATAATAGCATCTTATTATCATTTGACAATTTACAAGCACTTTTATAAGGCCCTTTTGAGTCCTTACTATCATAGGGGAAGATAATTATCTTCCCCTAATTTTACATCCCAGGACGTGGTAGCTCCAAGTTTAAGAGGCTGACGCCTCAGTCGGCTGGTCAAGGTAGATGTCAGTTCTTCCTGGGCCCTTTCTCCTGCACGTGTAGCCTCTCGGCCGCCAGGCAGATGCTGTCGGGCCACAGCTGACCAATCTCGATAGAGAGAATGCCCAGGACTTGACTTTTCTCGGAGCTGAACACTAATGCTACATTCACGTCAAGTATAATCACTCATCAGAGGTCTTGTGGCACCTTCCATTCCAAAAGATATTAATAAACACACAGATCCTTGGGATGACGGGAAGCTGGCATGCAGAGATTTATTATTCTACATGGAACAACCATGGACAGAACCATGGTCTAGACTAGGAAGACCTAGGTTGGCTTCAGTTTTCTCATCTGTAAAATGAGGGGAAAAAAGAAATACCTCTCTCAACGTCAATGTAAAGATTTAATGAGAATGTATCTGAAAATACCTGATTCCCAATAGGCACTCAACAAATGTTCTCAGATGCTAAATCAAGCAGTCCAACACCTTGATGTCTCCCATGGGGACCACGGGGTTCTTTGGGACACTCAGAACTCCGAACCTCTGATCTTGACAAAGCCGATCAATATCAAAAGGTGTTGGCTGGACTTGGCACACCTGTGCACCTTCAGATTAATGCTCCAACATCGTAGTTTGTGTGTGTGTGTACATTGTTTATTTGAGTGACTTCCAAACCTAAATGCATACTGGAGCCACGCAAGGTGTGACTAAATCCACAGATTCCAATGAAGAGATTCTCACTCAGTCGGTCTGGAGTGGTTGGGGCAGTTTCCATGTTTAATAAACTCCCCAAGTGATTCTCGTGGCATCACTGAATCGTTGATAAAACCAATCACTGGATGCTGTCTACAGAATGTTTTTCTCATGGGTGGACTACAAAAAACCCTGAGCTACATAGCTTTTTCAGAAGAAAACACCCTAGACGAGGGGAAACTTTTTCTCTTTTGCCTTACTAGAATGAAAGGGAAATCACAATATAAAATTAGGGGAATGCAAGGGTCTCCTGAAATGGGAGAATTTTCTGCTAAATTCTGCCCACGTGAATGATCTTCATTCATCATTGCAATGGGGCTTTTCAATCAAAGGAAGCTGTAAGTTCCTCCCCATAAGCTGATGGGCTCATTGTGAGGGAAGTCAAACTACAAGAAAAGTCAAGCGTGTCAGGGAAAAAATAAGCTGGGGAAGAATCTGAAGAATTTGCCACTACTTGGCTACTTACTAAATCTCCCCATTATTCCTGATGGCTTGTGTATTCAGAACCACATTCCTGATCTGTAACGATTACTCTCTTAGATCGTAAATGAAACCGTTTTTATTAGTCCACCAATTCACATTTATGTTCTCACCAAAAAGCACGTTCTCAAGCAAGCTGGACAATTGTACGTGGATTCAAGCAGATGACTTTCATTCTTACAAGGTTTTTCTAATTTATACAAACATTTTTACAACTGGAAAAAAAGTCGTTGGACCATTAGACTCATTTAACATTAAAACTGAAACAAAAGACTCTGGGGTATTTCAGAGTATTATTTCAAATCTCCCTCAAGTCGTGCAGTGCCCTCGTCCTATACACTAAGCACCAACTTTTTTTCTTAAGTTTTTTTCCGACTACTTCAAAAATGAATTTGAGTCAGTATCCAAAAAAAAAAAAAAAAAGACGCTAAGGCCAATATAAATGGGTCATCTAAAATAAAGCCGGTCAAAAGCACGGAGATAGATCTCACCAGGCTTAGTAAGAGCACAGTCTGAGCCCTTAACTGCTCCGGTCCTCTCCGGCCAAACCCACACAGAAACCATCAGGGGTCCAGGATGCCGCTATTGAAAGGAAGCACGTGCACTCGAAGAATCGGGAACTAGCGCCTTGTCCACCAAGCCAGAGACCAAGGAATCTCCAAGGGTTTACATTTTGTGAGCATGATTTTACTTTGACTTTACATTCCGAATCCACCTTTTCTGTACAAAAAAGTATTCGGTCTCCAGAAGCTCGGGGGCTGGAATGAAAGGGACATGGAGCGTTGTTTGATGGACACAGAGCTTCTCCTTGGGCCTATTGGCCCTCGTTCTAGAAACGAATAGTGGTGATGGTTACGCAAGATGGTGAATGTACTCAGTGCCACTTAACTGTACACTTCAAAATGGTTAGAACGGTAAATTTTACGTTGTGTATATTTAATCATAATAGTAACAGTAAAAATAAAAGTATAGAGAAACAAAAAACTCACAAGCCAGTATGCTAATCACACGTCCAAACCGTGCACGAGCCTGCCACCCTGGAGTAGAGGGACGGTGACCCACCAGCTGTGATGTGTTTCTCCTGGTCTGGCAAACAGGTTCAAATGTAGGACTGGACACAAATGTATCGTAAGATCTCTTCCTTACACCGCCAAACGGAAAACCTAGACTAATACTTCTGAAACGTTGCACAAATGTTTGCAACGATCCCTTTGGGATCTTGATTCGGTGGGTCAAGGTGGGATCTAAGATCCTGTATTTTTAACAGGTGCCCAGGTGATGCCGCTGCGGGACCGTGGACTTCACTTCAAGCAACACGTCCTCAGAGCACTTGAAAGTAAATGTCACTCTGTCCGTCTGACCATCTAGAACTAGAACTAGGTCCTCTCACCGGGAAACAGAGGGTTGATCATATCTTTCAAGCAAATTGGTTAAGGACTTAGCTTACCCACCAACCCCCCTAAGTAAAAATGCCTTGAGAAACTTTGATAGTAGGCCCGACCAAAGGGGGCTTCTAGGAGTACCCACCCATCTGGGGGGGGGGGGGGGGCTAGGAATCAGCTATCGACGATAAGAATGGTTGAGAGAGGCAGCTTTGCAGAAAGACCTCATGCAGACTCCAGAACAGTACTGAAAATACCCTTCTCAAGCGCAAAGAATGCCTGGAATTCGGTGGCCTTTATCCAACATAAAGATTTTCAACTTAGTTTTGACTGAATTCCCTATAGCAGAACCTTTCAATACAGCCCCAGAAAACTGACAACGCCCAGCAGCTCGTTCACAAGCTCGGCCCCTCCCTTACAAACGACCAACAACAACAAAAATGTGGATTCTCCAAAGTTTTGCGCGCTGGGTGCGCGGCTCTGCGGGCTGCGCGGCACCTTCTGGACTGTAGTCAGCCTCTCAGGTGCGCGGAGTTTTCAGGCCTCGCAGCTGAAACTCAGCGGGCCACTCAGGCAGCCCGACCTGCTTTCAGCTAACCCTCGACCCGCCTAAACCAAGTCACCAGCTCCTGCCCCTTCCAGGTAGTACAGCCAACGCTGGCAGTGCCAACAGAAACTCAGAGGCCCTTTAAATCTAGTTAAACAGAAGCTCAACAGGAAGTGAGACAATTCCCGGCCCTTAGGGGAGATGGCGCAAAGCCAGACAGGAAAAAGAAAGTAGCTCCCAGGTACCTGTAGTTGCCCTAGGGGCGTGATCAAACCCACTTCCAAACCATTACCCAAGAGAAACCCTACGATGCACTGTCGTCCCCCGGGGGTGGGGGGAGCAAAACCAGCTAAGTATCCCCCAGAAAGGAAACAAAAAAAAATTAGTGCTTAACAAAGTAGACGCCAAGGTAATCGGGGATGGGGCGGGGGCATCAACTCGCATTTACTCGCATTGCCCCTCGCCTCCGTCCACACGACGGATCAAGGGCGCAAGCGCTCCGCCACACTCGGCAAATCTGTCCCTTGCCAAAGTTGGGGCAGGGAGAAGGTTTCCTAGCGACTCCAGAGTCGGGGTTGCCGCGCCTGGGGCGGCTCTATTTCCGCGGGGCGGCAGGCAGCGCCGGGACGCTCCACGGGCGCTCCCCGGCCCGGGAGCGAGAGGGCGGAGGGTGCAGTACTCGCCTGGAGGCGGGGGGCGGCTGCGGTCGGCGGAGTCGGGCGCTGGAGACGGGCGGCTCTCGGCGGCGCTGGGGCGCGCTCCCACGCGGCGCCGGCTGCTGGGCCGCTGTCCCCTGTGCTCCCCGCGCGCGTCGCTGGCGGCGCCTGGCCCGAGTCGGACAGCAGGAGGCTGCCCCGGGAATGGGCGGGCTCAAGTGGCCTCCGCAGCCGCTCCTGTGTATTATTGTTACTCGGGCTATTTCCTGTTTGGAGGTTTGGGAGAAATAAAAAAAGTTTATTCAAGGTGGGGCGTAGGGCGGCGGCGAGCCAGACAGTGGCCTCTCAGAGGGGACGAGGGTGGGCAGCGCCTGTCACCTGCTTCCTCGAGACCCAGAGGGAGGGGACTGCAGCGTTACTTTGGGGTGCCGAGGAGATCCGAGGGCGGACCTCACTCGCGCCACGGAGCGGCGGGGCGCGCGCTGCGGCCGCAGGGGCCGCCTAGTCAGTCCAGCCCGTGCGCCCACTGCCCTGCCTTTCCCTTGTCTGCAAGACTGCGCTGAGCTTTCTTCCCGCGCGCGGCGAGCAGAACGCGTTGTGCTTCTTTCATTTTTTTTCTGGCCGGGGATAGAACCCACAAGGATAGAACCCACAACCTTGGCAGATCGCGAGACGCTCTAACCAACGGGAGCTACCCGGCCAGGGCCCTGTGCTTTCTCAATTCGTGCCCAGGTCGACTTTCTAATCCTCGCCTGGGTTGTGCTCTTGATAGGCGGTAGCTCTGGCTACTCTTCAAAACACTGCAGGAGGGATGGTTGTGGGCCATTGTGTGTGCGTGTTTGCGGTATCGGGGTCTTTGTTTCGCTGGCGGGAATGGATAGGAAGCAGGTCAATGATGTCGGTGGAAAGTTAACATTTAGGATCAGCTTCCGTTCCCCTCCCCCATAACCTCACCCTGAGCCGGGATCACCGGGACCGAGGCCCCAATCCGGAAATACCGGTTCTCCCGCTGGGACAATAGAGGAGACGGGGCTAACCCGAGAGCCTGCTTAGTCACAGCTGGAACCCTGCCCCGCCCGGAGGGCACCGGCTTCCTGGTGCCCAAGCCTGCACCTGGCAGGCAGGTGCTCCTTTCTTAGTCTGGTTAAAAATCCTGGTAAGGCGATGGGGAGTTATTCTAATGCATGCGGAGTTTTAGTCTGGGATGATGAAAAAGTTCTGGAAATGGATGGTGGTGGTGGTTGCACAACAGTGTGAATGTACTCAATGCCACTGAATTGTATGCTTAAAAATGGTTGCTTTTGTGTTGTGTCTATTTTACCACGATAAGAAATATTCCTGGTAAGGTCAGGCCCCCATTCGTTCTAGACAACTTTGCTCGCAACTGCCAAACCCCCTTCCCCTGCTCCCTCCAGAAACTTTGCCCGAAGTAATGGAATGAAGAACAGTTCTCCTTAGAAAACTCAGGATCCTTTACTCTAGACTTCTGTGGGTACCTACTAACAAATCATTCCAGGAAGTGGGTAGGTGGAGCCTAGAAGACAGTACAATTTTTAAAAAGATGAACAGTAGTTTCTCAAAGTGCTAGCAAGATGACTCAAGGTAAATGTAGAATGCCAGTGTTTTCCTAAGAGGCAAGTGGGAATGCAAACATTCATGCACTTGCTTTTTTTTTTTTCCAATGGAAGGATAAATTATTATCTGTGGGAGCCAAGAAAAAGATAGAAAGTACAAGAATAACAGCTAGAGTTCTCTGCCGATATCTTGTTTTGTAGATTTGACTTTGGAATAATGTAAATTTTACATAATTATGAAAAAATCGAAAATTTTAAACGCCAAATTCAACAAATGAATGTAGTTCTCAACCTGGTAGCCTACTCATGTAAAGGGAAATTATGTTAGATGACTTTGAAACACAATTACTTGACACCACATCCCCTAGGTGTATACTCGAAGGATGCCGAGGTTAAAAACAGACTGCCCTTCAGTAAGCACAGTGTTGGCAGTAAGTATGTTAATGACCTTAAGCATTAAGTTTTTCAGTATAAACGAGATAAATATAAAAATCAAAGGAGTTATGCAATATTACATTGGGATTAGAATTAGCATTTAGAAATCCTTTTTCTTGAAAAAAAATTCAAGGTCTGTATACTTAAAATGCCCAACAAACAAGGACCAACCTGGTGAGTGGCCACTGCAACAAGTGCTAGTCGGCCTGTCTAATTCATGCAGGATAGACCGGAAATAGCCTTATGTCCTCCCCCCACCGCCCCGCAATGCTTTTCTGTTAATGCCAGTGCGGGAAACCATGGACATTCAGGTGCCCATATATCACTACCCTCAAGAATCTGTGAGTTAATGCTCCATGTTCTAAACTTCTACCAGCAAAGGATGAAAGCTGGTAAATAAATATTCCTCCTTTGCCCCACCAAGATGAACTATCCTGAGACTCAGTCTATATCGCTTCTCAGAAATCAAGTCACACAAAACGGACCAGTCAGGTCCCTGAAGCAGCAGCCTCCTGCTCTCTCTAGGGCGAGACTCCCTTGAATGGACTCTCTCTGCTTTGCCCTGCCCCCTTCCTTCCGGAGCTCCTGGACAAAGCCTGTGTCCCAATCTCTGCTTCCCTGGAAACCCAAGCTAAGATCTGTATAAACTTTATCTCGAATAACTAAATAGTTGATGAGAAAATTATTCTGGCCAATAAATAAGGGATGGCAAAATTTGAATATCAGCGTTTTCCAAGACCCTAATAAAATAATGGATTGAGGCAGTGGTCATCGATGGCCACTAACATCAGAAAAAAGATCACCAGACACTATGTGCCACCTGATGGAAACACACAACAACACAATGACACATTCTTATCTTCCCAAAAAAGAACCCTGAGTCTGATCAAGCTTCTAGATCCAAATGCCGGCTTATAGGAAGCGTTGCAATAGAAGAATGTGTTAAACAACACTACTACTGGGTATGATCAAGAAACCCCAGAAGGTGGGAAACTCGAAAAGACAAATGGCCCACTTTCCTCAACAAGCAGCAAGGCATTAAAAATGATGGGGGGGAAACCTTTAGATTCAAAGACTGAAGTAGAGTCAGGGAAGTCCAATGTATTTCCTGTGTATTCCTGACTCAAACCAACCTCTAAAAAAATTGATGAGATATGTAGGGGAAACTTGATATTCCCCAAGTTAGGAAAAAATTTAAAATATGTTAATCCACACCACTGATTTAATCTAGCATGCAGAGTAGATGTTCCTACTTGTATGTGGTTGGGTGGCTTACTTATTCTATATCTGTACATATGAATATATGCATATACACAAAAATAAAATATCTGATTTCTTTCTGTGTGTGAAATGAACATTTCAAAGGGACTTGGGTTTGGGATTTTCTTCAAATGTGTTCAGGTAGGAAGAAAGGGACTGCCTAGCAGAGCTGGTATCTGACGTTATCTTTGCCTTTTCCACCCACTCTTCATTCTGGGTACATGCTGTATGTATTCCTTTGTGCTTTCCTGCAACCAGCAAAACAGCACTTTCAGTAACTAATAAACATTTCCACTCTGAAGACTAAACATTTCAAAATCTGCTCAGAGAAATAAAAAGAGATGCCTCTATGGGCCACAGGGGTAGTGCTGTGAAAAATGGGGCAAGAGCTCTGGGTTCTGACTTAGAACTTGGCAGAGGTTCCCTCCCTGCCACTGGCACCAAGGCGAGTCCCACAGAAACCATCCTGCCTGCCCCGGAGACAAAGCCCTATTCTGCTGCCCTTTGTGACAGGGAGCTCTTGTGTTCTGTGACCTGAGGTCTGAAACTGATACTTGTGCTTCACCTGCACACTGGACAGAGGACAGGGAAAGGGTCAAATCACAGTCTAAAGTGGGGCACTTGCCTTGATTTGACAGGTGTTTTCTCTACTGGTAATAGGTGCATCACAGAGCCCCAGAGAGAGCCTTGCTCCTAGCCTTGACTTTGCTATGTGCTGCCTGTGTGATCCTGAGTTTAGCACTTAACTTCTCTGAATCCCAACCTCAGTCCCCTCACTCTTTGGCCCAGCAACTCTGTTTCTAGGTATCCATCCCTCCCACGCAGAGTACTCACACAGTATTAAAAGAAATATGTTCAGGAATGCTTATTCCTCTATGTTGGAATATCAAATAACACTAATAATAATAATAATAATAATAATAATAATAATAAAATGGCAAAAAGAAGGGCTGGATAAGCAATGGTACATTCGTACAATGTGCCAAATGTATTTTGGTCCCGTTACACAATTTATCAATAAAACATTACCAGTGCTTCTGAAGATGCCACATGTTTTCAAATCCTACCCCCCATTCATTGCAAGGTAATTACTACCTTAAATTATGTAGTCAGTTTTTTAAAAATCTTTTCCCAAAATACGTAATCTTCCTAAACAATAGATTGTTTGGATTTACCTCTTTTGAGCTTTATAGAAATAGACTCACACTGTATGTAATTTTCTGCAACCAGCTCTTTAAATTGCAAATTACATTTCTAAGATTTATTCAGGTTGTTGAGTATAACTCTATTTCATCCAATTTTACTGCTATGTTATATTCCATTTCCATGTAGGGATTCTAAATTGTCCTTTGGATAAAGAGATGCCCACCCTCAAACAGACATCTACTTTCTCAGTGAACTGTGAAGAGAAGATGTCAGGTCACTGGAAGATCAGAAATTGCAGATGGTGGGAATGATGCTTCTTTCACCCACCAGAGAAATGCATGTATCATCCCATGTCATTTAGGGGGTTTAACTTCTAAGTATGTTTGAAGTTGTTCACTGTACTAGTCTTCCCACTATTTTGTATGTTTGCAATTTTTCCTACATAATAATAAGAGGGGATTGAATTGAAATGACATCTGGATGTCTTCTTAGCTTGCTCTGGCCGGGGCAGGGGGTCACAATTTTTTACGTATATCTGCTGACTGGCTTTGAGGAATGCTCTCCATCAGTTAAAAACAGTAAGCTAGTCTGTATGAAACAATATGCAAAATTCTCCAAGACACGTTGCTAAGGAAAGAGACAAGTTGTGGGACAATACATATGGTATGAACCTGTTTATGCACTGAACACACACACACACACACACACACACACATGCAGCTGAGTAGAAAAAGAGCTGGAAGGATGCACAGTGCCTTGGCAGTGGTGCTCAATGGAAACGTGAGTGGGAAAGGCTGTAATTTAGGAGCACTGGGAACAGAGGTGAAGACAGACCTGCACTTTTTGGGTGCTCTTGAATTTAATTGAAAACAAAAGTAAAACAAGTGCATGGACGGGACTAGAAGATCTACCAGGCATCTTCTTGTTGACTCTGTCTTCTTAGCTTTATCTGATTTGGGCCAGGGCAGGGGGTCACAATTTTGCGATGGGATGGAGGACTTCTAATGGGATGGAGGACTTCCGTCTTGATGGGGACTTGGTGACAGGTGTTGGTCACAGTGCCCTGGTGCTTGCTTCCTGAAGACCGAAAAGGGACACTGTAACTCCCAGAGACAGACCGGCCTTGGGTGCATGCGTCATGTGACTGCTGAGTGCTCTTAAAACACTCTGCCCTGGCCTCATCCCTACTCACACCTGTCAGGTGGAGATCCCCTGGTAAGGATCCCAATAATTCATACGGGATTCTTCCACCTATAGCTATCAGTCACGGTGTCGAGGAAAAGAAGGGCAAGGGGAGTAGCCAAAGACGACCCCTTCTCCATTCTCAGCAATTACTGGGATAATTACTTTGATCCCCTTTAACAAGCTCTGTGGTCCATGTTCTTCAGTGTGATACCTTAATTTGTGCAATTTATAACCGCCTGTCTAGATGTCAAGTGTTACCTCTAGATTCATTCTTTCTGTGGCCAAAGCTTTGGAAGTTTTGCTAAGAACTATCAGTTCAAGTAAGTGGCATACCTGCCTGCTTTCTGGCATTCAACATTACTTATTTGGACTTTGACAAACAGCTCATAAAGAAATAGTACTTTCTGTTGATCACTTGTTAACAGTCCAAAGATCACTATAGTTTTACTCAGGCCTCTGGTGAACACTAGTTCTAAACACACACAAAAAGCATAGTTTTGCTGGACCTGAGATTGCCTATGAATTGCCAGGGAGAAAGATGGAGATAGAAATATATAAATGTAGATATATAAAGGTAGAGAGATATAAAGAGATATATAGCTACGGATAGACATAAACTCATTGAACGACTTTGTAGAAAACAAGGACATGACTACTTAGCGTGCCGAATGTAAAAATCACCTTTTTTCATTATGATTCTTAAAAAGCTGTAAATAATAAAATAATAGTTCTATAATAATTGCAACTAAAATTGTGTAGACTAAGGCTTATGGGACACTCATGGAAATTAGAAGACAAGATACAGTTGAATTACGCTTGTGCTTACTGTGCATTGGGTGGTAATTAAGAGTGGGGATATTGGAGACACGACTGAAACAACAGGCTTACATTCTAATGGGTACTGCTTTGTCACAGTTCGCCTGCGACGCTAAACCAAGGTCATGTAAGCATACTAACTGATTGAGGGATTCTTCCACTGAAATCAATTGCAACAATTTAAAACCACAACAAAAGCCAGTGTAGGTGAGGGTGTGGTGAAACTGCTACTTTGGTAATGCCATTGTAAACTGCTCTTGGCTTTTGCCCTGGCTGGTGTGGCTCAATGGATTGAGCGCAAGCCAGTGATCTGAAAAGTCGTGGGATGAGTTCCCAGTCCGGGCACATGCCTGGGTTGCCAGCCAAGTCTCCAGGGGAAGGCCTGTGAGAGGTGACAAACTGATGTTCTCTCCCTCTCTTCCTCCTTCCCTTCCCTTCTCTCTAAAATACATACATACATACGTACGTACATACTTGCTCCTGCCTTTCAAAAAGCATTCTCATAAAATGCATCAAGATATTTAAAAAATGCCCAAATCATTTGACCCTGTTATTTTACCCTGGAGTCCCTATCATAAGCCCAAACACAAGAAAACTATATGAACAAAACTTCTCTTTCTTTTTTTTAAGAAAGATGTTTTTAAAACATTTTATTTATCTATCTATCTATTTACTTAGACAGAGGGGAAAGGAAGGAGAAAGAGAGGAAGAGAAACATCAATGTGTGGTTGCCTCTCACGTGCCCTCTACTGGGGACCTGGCCTGCAACCCAGGCATGTGCCCTGAACTGGGAATTCAACAGGCGACCCTTGGGTCTGCAGGCCCATGCTCAATCCACTGAGCCACACTAGCCAGGCCTGCATAAAACTTTTCATCAACACACTATTCATAAGAGCAAAAAATGGAAAATTGAAAATATTCCACAGTGAAGGAAAAGTTAAATAAATTAAGTCCTGTTCACTAAGAGGAACATTAGGTGGGGCGTACACATGTCAACTATGAAGTATGCAGCAATATTTATTTGGTCAACAAATATTTATTGAGCCAGCTTTAGTCTGTCACGCTAAGCACAGGGGACACGACAATGAACAAAGAATGAAGGTTTTACCCTCATGGAGCTTGTGGATAATAGGTACTTACCATGTAATATTCAGTGCAAATGACAGAACACAAAATTCACATACTGTGATTACCACTCTGCAAAATTGAAACGCATAGGCCAAAGAACGAGAACAAAACTAAACTCCAATGCAAACCAAGTTTTGTCAGGGGCAGTCATAGCACCGAGGTTGCCCACCGCCCCTTGCCGTCACTTTACAGACCATGTTCAGTGTTTTTGAAGACGAAAATACTGTTCGCCACACATTACTGGTGGGAATGTGAAATGAGACATACCTTCTGGAAAACAGTTGGATTTTTAAGAAAATGCTAAAATAAACATGCAGCTATTATATAACCCAGGAATTCGCTCTTAGGAATTTATTCCAAAGAACTGGAAATTTATCTTCACAGAGAAACTTGTACATAAATGTTTATAACACCTTTATTGGCAATAGCCAAAAAGTGGAAACAACCCAGATGTCAAAAAAGTTAAAACACTGTGAGATGTACAGAAACATTAAGGTATACTATTGCCCTGGCCAGTGTGGCTCAGTTGGTGGGGCATCATCCTGCAAACTGAAAAGTTGTGGGTTCGATTCCCAGTCAGTGCAAATGGCTGGGTTGTGGCTGGGTCTCTAAAGGGAGGTGTGCAAGAGGCAACCACACATTGATGTTTCTCTCCCTCTCTTGCACCCTCCCTTCCCCTCTCCCTAAAAATAAATAAATAAAATAAAATAAATAAAAATGAGGATAACATTACCTGCCTCATAGATTGTTGTTAGGGTTAGAAATTATATATCTATATACACAGAGAAAAAAATCTAGAAGGATACTATATCGGGATTATGATCAGCTACAAAGATGAGTCTCAACCAGAGTGGCCAAACAAGATAGGCCTTCATTTATTTCACATCACAAACTATTTGGAGGCAGACAGCCCAGTTTGGGTATAGCAACTCAGATTGAAGCAGGGGACAAGGCTTTTCCAGTTTTTCATCCCTGGCATTCTTGCCTATGGTTTTGATTCCCATAGATCCAACACGGCCCCTCCACCTTCAGGCACCAAGTGGGTACTGTAGGCAAAGCCCATGCCAGCTGTAAGCTTTTCTATTTACATTAGTCAAAATTGAGTCCTAAGGCTATTCCTAGTTACACATTCAACATGTACCCACGTACAAATTCTAGCCTGTAAACTCTTTAGAGAGAGCACAGTGCCACATAACATGTGCTCAATAAATGTGTTAAATTGAAAAACTGAATTGTTTCCCCATCAAGGTATGATTTTCTATATAAATAAGTCAAGAATCTTAAATTTATTTACTTAATATAACTAAATACTCTTGTCAAGAAAGTTCCATGTTCCTTCACCAGTAAACACCCACAGTGAGGAAAAAACAAAAGCTACTAACCTGGCTCCCAAGTCATCCTATGAAATGCACTGTCCAGGTTGCGTTGCCTTGCACTCGATAACCTGAAACCTAGGAGACAGAGCCTGGAGGTAGTCCAGTGTGTGGCCTCTTTGGAGAGCATGGTCCACACGCGCCCTCAGAGGTGGAGCACCTGCAGGTGCCACGTACAAACTTCCAGAAGAACTACGTCTCGAGTGTGGGTCCGACCACTGCCAGGCAGCCACGAATGTGAGAGATTGTACTGAGAACGGAAGAGTCACTAAAATGAGGTGCTGAGTTAATTAGCCTTACCCATGTTTCCCAAGGCAACAAGGCAACAACCCCCTTAGGATCCTGGGTAACAAGATCCTTTCATACTCACTTGGGAGGTATCAGTTGCCTCTGGCTTGCACCTGCCTTGCTGGATATGATTCATGGGGTTTTTGCCTCCTGGTTAGCCAGTTAAAAACATCCAGCAGATGCGTAACAGTTCTTTCTTGTGTGTTTTCAGGTCCCACTGATATACACTAAATACCTCCAACAAAGTACCTCCTACTACAGACACACCCACTGTGTGTGGAAGGATGTGTTGCTGAGCAATTCATTCCTGCTCAGATCCAGAGTCTTGATTCATAGCATTGTAGTCACTCATGAGATTGGTTCAAGCAATAGGTGGCTTTTTGGAATTATGCAGAGGAAGTTCATATAGGTCCACAATTCCTCTGCCGCAATTCTGCAATTTCAGAGTTTTGCCTCTGAGACCAAACATTTGGTGCTTAAACTAATTTGGCAGTAAAATCTGACCTGAACTGATGATGTCAGTCTATTTATGATCCTTCCTTATTCTAGTTGGTACAAATAATCATACACTTCACTGGTGATATATCCATGGGTTTAATGATGGTTTTCCACCCTGGACTCTGCTGGAAATATGAAGTCACGCCATACAGTGTGTACACTGTATTTCTGAAAAACTCTGAATTCCAAAACATGTGGCCCAAGGGTTGCAGATACAGCCCTGTGGACCTGTAAAATGAAACCTCAGGGCTGTGCGCAGTTATCAATGGGTTGGTTATTCAGCATGTCACATTGCACTTGTAGCGCCGTGATAAACCGTGGTCTCTGCTTTCCCTGCCCAAACGTACAATCTACCTAACCCTAACGACGGCACACTGTGTCAGCCTTGCGGAAATCTCTGCAGATTCATTATACACACTCTCCAACCTTTGCACTACAAATTTGCACTGGCTCTGTCTCTACGGACAAGGGCTGCCCCTCCTATAGGTGGAACGACTCCGCTTCTTACTGCTTTTCCTGTCATATGCAAACAAGCATCCACGTAAGGCAAACATACTCAAGTTTCTCTGCAGGTTTCCAGGGAAAGCAAATGAGAAGAGAAACTAAAAGAACACCTTTTTTTTTTCTTTTGTGTATCCTAATTTCCTTTACATGGCTGGGGCAGAGAACTTGGTTTTGTGACTCTTGCACATATTACCACAGCAAGCTCATTTTTCAAATATTCAGAGTAAGTCAGAAGTCATGATTGGATCTTTCACTGAACGGGAGTCAGGAGCAGACTGCAGAACACATGAAGGTGTCATGGGTGACAAAATTATTAGATTGGATGAATGGGTTAAGGTCTAAAGGTGTTTCTGCTGCCCACACAGAGGAGATAGTATAGTACGGACATTTCCCTGTTGTTCTCTGTACCCAGAAAAATGGAATGTGCTCCATAATGTATGACTAATTGCTCCTGTCACAGGTGAAACACATACCAATAGGCCAAAGGGCATTTCAAAGAAAGCTCATGACTTCTTGCTCATATCTGGTGAAAGAAAGTCCTGTAACCCAAAAAGGAAACTCGGACTTCACAGACTCATAAATTTGCCTGCACAACCACCACATGCTTTTTGGTACAGGGTCCCAGGACAGATATGAAATCCTTACTGGGATTAAGATCTTGTGCTTAGCACTAAATTTTCTGTCTTTCCATGGATCTGGATTGGCCTCTCTACTAAATGAAGTACTTCTGGGAGAAAGTAATTCTTTGTACTCTGGGGTGGGTGGGGGGGGGCGGGTTTTGGCTACAGCAAACCTTATTGTATCAATGCTCACCTGGGCTGTGGGGATAGTCTTACTGTTTCCAGGGCCTGGAACATGATTCCCTGAGCTCAAAGCCTGTTCTCACTCTTTCTTTCTTTTTTTTTTTATTTTAAGATTTTATTTATTTTCAGAGAGAGGGTAAGGGAAGAAGAGAGGGAGAGAAATATCAATGTGTAAGAGAAACATCGATGTGCAAAAAAAAAAACATTGATCAATTCTTGCCTCTTGCACACCCTCAACCAGGGACCTGGCCCACAACCCAGGCATGTGCCCTGACCAAGAATTGAACCAATGACCTTTCGGGTTGAGTGATAACACCCAACCCACTGAACCACACCAGTCAGGGCCTGGCCTCACTCTTTTTTCAGAGTTCTGCTCAGAGGCTACTGTGTTGGAGAAGACTTCAACTGTTCTATCAGAAAGAGCTCCACCCCGACAAATTCTAGAAATGGATGGTGGTTACGGCCATACAACATGGACGTAATGCCATTGAATTTGTACACCTAAAAGGGGTTAACGTGGTGAATTTTGTATTGTATATATTTTACTGCAATGATAATTGTAAAAAAGAAAAAGAGCTTTACCCAGCACATTCTATTCTTCTCATCTGCTTCCTTTTCCTTCTTAGCACTTATCAACACCCAACACTATAGATTCATATGTCTGTTGTCTATATTCCCTCAGAAGAATAGATGCTTCGAGAGAGCAGATGTTGCTTGCACTTGCTTTCTTCACTCTTACATTTGTGATGCCCAGAACAGCCCCTGACACATTGTAAATACTCCGAATAATTTTCTGAAGAAATGCGTGAAAGCAAGCAAGTCAACTAGGTCTCAAACCAGTATTGCCACCTGTAATCTCTCTCTCTCTAACCCAATTCAACCTAAACATTGACCCTAGAGTTATCTGAGTTATCTTTTTAAAACATAGATTCCCACACCCCAAAGTTCTCCATGTTTAGAAGAAATGGAAACACTACTTTTAAAAAGAGAAGAAATAATAAGTGCTAACCATGAAATGTTACAGACATAAACTGTGAGAAATAACTTCCCGTTTTCTCTGCATGCCAAAGTCTCATAGAAGACTTAATGAACATAATAGGTCATAAGCAAACCAACAACACCCTAAATTCAACAAAATAAAACAACAAAATTCCTCAAACTAGCTGTAGCTTTATACTAACTATGGCAGAAGGTCCAATTTTTTAAAATTAATCCTCACCCAAGGATATGGTTATGGCTCTTAGATTAATCTGGGAGAGAGAGAGAGAGAGAAAGATTGATGTGAGAGAGAAACATTGATCAGTTGCCTCCTGTATGTGCCCCAACCAGGGCTCAAACCCACAACTTAAGCACATGCCCTGAACAGAAATGAAACCTGCAGCCTTCTGGTGCACAGGTGATGCTCCAACAATTTAGCCACCCAGCTGGGGCAGTTCCAAACTAACAGATTGCATGATATCTTAATTTCTTTGAATGTAACAGTTCCAGTACAATAATTAATAAAGCCACGTAATCTATAAGCATGTTTCCTCCTTCCCCAACGTTGCTGCATGGAGCAGAGACGCAGGAACACAATCCAGCTCCTTACCTACAGGTGGCCTCTACGTCTAGCACCTATCTGTCTTCACCGTCCCCTCCCCACCCGACCTCCCGGGACCCCAGCAACACAGGCTTCTCTGCTTACTCAGTGAGATCCACATTCTTCCCCGCTCACCTCTGCTCAGATATCTCCCTGATTCAAAAGGCCCCCACTCTCCCGACAGCTGGCCCCTTCAATGGAGTGTCTTTATCTTCCACCCCTGTCCACCAGCCACAATTATACTCTTCCCTCAAGGCTTTCTCTTCCAATCTCCCTCTAAATCAAAAGCAATTGCTAACTTCCTTACATTTCTATGGTATTTTATTTTAGCCTTTCTTTGAGCACTGTCTGGGGGTTTGGATCAAAGACACCTGTGCCTCTGCGCCTCTTTCCAACTGTCAACTGTGAGAGGAGTGTGGCGGTGTACACAAACTTGGCTCAAAACGAGTTTGTCAGAATTGATTTCTTGTTACGTGTGCCTCCAGGACATTGCACTCAACACATTTAGGCACTCTCTCGAGGCTATTTCTCAACTCCAGGTGTGGAGGCTGGGGGCTGTCCTGCCAGAACACAACAGAACCGACTGTGACTTCACTGTAGGTGCCCATCCGGGGAGAGAAGGGGAGGACCTGGGTGTGTTCACCTTACTGAGCCCTTAGGCCTGCTGGGATTTCTGAGGGAGTCTAGAGGGCCGATGTTTCCTGTGTGTCATCACAGGGACAAAGGGCTCCTGAGACGCAGATCCTGAAACCAGAGATGGCACAGCTTTGCTGGTGTTTTTGGCTTTGAGTCAGTGAAGAGAGACAAGTCAGTTTCGACCCACAAGGAACCTTGTTGTCTGGTCCACGTCACCACGGATATCTATCTGCCTCCCACGGGAGGGTCCCACCAGGGGCCAGTGGGAGATTCGATGGAGATGAAGTGCAGACTCAAGGTGCAAGCTGCAGTTTCTCATGTACGGAGCTTGGCGGATTTCTGGGTTCGGAAGGAGCAATGAAGAGCTCAGGCGGAGCTCTTTTTGACAGAGCAGTTAAAGGCTCCTCAATCACAGCAGCCTCTGAAAGAAGCATTTTTAAAAATTCGTTCAAGTTACCTGAGAATTATCACAGACAACAAAATTAAAAATTACAAAAAACCCAACAACTGTCCAAAATGAATATACTTCTATTGCTGAGCGTATAGCTTTCCTAAATCCTCTTTCTCTTCCCAGTGCTCCCGACAGAGCCTCACCAACCCCGATCAGGAGGAAATGTAGGAAGTAGCAGATATGGTGATAAATCAATGACCATGAGAACTGGGTTTCTGTCCCAGCTCTGCCCGGGAGTTGTCCTGTGGCCTCAGGTCACCTCTCTGGGCCTCCATTTTCTTTTCTATAAAGTGAGAGTTGGCCTAGAGCAGAGTAACACACTGGTTCTAAATATGGCAATTGGTGCTCCCCAAATCGGGTTCCAAATCCAGAGGTCTGGGGAAATTCTGAGCCAGCCAGGCTTCTCCACAGAGGGCTTCTCAGACGTGTGTGCCCTGTGACTTTTCAGGAGGGAGCACGACTGTGCTGCGCGCCCCAGGTTTCCTTGGCCACAGGACTCTTTTATTCCCATACAGCCTGTGGGACTCACTTGGGAAGAAGCTGGAGTAGACAATCTCCAAGTTCAATTTCAGAGCTTCTCTTCCCCTCCCAAGCCTGGCCTNCTGAGCCAGCCAGGCTTCTCCACAGAGGGCTTCTCAGACGTGTGTGCCCTGTGACTTTTCAGGAGGGAGCGAGACTGTGCTGCGCGCCCCAGGTTTCCTTGGCCACAGGACTCTTTTATTCCCATACAGCCTGTGGGACTCACTTGGGAAGAAGCTGGAGTAGACAATCTCCAAGTTCAATTTCAGAGCTTCTCTTCCCCTCCCAAGCCTGGCCTCCCTGTGACTTCTTTGGCTGCTCTACATTGTTTTGGACATGTCCCATCATGTCCCACTGGTTAAGCTCCTAGTGATCATCTTCTCAGCACACATAGAATAAACAGGCTCTCTTCATTTCCCAGAAAATCTAGATCCATCATAAAATGTCTAACAGTAATAATTGTGTAACTATTTGAAAAAACACAAGCGCTATGGGAAAGTATAAGAAAATTAAAATTTACCCTCATCCTTACCACTCTAAAAAAATTCTAACACAGCATTAATTAACAGAGGACTCAACAATTGGCAATACTTTGTGTACATATCTATTTATTTATTGCTTCAATTACAAATGTATATGGCAAAAGTTTTAACACAGATTGAAATTTTAGAACTCCTGTATTTCTAAAACTTTGAGTAAAGATCTACTAATTAGAATAATTGTGATATTTAGGTGGAGAGGGTTGTTATAGGTTGAATTGTGCCAAATGTGTTGAAGTCTTAACCCCTAGTGATGCGGACACTGGCCCACAGCACCATCTAGAGAGCTCCTGGCCACAGACGGCACGGGCACTGGGCCTGGCAATGGAAAACACCTGCAAGCCAGGAAGCCACGTTAAGACCATGTGGTCAGAAGGAACATGGGATGAGCTGAAAGAAAAAATGTCACCTCTTCTCCACTCCATGTTCGAAAAAATGCAGAATTTAATCTCCCTACTGACAACTTGTTTTTCTTACCCTAACATGGAAAATTCCACAAGCCTGTCTTTTTCAAAAAGCCTGCTTTTTTGAGCAATCCTGCTTTGTCCCCACTCATAAAGGCAGTGGGGCAGACCCAGCCAGTTCAGAGGCCCTTCCTTTCTCTGGCACTGCCTCCCCAGTGCTTGAGGGCAAGCTTAGTAAAACCTATCTGGAAATTTCTCTGGGGTTCACTCTCAACAGCCATCTCAGGGAACCCAAGGATTCTAATCCCAGTAACAAGAGGGTGGACGAACACTCCCCTGGATTGATAGAGCACCAGCCTGGATACGTCCCACCCCCAACCAGGTGTCAAGCCATGGAAACCATTACCCTGTGTCATGAGTGTATGTTCGTGACAGTCTTTGCTATAACCCAGGCTTCGGTCACCTCAGGGAGTGTCTGACCCGGGCCTTCAGAGCCAAAAGGGCTGAGCTGCCTGTTTGACAACCAGTCCCATGGGTGCCACCAGCACCAAGAAATAACAGGGAGCCCACACAGGTGACTACGTTATTCACTCAGACTTTATTAATGTAGGTTATTCAGTTTTCATCAATGTAGATTCAACCCAAACTTATACTAACCTAGTAACAATAGCAATGATTTAAAAACAATCAGTAATAATGTTACATGTGAGAATTGGGAGATAACGAACCCGAGTCCCAGAGCCTCAGTCTGCAGGTCCAGGAGACAGCATGGTGGGCAAAGGAGCCGTCGGCATCTTACACAGAAGCATCCCCAGAGCCAAGTAGGCAGGAGGACAGGTGAAGTCCTCAGTCGAGCAGGGCAGAGCCCCCGGCGGCCGATGCCCAGGGAGATCGGCATGGTGTGGAGCAGCCCTCTGGGGTGTGGAGCAGCTGTCTCGGCAGTGGTCTGCAACGGGCCTCAGTCATACCCCTGAGAGTGCTGTACCCTACCCTCCTGGGTGTTTTCATAAGTGTCTTGGCTCCCCCGATGGCAAGCGGAGGCTTTCCCCAGGGGCCCATCTATGGGTCACCCCACTCTGCAGAGGGTAGTTTCCCTCTTGTACCAAAGTGTCATGGCTGACTGGCAGCCATCTTGGTTGACATGAGTTACTCCACTTTGTTTCATATACTTTATGTCATTTTCATAGGACCAATGTCATTTTATCGGTCCTGCTCTCCACACCTAACTCACTCTCTACTGTTCCAGCTCCTCCTACCCACCACTTGCTTAAAACCAGAGGATCTACTTAAAATGCACTGTTACTAGGTACAATGAGCTCCAGGGTACATTGTACAAAAATCAAATAATCAAACAAAAACAAACTCAAGATGCAGAGCAGTTTATACACTGTACCACTGCTGATGAAATGGGGCCACATAAGAAATCTGACAAGCTCTGGGGAGGCCTGCGCATGACAGGCTTACAAATTTAGAAACCTAGAGTAAGGACAAAGGATGGTCTGAAATTAAAACTTATTAACTAAAAGCAGGTCATGGTGGGCAGTCACTGCCCTAGGCTAGAATCTTCTGTGACCAAAAAAAATCAGTCTTAAATTGAGCAGGTCTATTGTCTTTTTGCATCTATGATAACGTGTCTTTGGTTATCAGAGCAGAGACCACAAATCCCTGCATTGTCACTGTTATCATGTTAATTGTTGACTCTTTACTGCCCTGTGTCCACCTAAGTAAAAGATGCACGTGTCTACATTTTACCTTGTTGTCCAGTCCCAGAGTCCCCCCGCCCCCACTCCCACCCTGCTTTGCTTTCTCCTGCCTCCCGAATCTGTCACCAGTGGATTTCATGTAACCCCCCTCATGGCTCCTCTTTTGACTATAATGTATAAAATAAGGTGCACCTTTGATACTACCTTTTATAATTTAAAAATCCCTCTCACATATGCCTGTATAAATCTGAAAAGGTCTCTGCAGGCCTACAGTACACACTTGTTTCATAGGGCATTTTACTCGCTTGCTTTTCTCCTTCCATGAGGGCAGGACTTCCTAGAGAGGAAGGAATGTTTGTTCACCCAGCCTAGCATGTGGCTTGGATCAAGTAAGAAATTGCAAAAATCAGTTGAATACATGAAAAATAAAGGCAAAAACACTGTGCTGAACAGTTTCCTTGCTTCAGTTAAATTTACTAACCCAATTTTTAAAATATAAACACAGATCCTTCAAGTGTGCTTGTCACTTCCTACCTCTTAAAATTTTTTTAAACCAGGAAGAGCCAGAGGCAAAAAAAAAAAAAAAAAAGTCAGGAAACTTTACACACACACACACACACACACACACACAGCCCAAACATCTAATTAGCACAAAAACAAAACCAATTTACAAGCCCTGGCTCATCATCTTACTAGCTGTGTGCACTGATCCTATAATTTATGGCCACTAAATACTATTATTATCCTTCTCTGGGCATTAGGCAACTCATGAAAGGGTTCCAGAAAACTTTCAACACTACTGACACTCATGATTATTAATATTATTAATACTGTTTATTTTATTTTAACGGCTCATCTTCTAAATGTGTGTATCTGATCTTAGAGAAGAATGTGTTCGCAGGATTGCAGCTAAATACAGCCCTGAACACTTTCTGTGGGAGTCTCCTGCCTGACCAGCACTGATCTGCTCCCCAGAGCCCCTGGGAATCTCCCCTCCTTTTCCAGCTGCCCCAGCAAATTCCTTTTCCGTCAGGTTGCCCCCTCACTGACACACCCTTAGTGCCAAAAGGGAAGTGTCTGCCTGCCCAGCCTCCCACCTTGGGGAGTCTTCTCCGTCCCAGCCAACCTAGGGGGAAGCATGAAAGGGATGACTTTAGCGTTGCCTGGCTCCACTTCCTCCATCCCCTCCCCGCCTGCACAGAGCACTTCCTTTCACCAGAGGCGGCTCCAGGCTCTGGGAAATGGCGCTCTTTTAACCCCCTTATCCGAGCAGGAAGAAGGGAGAGGTCTGATTCTCCTTTTCAGAACCCACCCTTTTCTTTGGTTTTCTCTCTAAGCACGTCTATGGCCCTTGATCTCCCTCCAGCTGCAGAGCTCAGATTTTAGCAAACACAGAACCCCCTGGGGATTTGGTCAAAGATATGGATTTCTGTCCTGCCCTTGAAGTTTTACCTTATTTGGATGGCTTGCACTTTTTACCTTGGGCATGGGGTGGTCCAGGCAAACCTTTCTTAAACATTGGTGAAAAAATCCTGAGAGGGGGAAAGGCAGCCAGGCCGGAAGCTGGAGTTTGCCTCCTGGGTCACACAGTGGTCACAGACTGCACAGATGAGGACCTGGTGAGCCGGGAGGGGGGAGGCTGAGCCCCCTGACATTCCAAGGAGTGTCTGGAGAGGTGTTCACCATGATGTTTTTATGGCATCCTGCAATCTTCCAACCTTCCCCTCATTCTTTTCTAAAACTGCTAAGACATCCCACCCACTAAGCCTGCTCTGACTTTCTGAACCATGAAACGGAAGCAGGAAGCCCTGATCAGAAGTCAAGCTGAGACACAAAGCAGGCTGGAGCCCTCTACCCATCCAGTGCCCCACCCAGTCATTTTCCTGCTGCCTACTTTCTCCTCCCAGGGTGAGACACACATCTGGTTAGGTCCTTGGGAAGGCCCATTATTTTGTGGATAGCACGCCCTGACAACAGATGAATGAGAAGGCCCTTCTCTTTCCTCCTCCATCCCCTGTGCCACACAGAGGGGACCCCAATGGGTTTCAAAGGACTGGCGACTACATCTGGAGGAAACAGGATAGTGCAGGTCATGCACTAAATTGGATGAAAGGATCAAAGAGCCCTTAAAAGGGGAAGACACAAATGGGCAGTTCAAATGGGGAGAGGGTCCTTGTGGACAGCCAGCAGGTCCTGTGAGGGGCCCACGAGGGTCTGGAATGGAGTCTAATGCCAATTCTAGAAATTCAGGAAATCGGGGCGGGGGCGGAGTATGAGGTCACTAGTAGGACAGTACAGTGCAGTGGCCCCTGGAGGGTTTCCGGGTAAGACATGCCAAGATGTGCCTCTGTGTCAAGCAGCTTTTTTTGAGTTAGAGGCAACTATAGCTAGAGACTCAAGAGAAACCTCCTGTCTTTAACTGTCTAACAGGCTGTGCAACCTGTGGCACGATGGCTACGAATATGGCCCAACACAAAACTGTAAATTTACTTAAAACCTTTTTTTCCTCACCAGTTTTCCTTCGAGTTTGTGTACTTAATGTGTGGCCCAAGACAACTCTTCTCCCAGTGTGACCCAGAGACACCAAAAGATTGCACACCCCTGAGAGAAGAACTTGAATAGGGACCCTGCCCATACATAATACGCTATTATCACAGACGACTTCTTTTTTTCTTTTTAAATCCTCACCAGAGGATATGTTTCCTGATTCCAGAGACAGAGGATGTGTGTGTGCGGGGGGAGCAGAGAGAGACAGACAGAGAGAGAGAGAGAGAGAAACATCAGTTGGCTGCCTCCTGTACGCACCCCCGACCGGGGATCAAACCCACAACCTATGTAGTATGTGCCCTGAATCAAACCTGCAACCTTTTGGTGTACGGGATGACGTTTCAACCAACTCAGCAGCTAGGCCAGGGCATCACAGATAACTTCTTTAGGCCTATCTGTAGGGGAGGGCCAACTTCTGTGTACTAAACAACTGTTCTTCATAACACCTGCAATGACCCTGTGAAGCCTTCAGGTGTACTACTACCTCATCCCTAGCTCAGGATGTCTCCAGTTCTCCAATCCTCCTGTCGCTCGGCCTCTCCTGCATGTGGGTCTGTCTCTCATGCATGTGGGGTTCCCATACATACAAGGGTGAGCAAAAGCAGGTTTACAGTTGTGAGTGTGCAAAACAGAGTTTATTCTTGTATTATTTTTATTAGTTATTGTATTATTTATTCACATTATAGCTCTAAACCTACTTTTGTCCACCCCGTGTGTATTTTATTTGGTCATTTTAACTTGCCAACCTGGCTCGTATCTAGACGACCCAGAAGAACCTGGAAGGTAGGGAAAAATACGTTCCTCCCACACAGTCTCAAACTTAAAATAGTATATATCGCAGGACCCCTGATCCTTCTCCAGGCAGAGCACAGAGGATTATCGTGGCAGTCAAACTACTCTGCACGACACTGTTGGAGGGGAGGAAGGACTTTTCCTCTACATTCCTAGGTTTGATGGCTGGGTCCACGAAATACACGGACACTCACAGGCAGATTAACAGGAGAAAAGCTATATACATTGATTAATATTTACTATCATGTGCATGTGGGCAAAAAGTGAATACCCCCCAAAAGCTGTGATATCTCAGAGTCTAGGACTCCTATATTCCTAAAAGTCTGAGTAAAGACCTAGTAAGATGATAACACCATCAGCAGGGGAAAAGATGGGGGATGCAGGCCACTTAGGGAACGGGAAATGTTTCCACCGGAGATGAATGGGCCCTTAGAAAGGCAGATGCGAGATACAACAGTTGGTGAAGGAGGTCTTTGGGAGCCGATTCTCCTGCTAACGACAGATGGATGTTCTCCTCCACAGGTTAAACACATCTTCAGTAAATGGATCGGTAAATCTGTTCTGGTTTATTGGTTTAAACTCTGATTTGGGTTTATTATCTTTATAAGAATGGGAACAATCTGTTTCGTTATCACAAAAAGTGTACACCGTCTCGTCAGTCTCCCCTCACGTCCCCACCTCCAGCCCCCTGTAACTGCTTTTCTATTGTTTTGAATTTTTAAAAAAATTCAGATTTCTGGCCAAGATGGAGGTGTAGGTAGATACACTTCGCCTCCTCCCACAACCAAAAGAAGGACAAGAACAAATTTAAAAACAAAAAATTACCAGAACTGCCAGAAAATCAAACTGTATGGAAGTCCGACAACCAAGGAGTTAAAGAAGAAACATTCATCCAGACCGGTAGGAGGGGCGGAGACAGGCAGCCTGGGTTGGAGAGGACTGGAGGTAAGGTGGCCGCCGGAGGACCAGGCGGTCCCACATTTGCCTGCCGATAAACCAGTAGGAACAACTGGGGAGCAAGACAGACCTCGCAACCCAGGGTTCCAGCACAGGAAAATAAAGCCTCAAAATCTTTGACTGTAAAAATCTGTGGGGGTTGCAGCAGCAGGATAAACCCCCAGCCTCACCGGACAGTTGTTAGAGAGACCCACAGGGTCCTAGAATGTACATGAGCCCACCCGCCTGGAGAATCAGCACCAGAAGGGCCCAATTTGCTTGTGGGTAGTGAGTGGGGGAAGCGACTGAAAGCTGGCAGAGAGGTGATCACGTGGCATTGTTTCTTCTCGGACCCCCCCCACCCCGCCCCACCGACATACAGCACCACAAAGCAGCAACGTGGGTTGCCCCTCCCAGGAGAATATCTAAGGCTCCATCCCTTGAAACATAAAAGACTCACCAAGACAAAAAAAAAATCCAAATGAAAGAACAGATCAAAGGTCCAAAAATAGAACTAAACAATGAAGAGACAGCCAACCCATCAGATGCAGAGTTCAAAATACTGGTGATCAGAATATTCACAGAAATGGTGTGTGTGTGGTTGCAAAATAAAGGAAGAAGTGAAGACTATGCAAAGTGAACTAAAGAAAAATATACAGGCAATCAACAGTGACAGGTAGGAAACTGGGACTCAAATCAATGATTTAGAGTAGAAGGAAGAAAGAAACATTCAACCAGAACAGAATGAAACAAGAATTCAAAAAAAAAATGAGAGGAGGCTTACGAACCTCTGGGACAACTTTAAATATTCCAACACCCAAATCATAGGGGTGCCAGGAGAAGAGGAAAGTAAGAAACTGGGAACTTATTTGGAAAAATAATGAAGGAGAACTTCCCCAATATGGCAAAGGAAATAGACTTCTAGGAAGTCCAAGAAGCTCAAAGAGTCCCAAAGAAATTGGAGCCAAGGAAGCACACACCAAGGCACATCATAATTATATTACCTGAGATTAAAGATAAGGAGAGAATCTTAAAAGCAGCAAGAGGAGACAGTTACCTACAAAGGAGTTCCCATAAGGCCATCAGCTGATTTCTCCAAAGAGACCTTGATGTCAAGAAGGGGCTGGAAAGAAGTATTCAAAGTCATGAAAGCCAAGGACCTACATTCAAGATTACTCCATCCAGCAAAGCTTTCATTTAGAATGGAAGGGCAGATAAAGTGCTTCCCAGATAAGGTGAAGTTAAAGGAGTTCATCATCACCAAGCCCTTGTTATATGAAATGTTAAAGGGATTTATCTAAGAAAAAGAAGATGATCAAAAATATGAACAGTAAAATGACAACAAACTTACAACTATCAACAACTGAACCTAAAAAACAAAAACAGAAACAAACTAAGCAAACAACTAGAGCAGGAACAGAACCACAGAAATGGAAATCACATGGAGGGTTAGCAACAGGGGAGTGGGAGGGGGTTGTGGGGGGGAAAGGTACAGAGAATAAGTAGCATAGATAGTAGGTAGAAAATAGACAGGGGGAGGGCGAGAACAGTATGGGAAATGTAGAAGCTAAAGAACTTAGGACACATGGACATGGACTAAAGGCGGGGAATGTGGGTGGGAGAGGGTGTGCAGGGTAGAGGGAAATGAAAGGGGGGATGGGACAACTGTAATAGTATAATCAATAAAATATATTAAAAAATTCACTGAGGTTGAACGCAGCCTCTTACGCCAGCTGGTACGCTGATATAGATGGGTTCCTGTAATGCTCACCTAGCAGGGGAAGCCTGTACTAGTAATACAGGGGGCCCACCCTCCAGAATATAATTCCGATTTTTGTTTTTTTAGAACACCCCCCATATAGTGTCATGTCATTTGCACATAGGGTTTCCCTTTTTGATTTGGATGCATGTTACTTGTTTCTTGCCTTGTTCCTCTGGTGAGGACTTCTAATACTATACTGAAGAAAAGTGGTGACAGTGGGCATCACTGTCTTGTTCCTGATCTTAGAGGAAAGGCTCTCAGTATTTCACTGTTGAATGTAATGTTCACTGTGTATTTGTCATGCATGGGCTTTATTGTGTCATGGTATATTCCCTCTACGTACTTCATTAAGAGGTAAAACATCCTGTACCCTAAATAATGCATCCAGAAAAGATCAACAATCGAGTATGTGAGCTCAGATTCTATTTCTATAGCAGAATCAGGATATATATATATGTATGATCTGCTTTACATATTCCAAAGGGGCCACTAATTGGGATCCTCAGGATGTCATGGCTAATGAAGTCAAACCGAGGATTTTAAGGCATTTCTGACTCTAATGTAACTATACAAAGTAAATCCATCACAAAGTCCTAGTTTTAAACAGCAGAGTAAATTTACACGAAATTTTATACCTGTGCCTCTCCTTCCTGTCTGGTATGTGGGTGCTTTCATTTGCAAAAGATAAATCCATGCCAAGAATTCAACTGGACACCACCTAGAAGTACTTGAACCTTAGCATGTACCTTGGGGGTGGGAAACCAGCTTTTCATGGCAATCTTGCATGGCCAATCCACCCAAATTTCATATTTATAAACATGGTCTTTCTGTAAAGCTGGCAATAAGGTTAGTAGAATTCAAGAGCAGGTAGCACTTGAGAAACATGGTGTAAACCTACTATTTAACACAAACTATCAAACTTACAGTGGGCCAGATTGTTTTTAGAAGCTATGCAGAAGATGGACTAGAAGTAAGCATTGCAGGGAGCATGAAACGTTGGTCTATGGAATCAGATCCATCACCAAGGTCAGAAAATGAGCATTTTTTGCTAAGTTTGAGTAAGTAGAGAATCTCATAACAATGCTTTAGAGGAAAACTCTGAATTGGAATACAAAATTATGCTGCACACGTGGTAACAATAGCTGTCACACGCTGAATGCTTTGCACGTGGGCTGGAGCACCACGAGTTAGGTATCTCCATTCTGCAGAGAAGAAAACTGAGACTGGTGTGCACAAGCAAGTACGTGGCAGAGTTTGGGTTATATTTTTTAAATTCTGATTGAAAAACTCAAGTTCTCTTACACCACCCCCAGTGCTTCTCTGTATCTTCAGAGAGAAGTCTCTGAGTCATTCCAGTTTTATTTTCTAGTGGTTAAGGGCCTCTCCACTCGGGAGGCTAAACATAACTGAAAACTCTCCAAAGCTGTATTACACATTTCCTTGCCTCCTTTGCTCTGTGGAATCAGTTGACATTTTCCTGAAAAGTCATCCTTTCACATGGGTGGTACCATCGATGTGATGATGCTCCCAGGGTCTGAAGGTGTGGGTGAGGGTGGAGGATGGGGCATTGTGGTGCTCTTCCAGTTTGCTTGTCACAGTATGTTGCCCCCCTGGGGGCTGTTGTTGGGCTTGTACTCCATTCACTGCCTTGATGGGAATCTCCCAGGGCCTTAGGAACTAAATAATTAAACCAGTCACAAATGCATGTAAATAGGCTGGAAAGGCTAGGCCACAAGGAAAGCATCAAGAGCACAGCTTCCCTGACTCCCATTTTCTATTGTGGGGCCCTGATTAAATACTTCTCAAGTTTTGAGTTGTGTCCCTAACTTCCATGGTCATGTTACAGCAGCTTGGTTAAATGCCTGCGCTTCACGTTGTGTTCAGATGCGATGAATGAGCGCACTGGTTAACTGAGTTCTACGTGAGGTAGGTACGACACTTCCACTGAAATGAGACTAAGGCACACATGCACGTGATTTTATATTGATTTGGACCTACCACACTTAAACTTCCTGCCAGCCTATACAATTTTATGTCTGAAGAAATATTTTTAAAAGATTTTATTTATTTTTAGAGAGAGGGAAAGGGTGGGAGAGAGAGAGAGGGAGAGAAACATCAATGTGTGGTTGCTTCTGGCATGCCCCCTACTGGGGACCTGGCCTGCAACCCAAGTCATGTGCCCTGATAAGGAATCAAACCAGTGACCCTCTGGTTCACAGGCTGGCACTCACGTCACTGAGCCACACCAGGCAGGGCTGAAAAGAAATATTTTAAGCACTGATTGAACATTTGTGCATGTTGTTTTATTGTTAATTTTTTTCTATAATGGACTGTTTTCGGTTCACCCACTGCAAAACTCTTTGCTACACATTTCCACAGACTTGTCAGCAATAAATCTTTCTTATTAAGAGAATAATGGATGCAACTTTGGATGAGTTCCGGGGGTGCTAAAACGAGGCCATACGGTGTAGCAGGCTGTCCTAGTCCATGCAGGCTGCTGTAACAGAACACTATAAACTGGTGGTTTGTAAAGAACAGGAATTTACTGCTCACAGTTGTGGAGACTGGGAAGTTGAAAACCAAGGTCCCAGTGGTTCAGTGTCTGGCAAAGGCCCACTTCCTGGCTCAGGGACAGCTGGTCCTCATATGGTAAAGGGGATTAATTCCATTCATGAGGGCTCACCCCTTAAGGCCTAATCACCTCCCAAAGGCCCCACTCTTTCATACCACCACTTTGGGGATTAGGATTCAACATACGAATTTGGGGGGAACATAAACAGTCTGTAGCATAGGTTAGCATAGTACGGACACGATAAAGGATGGCTATTATTTGAAAATGAATTCAGTGGATATTCAAGTAGTGCTAATAATCATATATTTTATTCTATAGCTTAAAAAACTGTTCATTGTCATCCCCTTATCTACTAGAGGAAATTAAAGCTAGCCTGTCAGGCTGCCTAACAGAAGTAGTGAGTGTCTGAATGGGGAATCAACTGTACTCTATCCAGTTCAACTCTTTCATTTTCATCTAATACATGGGAAGACAGAGGTCCAGCGAATTCGAGAAACTTGCCCTGAGACAGACAGCACTTTGGGCTTAGCCAAGTGCAAACCAGGGTTCTTTGCATTAACACAAACTTGGATTTGTGTGGCCCTTCACAATTCATGAGGAGCCCCCACGAACTTATAGAGATGGCTTTCTTCCCCCCTCCGGTCTTTGGGCAATTTTTTGCATTCTCAGACCTGCGTTGCAGCAGCTGATTCTATACTGACCCCAAAATTTTAAAAAGAGATTTAAATACACACACATACACATACTTAAATGTGTGTATGCACATATATGTGTGTACGTATGGGAGAACAGCACCGTATCTTCGAGTCACCCCTTGCAGGCTACATACACCTTGGCAGACACAGAGCACAAAGAAGAACAGGCTTCAGTTCGAGAATTCCCAAGTTGCCACTGACACTTCAACAGACAGGCTTAGAGTGTTTATGTTTTCAAGAGGCGTGGGAATGTCTCTCGGCTCCTGTTTAATGAGTCTCCTTTTGAGACAGAATGGTGAGATCAGCGACTCTTCATGTAGTTTTTCTGCAAGTTCTTCAAAGAATGAATAGTGAGCCCGTTTATTTCTGCTCTCAGAGTTTTTCCTTCTTATTTTTCTTTGTTGCAAGGTTATATTTAAAGGCAGAGGTTTATAGGTTTTATAAAGATGTGAGAGAGGAACTGAGACAATAAATCCAAAACCACCATGAAAACTGAAAATCCAAAGTCAGGGACAGAGTGGGAGGTGATGCATTCTCTCCCCAGAGCTGTCACACACAAAGCGACTGTCCTCAAAAGCAGGAACAACCGAGACACTCAGTGGCAGAAGGAAGCTGGGGTCCTCGCTTTATACCTTTCAGTGTCTTCAGAACTGGGCTGGGTATCAAGTGTCTTTTCCAGAATAGGCCAGAGAAGATAAGTCCAATTTGGTTTTCAAGGCTTTAGTCATCTCTGTGGCCAGCAGGTCATGGAGGGACACGCCGTCATGGGAGTACACCCAGTTTTTCCCAGTCCAGTTGTAGCGCTTTGGTCCACTGCAAGACAAAACACACGCATGGTCTGTCCAGAGGACGGCTGTTTAGGAGGAAGACTGGTTTCACGGACGTTGCCACTAAAACACTGGAGTGACTCCAGAAAGTAATACTCAGTAAGGTATATATTTAACTCCTTGTCTTAGGGTCTTTCTATTTAAGAACAGTTACACAGTTCACCTTCTGGAATGATTTAGAGAATAATTCTCAAGACCTCAAAACATCTAAACCCTACTGATGAGTCTCTGGGTACCACACTCCCATCTGTTGCTTTTCCTGACTCATACATGGTACCTGCTACATCAGAGTGGTGCTTTGAAAAGTATGATCGTTCTTATACCATCGAGATGTTTGTCCTTGCACATATTATCATGTATGCATATTCATAATGTTGTGTAACCACTACTCCACCTAGCTCCAGAACATCTCATCCCTGCAAAAGATAACTGTGTACCCACAGAGCAGTTTCCTGTTTCCTCCTCTCCCCCTGTTCCTTCCCAGCCCCTGGCAACCACCTATATAATTAAAAACATTTAAAAAAATCAACCTTAAATCCCTGCAAGTTTGATGAGCTAGTTCTGTCACCTCAAGCTCGTCATGGGAACAGGAGTGGTGTGTGCCCCTCGTGCTGGGACCAGTGTGCTGTGTGGACACGGGTGGAGTTGGGCTTGGCACGTCTTGTCGTTCCAGTTGTACACTACTTGTGCCCGTTAGTTTCACCTCCTCTCAGCCTGGCAGAGGGGCAGATGTGCCAGCAGATAACAAGGTAACCAATAAGCACTTGAAGGAGGTGGGTGCAGAGGACACTGGAAGCCCATGAGAAGGGGCCCCTGTGCACTTAGGGAGAGATTCTCCAAAGTCCAAGAGTGGGAGGAGTTTGCCAGGAAGGGGGGAAGCTTGGGAGTACATCTTCTGGGGTACAAAAACATCAAAAATTTGCCCTGGCTGGTGTGGCTCAGTGGACTGGGCACCGGCCTGCGAACTGAAAAGTTGCCACTTTGATTATGGTCATGGACATGCCTGGGTCGCAGGCCAGGTCCCCAGCTAGGCATGTAAGAAAGGCAACCAATTGGCATTTCTCCCGTACATCAGTATTTCTCTCCCTCTCTTTCTCCTTCCCTTCCCCTCCCTCTGCAAATAAATAAATAAAATCTTAAAGCAAAACAAGCAAACAAAAAAATCAAGGATCTCTGTATTATCAACCAAATGCTGGGGTCTGAACATTTTCCTAACAATGGAGACGAAAGGGAAAAACCAGAAGGACGGAGGCCTTTGCTTCAAGTGCACAGACTGCGGAACACAAACTGCCGGGCCACATAAAAAAAGGCTAAGGATCCAGACCAAATCCAGAGCACGTCCTGGGCTCTGATGTGCTACCAGCACGCCCAGCAGAGCGAGCAGAAGCACCGGCCCCTCCACTGTTCCGGGCCCGCCTGGCCGCCCAGGCTGCATCCAGCTCCTCCTTCATTCTGTCCTGCGGCCTCCCCAGGGGGGCGAGGTGGCCAGGAAAGGCCACTCTTTCCACAGGACCGGAAACATTGTCAACTGAGAAAAGAAAGAAACAACCGCTCCCCACACCCAATTCTCACAAATGCAGTCCCATAAAAGATGAATTTGGACCATTGGGAAAAACAGAGTGGGAAATAACATTTTCATAAGGACATTGTAATATTTGTGATAGAAAATGGCTCCTTAGCAGATTTTCTTTCCAGATTCCCATTACAGATTACAGATTAAAAAAAGGAATTTATTATGATCTAGAAGTAAATGCTTCCACACATGCCTGCGGCTGGATCACATTGCTGGTGGGTGTGCCCAAACACGGCACAGACTTTTCCAGTCTCCAAACAGCAGGGAATTCTTTCAGTGCAGCGGCACGGTTGGTGCTGGTGCCCCGCCAGGCACTCACAAAGCCACGGTCCGCAGAGCTGACGGCCGGGCTGGAGCGGATCCGCCCAGTTTCTCCTACTGGTTCCCCTGGAGATGAAGGGTCAGAACGTACCGCACTCAAGCATGGCCACAGCGAGGGTTGGGGCAAAGAGAACTGGCCCACACAGGGTAAAACGCCTCCACTTCAAACACACGGAGTCTAAAAAGCAATCCCTTTGTGAATAAGGACCTTGCTAGAAAAGAGTGATTTCTGAAGTTGTTCTGCTGAATTGTAACACAGTCCCCCGTGAGGCTAGAATGAAGGAGACATGATGCTGAACTGACAAGGAGTATAATAGTAACCGCCTAAAAATGAGATCGAGGTTGGGGCAGGGGAGGTTAACTTAAAAAAAAAAGGCAAACCCAATTAGGCTCTCAAAGAAGTCTGTGTCTAGTTCTATTTGGGCCCTTCCCAATTCAGTCAATAGGTTCTCTCTGGGACGTGCTAGTGAAGGACCCACAAAGGCTGGTCCACGAGTGCTTTGAGGGCAGCTCCCTTCTACTGTCTTACAACCACTTCTACAGCAGCCAGAAGGATGAAGGACCCTCTCTGCCCGCGTGTTCTCAGGCCTTGGAATGCCATCCCCAGCACAATTTTTTATTCCACTAGATGGAAAGCACATCACTGGAAAAGCCATGAGAGATTAAATGCCTGGCATAGCAGCTTAAAACTCCCTCCCACCTCCACAGAGAACACAGTCCAATTCTGCAAATGCAATTCAATTAACCTTTAACTAAGATGCTCAAAACCAACTAGAGGTCAAACTTTAACCTGCTTTGAAGACAAAGTGCAGCTTGTTCAGGGGCTATAATATGAAAAGTGGCTTTCTAAAAGGCAGGGCAACGATTTAATAGAGAAAAACTGTCTAGGCCAGGTTCTGAAAAGTTATTAACTTTTCACTTCAGAGCTTGTTAACAGCCCAGTATCTGCTTTAGAGCAGCCACAGGATCACCAGACAGAAGTCACATAACCAAAAGAGACTTTCCTGCGGAGAATGAGACAGGGGCAAACACCAGGAAAGATCCATTTGCACAGACGCTGACATCTGAGGGGGAAGTTCTTCAATGGTCCATAATGTCATGTTTCAAAGAAGCTTGACAATGAGAGCTTTTGACCTTGGAACATACCTGGATGGTGAAGACAACCAGATTTGCTTGTTTGGGGTCTGCTTGTTGATCACGTAGGTGCCTAGATCTCCACCCAGTTTGATTGTTAGAACACCACTCTAGGGGGTCAGGTATGCGGGGGAAACATGAGGAAAATAAAATAAGATAGTTATCACTTTGTCATAATTGCTTCATGTTTTGTTACATTTCAACTCCATGCCTTCATAAAAGTACACAATATCCATCATAAAGAAACGTCTTCAGTTTAGTCTAGAAATACATCTTGCTGAAAGAACACTGCTCTCAGAAGGAGACTAGGGTATCTCACGCTGCTTCTCATTCTCTGTGAGTCCAGCCAGGTGAAAAGAACCATCCTCCCCTCTCGAGATGGGGACAGAGGCACACAGTGCTCAGGGAGGGGCTTGTCCCAGGTGTCACAGCTGGCACACCGGAAGACCTGCACCCTGACCACTGCCTTGTTTGCCCACTGCCAGCCAGAAACACTGGAGGGTGTTAAAGAAAACTCAGACGTTAACTCTCTTGGAGTGCCCTGTTGGCCCAAACAAGGGACAGGACAAGTTCCTTACCAAAAACAGGAAAAAAGGTAGGAAAGAAGGAAGTAACCAAACCATTTGCTCTGCCTGTCTCAGCTGAGCCCCAGCCTCAGCTCTGCTGGGGGAAGGCAGCCACTCCAGACCAGGGTTTCCGTTTCCAGACCCTTCCCACGCATCTCACAAGCTTCCCAGACACTCCTCTCCAGCTTTATTTTCCTCTACAGGAGCCGAGAATTCTTCAAAAGACCAGTTGGTCCAACTTTGCTGGATAAAGAATAAATGCTCATTTAAATTTGGAAACAGTCTTTCAACAAAGGAGCCCTTTAGTCCCAAGGCCAGAGGTTTCTTTAGAATGCGCAGGATAGATACTAAAGAAACAGCTACTCCACCAAGTGCCCTCGACCGGCACCAGCAGACAGAGGGACTGCTTGCTGTTCCCCAACCCTGCATCACCTGCGGAGACACACGGCGGCCTTTCTCTGGGCCTTCTAGAGTCTGTCCAACCAAGGGGCCCTGAATGGTTCTTACATTCTGTGTTTGGTTCACAAACACAAAGGGCTAGTTATTGAAAAGATGGAGAAAGTACCAATAATAATATAACTTGATAGGCATGAAATGGAAAGGATGCTGTTGAACGATTTTTTAATAACTTTTCTTTTCTGCTTAAAAAAAGCAGGGAAATTATAGCGACATTGGGACTACAGGTAATATAAATAATGTCCCAGGTAAATGATGTGTACCCTCCACTACTGTAAGCACCTTGAGAAGAGATGTGTCTGTTCATTCTAGCATTTTCAGTGTCTAGCACATCCGTTCTTCTGGTGAAGTGCTGGATGGATACAACATCCATTTGGGGTTGAATTAGCGGAGCGGATGATGACTGGGTACTGTGATAACTTGTATGAAAGTTGGTGGGAAGGTTATGCAAGGCAGAAGTTCTCCACACTCACGGCCCCCACCCCCGCTTCCTGTTCATTGCGTGTAATTCAATTTTTTCCCCAGTGGAGCCTGAAGCTGTTTCCAAAGGCAAGTGGCAAGAGCAGGAAGGAAATGAGCTGCCTTACTGGTTCCCCAGGAGTTCTTACTGCTTTTGGAACTGTCTGTAACAGACCAGAAGACAAGGGCGTTTGTTCATTACTGCTATTCCTCACGCAGCAATCTGAATCTATTTTGGGAGCGTGGGCAGACTTACATGCAGGGTGTGGGTGGTGGTGAGAGGATTAGAGACAGCCAAAACATTTAGCAGCTGCTGAGTCATGGGCACTGATCAATCAGAAGAGACCCTGGCCACAGCTGCTGAGGTTTATTAATTCCCACCAGTCAGTAGCAGCAGTACACAGGTGGAAGCAAAAAATAGCAATTTCTGTTGTCAACAACTGATTTATAGAAATAGACATATACCGAGTAGCTCGTTAAGTTAGGGACTTCATGTATTGCACTGGCCAAAAAGTTACATTTTTTTAGCCCTGGCTGGTGTAGTTCAGTGGATTGAGCACAGGCTGGGAACCAAAGTGTCGTTGGTTCGATTCCTAGTCAGGGCACATGTCTGGGTTGCAGGCCAAGTTCCCCACTTGGGGGGCACACGAGAGGCAACCACACATTGATGTTTCTTTCCTTCCCTTCCTCTTTCTCTAAAATATAAATAAAAAATAAAATCTTAAAAAAAGGTTACATTTTTTCTGTACAATGGCTCTAGTAGTGCCTACTAGAATGAAGTCTTGAAGTCTTTAACTCCATTTGAAACAATTGTTAGATTGTATTGTGACAGCTATCATATTACCGTGCATTTTAAAAAAACATCAAAATTGGTGAATTTGTGTGCAGCCATTTTACTATTGAAGATGGAAGAAGATACACAACATTTTTGGCGTATTACGCTTTATTATTTCAAGAAAAAGTAAAAATGCAACTGAAAATGCAAGAAGATTTGTGCGGTGTATGAAGAAGGTGCTGTGACTGATTGAATGTGTCAAAAGTGGTTTGCAAAGTTTCTTGCTGCTATTGACATTCTGGCCAAATCTTTGCTGTGGGGCTGTCTTATGCTTTGGAAGATGTTCAGCAGCACCCCTGGCCTCTACCCACTCGGAGCCAATAGGAGGAGAGAGCTGACATACTCAAAATATTCAAATCCATAGTTATTGGTGAAAATGAAAAATGTGTCTTTTATTTTACGAAGAAAAAGGCAACCGACTTTTGAGCCAACCCAATATATGTGGTTTCCCACACTCCTAAAACAGACACCACCTTACCCTTAATGAGTAAGAATAATAAACATGAAGGGAGTGTCCATAATCTGAGACCAGAATGGTCCTCGGGTCTACAAACCGCCTCCACCCTAACGCTGAAACTACGCAGACCCGTGTGGGAAGTTTTTCTCAGGAGAGGGTGGAGAACAGTCAGATTCTTAGAGGAGTTTCTGACCTCAAAAGGTTAAGAAACCTGTGCTCTACAGCAGTAAAGCATCAACAAAACAGTTCATGAAGAACATGGCAACAAGCAAATTCTCATAAAAAAAAAAAAGAACAAATGCACTCTTGGGTGTATCTGGGTTAGACAACTTGGTCTGCTTTCTTGGGTATATCTGGACCAGACAACTTGGTCAGCGTCAGGTTAGCAAAGTATCTATAAATGTTGAGTAGAATCAATGAAAGTGTGTTTTAGAAAAATTACGTGGGCCTTATTTCATTTACATAGTGACTCAACATTTATTACTTAAATAAATGGGCAGTGTTCCTCCAGGCATTGGGGTACCAAGAATGAAGTGTCCCCACTGCCAGGGAACTCAGTCTAATCATGGGAGCGGCTGTGTAAACAGACAGTGAGAATGTGGGGTGATCAGTGCTCCATGGAGTCACCCCCAGAATACTGGGTAAGGAAGGACCAATGGTGTCTGAATGGAACACCTAGGAGGGCTTCACAGAGGAGCCAACATCCAACTGGACCTTTAGGGGTTTATGTTTTAAACATTGGCCACCCCCAAATGTGACATTTTGGCATGTAAATTGTTTTGAACTGAAGGCAATTGACCCTGTGGCCCCAAGAAACTTTTACTTTTCCCTTAAATAATTTACATTTGGGGCCTTGCTCATAATAGAAGTTATTATCAGAAGTAACTTTTTATAACCTAGCTATATGGCAGGGCAAATTCCTAATTACTAAACATTTGCTCTTCTTATCATCCTGCAATGACCTTCCTCCCCTCTGAAGCCCCAAGGTGCCTTCCCTCATTTTAGCTCAGAGAGCCATATATGCCTCATTTTAACTGTCTGTCCCTAAATCTGTTATGTATGTGGGGTCTCTGACTCGCTCGTATGTGTGGGGGTCCCATGCATATGTATGTAATTAAATTTGGTTATTTCCTCTTGTTAATCTGTCTTATGTACATTTATTAGACCAGCTGAAAGAACCTAGGAGGGCAGAATAAAATTTCTTTCGTCACCAGGACCCTGAGAACAGGGAGAGACTGTATTCCAAGAAAGCTCAAGCAATAGTGTCACGGGTGTTCCATTGCCTATAATGTACTTCAACTGATTTATCTTATACGTAAAATATGTACATTAGCCCCTGAAAGACCAATCAGAAATTCGCTCTCTAGGGCAGTCAGCGTTTCAAAGCATTTCATCAGAAGTCCAAACTAGAGGCGGCTACTCCATTCCTTTGGCTTTCTACATCTGCACTACAGAATTTCCTGAGTAGCACACGATTTGCTACAAGTAACTTTTTGCTGGTGAGTAGAATGATACTCAGGTATATGGATTGGCCGGAAAAACAGGGGCCTCTTCCCTTGTAGGAGCCGGTTACACTCAGTCACAGGACCTGGGAAGCCCAGCAGCTGAGTCACTCTTGAAAGAGACACAGAAGGGAGGACTGAATAAGGTCCTATGACTACCACTGAGCAGAAGCTTTTGTTGCTGGATTCCATGAGGTCAACAGGATCCAGCTGCTAGAATACTGGCACATTTGCTTCTAATGAAACATTTATGCAAAGTACTTGGGCCAAGGTGGCGCTTCACTGATCCTACAATAACAGGGGGTGTGACTGTTTCTGTGACATACTAGTAAGTGTTTGCACGTGTGGCAGGGTTCAGCCCGGGACTGGGTTTTCCTCCAGCTACAGCCCTTGGCAGCTAGAGGAGGAGGGACCTGTGACGTCCCCATCTCTAAGCACCCCACAGATGGCTGGGTTGGCCAGGCCCGTGTGTAACAGTTCCCAGGCGGCCCTGCGCTCTGAGGCGGTCTGNACACAGAAGGGAGGACTGAATAAGGTCCTGTGACTACCACTGAGCAGAAGCTTTTGTTGCTGGATTCCATGAGGTCAACAGGATCCAGCTGCTAGAATACTGGCACATTTGCTTCTAATGAAACATTTATGCAAAGTACTTGGGCCAAGGTGGCGCTTCACTGATCCTACAAGAACAGGGGGTGTGACTGTTTCTGTGACATATTAGTAAGTGTTTGCACGTGTGGCAGGGTTCAGCCCGGGACTGGGTTTTCCTCCAGCTACAGCCCTTGGCAGCTAGAGGAGGAGGGACCTGTGACGTCCCCATCTCTAAGCACCCCACAGATGGCTGGTTTGGCCAGGCCCTTGTGTAACAGTTCCCAGGCGGCCCTGCGCTCTGAGGCTGTCTGCACAGGCACTTCTCCAGCCCTGCCTGGGCACTGCTGCATTGTCCGCGGCTGACTGTGGTCATTAAAACTACCTGGAAGGCATTCATTCCTTTCTTGCCCTGTTGCCTCTGTTTACCGAGTCCCCCACTCTCCTTACAACCAAGCTTGGCACCTCCGAGACTTTGCTGGCTCCTCCACAGGAGGGAGTCCCTTCTCTATTCAGCGCCCCAACAACCATATCCAACAGTCTCTCTATCACTTTAGCCTGAGCGCTGGTTTTCCTAAATAATTCCTTGGTCTAACCCAAAATGCAAACTTCATGACGTCTCCTGGTATTAATTGCTGTCAAGAGGATTAACCTCTGAAGGGGATTATTCCCAATGGCAAAAGAAGAACTGCTCCCTAAGGCCTCAGCAGTAATTCTAAATTCAAAGGCAGGCCTTTGCTAAAGTCTGCCACCTGGTGGCCAGTAGATACCCACCAGCACTCGCCTAGCTTCCAGGATGTGGGGCTTAGGGTCTCATCCAGCCCAGAAGTTCTCACCCAAGCTGCCTATTAGAATCAACTGGAGAGAGGATTTTAAAACTTTAAAACCTCCAATGCCTTGTCTGGGCCACACCCCAGACCCACTGATAAAAACTCCTAGGGGTGGGCTGTAGTGATGCACATTCAATCTCAGGTGAGCTTTTAAAACATACGCCTCCTAGGAATGCACCCTGACCTACTGCCTGAGAATCTCCAGGAGTGGGGCCCCTGTCAGTGCTGCCTGGATACTTCTCAGGCACTATCCACCCTGCTCAGAGCGAGCGGTCTAGTTCAGTGTTCCACACGTCCGCCCGAGGAGACAAACACACGCTCAGTCCCGTTCTGATTTATCTTTACAGGGAACTGAGTGAAGCATGAGAATCTGTACTTTTAAGCAAAAATGAGGATCCAAGAGGCTGAATGACCTGCCCAAGGCCACAAGGCTGGCGCAGCAGGGCTGGAATGGGAACCCTAGTCTTTCGGTCTCATCCCTAACCACATGTTCTTGGATGCATGCTTACCTCTGCTAGAGGGGCATTCTTTATTTTAGTGAGCTAAAATTCCTAGGGAGAAAAGGGTAAAACGAAGTAAGTGAAGAGGTACCCCAAAGGAGACATCATAGTCTTCGAATGTGTAAGGCTCGTCTGCAAGGTCTTCAAAAAACTCCGCCAAGGAGTCCAGGGTCTCTTCTGCCAGTCTCTCGTAAGTGGCCTCGTCAAGGGAGCTGCGGGGCAACGACAAAACCACCCAAACATGCGCTTACCAACCACTCCATCTCAGTAAAGTCAAAACACCACATTCATTTGTGTAGATTTATGAAGTTGGTGGAAAATAGCTAACATGTACAGGGTAAACATTAAACAGCATAAAGGACTGACAGACAAGTAATAAGCTTTTCTTCCCAAATTGGCAGTCCCCATCCTCACAGTCAAGTGTGATGGCAGTCTCTTCTGTATCTTTCCAAAATTTTTATGTTCTTTTTAATTTACAAATGAAGCACGGCCCTGGCCCGGTAGCTCAGTTGGTTAGAGCTCTGTCCTAATGTGCCAAGGTTGCTGGTTCCATCCCTGGTCAGGGTACACAGCAGAAGCAACCAATGAATGCATAAATAAGTGGAACAACAAATCAATGTTTCTCTCTCTCCTAATCAATAAATAAAAAAATTAAAAAGCAAAACAAATGAGGCACATTACAGTTCTCACAAATACATCTTGAAAATGTTTTTCATATTAGCACATAGGGATTTTTATAATATTTTACATTATTCATTCAACCAGTCACCTTTAGCTGGAGGTTGAGGTCTCCACTGCTTTTATTATTAAAATTTATATCTGGCAGACCACAAAGTGGGATAAAATATTTGCATTACATACATCTGAAAAGAACTTATTTCTAGAATAAAAAGAACTCCTACAAATCAGTAAGGAAGAAAACCCAATAGAAACATGGGTAAAATACTTGAACAACCTCATTTAAAAAAACAAACAAACATATCCTAATGGCCAATGCATGCATGAAAAGGTGCACAACTTTGTTAATCTTCAGAAAAATAGAAATTAAAAAATCACAATGAGATACCTCTAGGATGGTTAAAGTCAAAGAGACAGATAATGTCAAGAGTCAGCCAGGAAGTGAAGCCACCCGAGCGTTCAGATTCTGGTTGCTGATGGTCTAGTGAATGGAACAATCACCGGGAAACTGCTGGGCAGTGTCTCCTAAAGTTGATGACATTCACATGTCATCAGTTCCAGTCTTGGATGTACACAACAGAAACGCACATCACACTTCCAGTCAAGATGGCAGCATAGGTAAACACAGCTCAACCCTATCGACCACAATCACACCAAAAATAAAACTAAATTACAGAACCATCACTCAGAACCATCAGAAATCACATGGAATGGAAGTCTGACAACTATGGAATTAAAGAAACCACACCCATCCAGACTGGTAGGAGGGGTGGAGACACAGAATGGGCTGGTCCCACACACGTACGGTGAATAAAATTCAGGAGGGATGTTTTGGGAGTGAGGAGTCCCTGCCCTACACCCAGGATTCCAGTGACAGGTTGATAAGTCCCCATAATATCTGGCTATAAACACCAATGGAGACTCAGTGGGTGGAAGAAAATTCTGGAGCCCCAAGCAGTTCCTCTTAAAGAACCCCCACACAGACTCATCTACTCAGACTCACTCCCTCTGAGCTCCAGCACAGGAATAGCTGCTTAGGAGGCACCAGCGGCGTACAGGGAGGAAGTGAGGGGTCTGGCATTAAGGCGAGAGGTCGGGGACAGCTTTCTCCCAGACAGAAAGGCCACTGTCCCTTTTCTGAACCCTTCTCCCACAGAGCCACAGAGTTGCTGGTAGGTGCCATACCTGAAACTCCATAAACCTGGCTAACACGGTTTGCCCCACCCTGGAGATACCCTGAGGTCCTGTCCCACCCAAGCTGTTAACAGACTTTCCATTTGAAGGGATGGTTTGGTTCAAGCTTCACAATTTCCTAAGTCCTCTCAAATAAGAAACAGCCATCTCAGTGAGCCACCAGCCCCTGTATCTCTTGCTAAGTCGCCCCAGGCATGGCACTAGCGGCAGCCAGCCTAGATTCACAGTTTGGCCTTGCCTGGGACTCTCCAAGCCCTGCACAAGCAGCAGCCATCTCCGATTGCTTTAAAGCCAAGGCAGGGTGGCCTTGAGCAAAACAAAGGTGGGAGCTCACTTTGGCTTGCACCACCTGAAAATGTAGAGCCTGCACACCCAGTGGACAGGTACAGACCATGTCAGAGCACCACCACGCTGCCTCTGCACAGCTGATCCTCCACAGAGGATAGAGGATGGTGGTCAGTGATCACAGCCAATCCTGGCAGCTGATTGGCCTGGGTAAATCCCTCCCACTGATCTGACAACAGCAAACAAGGCTCAACTACAAGAGGAGTGTGTACTCAGCCCACATGAAGGGACACCTTGAATACCCAGTTTGGGTGATAGGGGAGGCTGTGCCTCCAGGACACCTACTACATTAGGCCACACTGCCAACCCAGGGAGTCAAAGTAGCTCTACCTAATACATGGAAACAAACAGAGGGAAGTTGTCAAGATGAGGACACAAAGAAACATGGCCTAAATGAAAGGACAGATCAAAACTTCAGAAAGTTGAATGAAATGGACATAAGCAATCTATCAGATGCAGAATTCAAAACACTGGTTATAAGGATGCTCAAGGAACTTAGTGAGGATCTCAGAAGCATATAAAAGATCCAGGCAGAAACGAAGGGTATACTGATTGAAATAAAGAACAATATACAGGGAAACAACAAGAGAGTGGATGAAGCCAAGATTCAAATCAATAATACGGGACATAAAGAAGCAAAAAAACAATCAATCAGAACAACAAGAAGAAAAAAGAATCCCAAAAAAATGAGGACAGTATAAGCAGCCTCTGGGATAACCAAAAGGGGACCAACATTTGCATCATAGGGGTGCCAGAAGAAAATAAAGAGCAAGAAATTGGAAATCTATTTGAAAAAACAGTGAAAGAAAATTTTCCTAATTTGGGGAAGGAAATAAACATGAAAGCCCAGGAAGCACAGAGTCCCACACAAGATGGATGCAAAGAGGCCCACTCTAAGACACATCATAATTAAAATGCCAAAGGTTAAAGATGAAGAGAGCATCTTAAAATCGGCAAGATAACAGAAGTTAGTTACCTACAAAGGAGTTCCCATAAGATTGTCAGCTGATTTCCCAAAAGAAACCTTGCAGGCCAGAAGAGACTGGCAAGATATATTCAAAGTCATGAAAAGCAGGGACCTACAGCCAGACTGCTCTATCCAGCCAAGCTATCACTGAGAATCAGAGGGCAGACAAAGAGCTTTCCAGACAAGAAAAACTAAAGGAGTTCATCATCACCAAACCATTATTATATGAAATGTTAAAGGGACTTATTTAAGAAAAACAAAGGTCAAAACTGTGAACAATAAAATGACAAAAAATAAAAATCTATCAACAACTGAATCTAAACAACAAACTAAGCAAAGGAAAAGAATGAGCCATAGATACAGAGAGTGGTTTGATGGCTGCCAGATGGCAGGGGGACGTAGTGGGTGTGAGGGTCTCACTTAAGAAAAAGAAGATCATACCAACAAGTGGACTCTAATCAACAAACCAAACGAGAGAGCAAACTAGAACCAGAGATATGGAAATAAAGAACAAACTGACAGTAACCAGAGGGGAGGAGGAGAGGGGTAAGTGGGGAAAGAAGAGGAAGGGTCAAGTCAAGGAACATGCACAAAGGACCCATGGACAAGAATAATGTCGGGGAGACTGAACGTGGGAGGTGGGTGTGGGCTGGTCCAGGGAGAGCAATGAGGGAAAAACAGGGACAATTCTAACTGAACAACAATAAAAATTTTTTTTTAATTAAAAATTGAAAAAAGATCTAAACTATGAGCAATAAAATGGCAATAAATACCTATCTATTAACAGTTGAGTCTAAAAAACAAACTAAGCAAACAGAAGAACAGAGACAGCACCATGGATACGGAGAGCATTGAGGTGGTTGCCCGCAGGAAGGGAGGTGTGGGGATGGGTGAAGAGGCGAGGGGACTAAGAAGTACAAGTAGGTAGTTACAGAATAGCCACGGGGATGTAAAGTACAGTGTAGGAAATGGAGTAGCCAAAGAACTTATAGGCATGACACACAGACATGAACATTGGTGGGTGTGGGGAACTGCCTGAGGGAGTGGGGGGTGTTGGGTGGAGGGGGGCAAAGAGGGAAAAATTGGGACAACTGTAATAACATAAGCAATAAAATATAATTAAATAAAAAGAAATGCATACTTAGCAAAAACAGACTCAGAGGTATAAGAACAAAGTGATGATTGCCAGAGAGGCAGGGATGGGGATGGGCAAAATGAGAAGAAAATTAAGAGATACAAACTTCCAGTTATAAAATATGTAAGTTATGGGGACGTAATGTACAGCACAGGGTGTACAGTTAGACCTGTGCACGGTGACAGATAGTTATTAGAGGTATGGAGGTGACCATTTGGTAAGGTATATAAATGTCGAATCACTATGTTGTACACCTGAGATGCGTATTGTATGTCAACCATACTTTAATTTTTTAAAAAATGCATTCCTGGGTTCAACAAAAGCCATGCAGTATATTAGAATGTTCAGAGCAGAAGTACCCTACAGCCCCAAACTGAAAACTGCCCAATGTAATGTGCCCATATGGAATAATACAACAGATAAATTGCAGTATATTCATACAATGGATTAATATATAGCAAAATAAAAATGCCTATTAACAACAATATGGACAAAATCTCACAAACATAATGGTGACTGAATGAAGCCACACACAAACATATTTATCTTTAATGATACAGTTTATACAAAGTAACACACCAGGCTAAATTAATCCAGCCTGTTGGAAATCAGAACGGGAGTTACTCTGGGGCAGGGAGGGGTTAATAAGTTGAAGTGAGCAGCAGGCTTGCTTTTAGGGGTGGGTAATTCTATTTCTTGAGCTATTTTTGAGTTACATGCTATGTTCGGTTTTTGAAAATACATCAAGCTGTACATTTACGACTTGGAGACATTCCTATACAGTACTTCTCAATTTAAAAGAAGCGCTATAAATCCACAGAGACAGAAAGTAGAACAGTGGCTTGGAGAGGGGGAACGGGGAGTGATTATCAATGTGCAGGCTGTTTCTTCTTGGAATGATGAGAATGCTCTGGAGTTAGTGGTGAAAGCTGCACAACCAGGTGAATAGTCTCAGAACCTCAAAATGGTACATTTTAAATGGTTAACTTTATGATGTGTGAATTACAACAATATAAATACTATTCTAACAAATATCCTTGTATGAGCTTTTGTGTCTATACAGATCTATGTGTAGGTTACAAGATGTAAGCGATAACTCCATCATCTGAGAGTTTCCAGGATGCCTAAAGTAAGGCACCAGTGGCTGCTGGATAATTCATGTGAGACATAAAGGTCTGCAACATGACCACTGAACACCCAGCCCATCATCTGCTTCAAGCATAAGATGTGGGGGAAGGTTCTGGACTGATTAGGAGATGGTGAGGGGCCTGGCTGGGTGTGCTGCAGAGAACCTGCAGAAGAGGCTGACATGTGTCCTGAGGAGTGTGGAAACATAAAAACACACCTGACCCAGGTATGAAGTCCAAAGTCAAGAGCTTGGCAGGTGCGACCTGACAGCAGCCAGTTTGGCTATAGCAGAAGTGTGCTGTCCTCCTACTCATGGCAGGACAAAGGCGTGCTTCCCAGAGACCAGAAGTAGGCCCTGAAGAAGAGAACTGGGCCCCATCATGCAGGGGCCCCACGGGACCTAGAGGATCACCTGCAGGGGTGAGGGGCAGCAGCAGAGAGTCTGTGCAGGGAGGAACTGGAAATGGTCCCAAAAAAGCAAAAACCTAACGAAGGCAGCAGCACACAGCCCTGGCCCAGAGGGTGGGTGCCCTCCAGGCCCTCTGTTAGCCTGCTGCCTGGGATAACCTGGAAGGCCAACAGCATGCTTACTGAGCCTGCGGTTGTGGGGACGGTTAGAATGCTCCTGTGTATGGTGGTTCCTTGCTCTCAGTTGGTGCGACATGGAAACGGTGAGCCAGGAGAGAACCGGCACATCTGCAGGCAGATGGAATGACATGAAACACTTGGGGGTTAAAGGCTGCACACAGATGAAAAGGCCAAAGGAGGATGTAAGGCTTTGAACAACACAGGCCTCTCATTAAGCCAAAAAAAAAGGGATCCAATCCTCTTGCAGAAATCAGGTTGAGAGAGCTGTGCATGGGGTGAGGATGCAAAAAGCAAGGTAGCCTGGGGCTTACATCCATGGAGGAAATTTGGCTGTGGATACTGGCTGTGGGACTGACTGGAAGTAACGAGATCAGAAGCCTACTAGGTTTTTGAGAAAATCCTGTATCAGGGAAAAATGAGTCTGGCCTACAAGAGCCTACTGAAACCTTAAAGACACGACAGTCTTTGAAAGCCCAAACTGCTCTCAGTAGGAAGTGGGCTGCAAAGGCTGCCTGCCCCCGAGGAGGACACTGCTTGCCTCCCCTGGGACCACGGCAGGTAATGGACAAGGAGGAGACTCCCAGGGGGCAGAACTGGGGTTTCTTGGAGGAATGGGCCCCTCTGCCAGTTGTTTCAGGCAGCCCAGGGGAACTCCGTTGCTACCATAGGCCAGGGACACATCGCTTTTCTGAATGGAAGTTGTGGGAGTAGTTAACTTGCCTTGCCCCATCTGTGTGTGTGGCTCTATGTGTGTTTGTCTGTGGGAGTGTGTGAGTGTGTAAGTCAGAGAAGCCATTCCCAGATGTGAGGGAGAGGACCGTTATGGCACCTGGAAATCTTGGCCTTTGAGGGGAATGAGTGACCACATAGGCCGTGGTTGCAGCCCTGGGGCTGGAGGCAGCATGTGTGATGTGTGGAAAAAGGGGCCGTGCAGGTATCAGTGGCTGAGGGTAGACCAAAGCAGTGCCTAGCAGCTTTCCACCAGAACTCATCGCCTCCTCTCCAGGGCACCTACTGGACCACACATCCCAGCTTCCCCCGTAGCCAGATGGGGCCAGGGAACCAAGTCCTTCCTTCTAAAATGTGAGGGACAAGTGCCACTTCCAGGCCTTCCATGCTCTCGTACCTTTCTGTGGAATAGAACCTGGACAGGGCAACCTGGCCTTGACCATGCAGAGCACAGTAAAGCACTGGCAGGTGACAGGAAGGTGGAGGGAGGCTGGCTCCCTGAATCATTTCACAGAGGCCTGGACTGCCCAGGGACACAAATCACTTCTGTTCTGGGCCGTTACAGTCTGGGCCTATTTGCTACAGAAGCTCGGCTTACCCTAACTACTAAGGTATCAAAGAGAATAATAACAAAACTCTGGAAACAACCTACATGTCCACCAATAGGAGATGGGTTCAATAAATTATGGTACAACTATAAAATTGAATACTATTTCATTAAAAATAACATGGTCGACAGTGATGTGGAGATGTTTATGAGTGATGGTGCTAAGGAAGAAAACAGGTTCTGTAAAAGATAATAGAAGTGTGTGCATGTGTGTATATGTTGGAGAGAGAGATCTGATGTGGAAGGTGTTTATCTTACCCTGGGTTGCCCAAAGTTCCTGCTGTCCTCACGTTTATCAAACAGACACTCTGCTTTTTGATATTCAGCATCTGGTTGAGGCAGTGGAGGCTCAAACTCTAAAAGCCAAAGTTAAGAAGAACACTATGATTTTTTAGTATATTACAGTCCATTAATGACAGTTCAATATCATCATTTTCTACATTTGAGAGTAACCCAGTTAGAGGCTTCCAGGAGTATTTATTAGGAATGTTTTCACCTTTTTTAATGTATTACATGGAATTCTCCCAGTCTCTAAGCCAGTGCTGTCCGGTATAGTAGCCACCAGCCACATGCACCATTTAAATGTAAATGTATTGCACTGAAATAAAATTTAAAAAGTCAGTTGCTTAGTTGCATCAGCCACATTTCAAGTGTCCTGTGGTCTCATTGGCTAGTGACAGAGATATAGAACAAACCCATCATCACAGGAAGTTCTAGGCTGTTAGCACAGGCGATGCTGGAAGCTCCAGTAATGGTCCTAGCTTTTGACTAAAAACAAGCAACACGTAGCAAGAGGCAGCAGTGGGCTGCCGTCCAGATGAGAAGTTCTGACGGTGGACAGCTGTCTGGCAGATCTGATTAGTTAACATCATCTGCAGGAGACAATGTGACCTATCGATTTCTTTCAATATATCCCTACTGACCAGGTGAAGGGTCAGAGAAAATAACGGGGGTGGGGGTGGCGGGGGAAGGAAGTGGAGAGGTAGAGAAGGGGACCTTGCAGAGGGATCTACCACAGTGCACGAAAGCACGGAGCCTGTGAAGGGACAGAAAAGCCCGAACGCCGAACGCCGACAGCAAGGGAGGTGAGAGAGGGGTGAGGGCTACAGGGGCTCAGCTGGACTTAACCCTGGGGAGGCACTGAAGGGCTTTAAGAAGTTTGCGATATTATTTACATTCTCCAAAGGTCACTGGTTGCCCTTAACGGGTGAGAGGCTGTCAGTTTGGGCTCTTGAGCCATCATCAGGCCCAAGGCAAAAGGCACGGGGTTGAGAGGTGAGTAGAGAAGGAAAAGGGGAGAGGGGGTGCAGAGCGCAGGCGACAAGTCTAAAAAGGTTGGCTCTGAAGGAGTCAGGGCATCCGAGGTAACCGCAGTTACAGCTACAACACGTGCTAGACTGTTCATTATCTGCTGGGCATTGTTTTCAGTCTTTACAGAAACAAACTCTTTCAGTCCGCCGCGTCCCGCAGTGCACCCGAGAGCCGGAGCGTGCGCGCGTGCGCAGAGCGTCACCGGCTGCGTGATCTCCCTCCTCCAGCGCGCGCGCGGCCCCGCGGTGCCTGGCGGGTACTCACTGTGTGGCTGGAAGCGCAGGCCCGCCCGGCTCTGGAGCGGAGGTCTCTGCGGCCGCTGAGTGGGATGTTGCTCGTCGGCGGTGCGGTCCTAACTCCGGTGTGGGCCAAGCTGGGTAGCGCAGAGCGGGGTAGGAGGCCGGCAGCCGAGCGGCGTCCGAGCGTCCACATCCTCCCCGCGATCTGCAGCCGCTCCGCCCTCCCGTCCGGGGGCGCTGCAGCGACACCTGGTGGCCGGGGGTCGCACGGGCCGCTTTTCAGCTCAGAGCCCAGGGCTTCTCTTCTGTAGGCTCTGTGAACCTGTCAGAGGTTGGACTTCAGAACTGCCCAGCTTTGCGCTGTTTGTGTCTTTAACAATATTGGAGAAACCAGTTTGTTCAAAGCACGGATCTGTCGCTCCTGGGCAACATAGTGAATGAGTAGCCAAGGTTCCTGACCGCGGAGACCTTATCCTAGTGACCCATTGCTGCAGAAATTCTATACAGGAAGGATTTGGGAGCCCAGTCTTACTGGGAACGGGCAGGGTTCAAGTCTTGAAACTGGCTGCCAGTATAGGTTATAACAGTTAATTAAGAGTGTGCACACAGGACATGGACTGCCTGGTTTATATCTGGACACTGCATACTTGCTAGCCTCTGTAATACGGGTTTCATAAAAGTTTCTATTTCATAGGGTTGTAAAAGTAAAATGAATTAATCCATATAACATTTTGTTGGACAAGCCCTAGACCCTAATAAGTGCACAGTATTAAGTTAATACATTTTACTTTGTATTGTTATTCTATTACAGTTGTCCCAATATTTCCCCCTTTGCCCTCCTTTGTCACTCCCAGCCCCCTGCCCCCCACTCCCACAGTCAATTCCCACACTGTTGTCCATGTCCGTGGGTCATTCATACATGTTCTTTGATTAGTCCTTTCCCCTTCTTTCCACCATTATCCCCCTCACGCCCTGGCAGCTGTCAGTCTGTTCCATGTTTCCATGTCTCTGGTTCTATTGTGCTCTTAGTTTATTTTCTTCATTAGATTCCTGTTGTAAGTGACATCATATGGTTTGTCTTTGACCACCTGGCTTATTTCACTTAGCATAATACTCTCCAGTTCCATTCATGCTGTTGCAAAAGGTAGGCACTTTTTCTTTGTGATGGGTAGTAGTCCATTTTGTAAATAGACCCCAGTTTTTGGATCCACTCATCTGCTCATGGGCACTTAGGCTGTTTCTAGCCCTTGGCTGTTGTAAACAGTGCTGCTATGAATGTAGGGGTGTGTAAGTTCCTTTGAATTGGAGTTTTGGAGTTCTTAGGGTATATTCCCAGGAGTGGAACTGCTGGGCCAAAAGGAAGTTCCATTTTTAATTTTTTGAGGAAACTCCATACTGCTCTCCACAGTGGTTGCACCAGGCTGCATTCCCATCAACAGTGCACTAGGGTTCCCTTTTCTCCACATCCTCACCAGCACTTGTTTGTTGATTTATTGATGGTGGACATTTTGAGAGGTGTGAGGGATATCTCACTGCGGTTTTAATTTGCATCTGTCTGATGTCTAGTGATGTTGAGCTTCCTTTCATATGTCTCTGGACTCTGTGTATGTCCTCCTTGGAGAAGTGTCTGTTCAGGTCCTTTGCTCATTTTTCAGTTGAATTTTTGGTCATCCTGGGGTTGAGTTGTATGAGGTCTTTATATATTTTGGAGATCAAAGCCTTGTCTGATGTATTGTTGACAAATATGTCCTCCCATACCGTTGGTTTTCTTTTCATTTTGCTGATGTTTTCTTTAGCCGCTCAGAAGCCATTTGTTTCTGCAGTCCCAATTTGTTTGTTTTCCCTCTATTTCCCTTGCACTAGGAGATATATCGACAAAAATATTGCTACATGGGATATCTGAAATTTTACTGTGTGTATTTTCCACTAGGGCTTTTATGATATCACAAGTTGTATTTAACTGTTTTATCCATTTTGAGTTTATGCTGATGTGTGGCATAGGTTGGTGGTCTAGTTTCTTCCTTTTTTTTTTCCATGTACCAGTCCCGTTCTCCCAACACCATTTATTGAAGAGACTATCTTTACTCCATTGTATACTCATGCCCCCTTTATCAAATATGAATTGACCATAGAGATATGGGTTTATTTCTGGGCTCTTTGTTCTGTTCCATCGATCTATATGTCTGCTCTTATGCCAGTAACAGGCCATTTTGATGACAGTGGCCTTGTAATAAATATAGCTTTATATTGGGTATTGTGATCCCTCCAACTTTATTCTTCTTTCTCAAAATTCCTGAGTCTATTCAGGGTCTTTTTTGGCTGCATATAAATTTTTAGAGCATTTGTTCTAGACCAGTGAAACATGCCATTGGTATTTTAATAGGGATTGCATTGAATCTATAAATTGCTTTGGGTACTGTACACATTTTAATGTTAATTCTTCCAATACATGAACAGATATATGTTTCCATTTACTTGTGTCTTCCTCAATTTCTTTCTTCAGTGTCATACTTTTTTGAGCACAGGTCTTTTAAAAAATTTTTTTAAAAGATTTTATTATTTTTAGAGAAAAGGAGGGAGAGAGGGAGGGAGGGAGAGAAACGTCAGTGTGTGGATGCCTCTTGTGGGCTCCCTACTGTGGACCCCACCCACAACCCAGACTTGTGCCCTGACTGGAAATCAAATCAGCAACCTTTTGGTTTGCAGGCTCACACTCCATCCATTGAACCTCACCAGTCATGGCTGAGTACAGGTATTTTACCTCCTTGGTTAAATTTATTACTAGGTACTTTATTTTTCTTTTCTTTTTTTTTCTTTATTTAATTCTTGTTTAAGTACAGTTTTCTGTCTTATATTCCCAGCCCTACCCACCCCCCAAGTGCTCCCTTTTATTTTTCTTATTGCTATAGTAAAGGGGATTTTCCCCTAGTTTCTCTTTCTGATAGTTCATTGTTGCTGTACAAAAACGCCATCAATTTCTGAATATTGACTTTGTATCCTGCTACTTTGCCAAATTCACTTACTAGGTGGGGTAGTTTTTTTTGGTGGAGATTGTAGGGTATTCTATGTACATGATCATGTCATCTGCAAACGACAACAGTTTTACTTCCTCCTTCCCAATGTGGAGGCTTTTTATTTCATTTTTTTCTTCTATGATCACTGTGGCTTGAACTTCCAGTACTATGTTGAATATAAGTGGTGAAAACAGGCACCCTTGTCTTGTTCCTGATCTTAAGGGAAAAGCTTTTAGTTTTCGCCCCTTGAGTATGATGTTGGCTGTAGGTCTCTGGTATATGGCCTTTATTATGTTGAGGTATGCTCCCTCTATTACCACTTTGCTGAGTGTTTTTTATCATAAATGGGTGCTGGATTTTATGAAGTGCTTTTTCTGCATCTATGGATAGGATCATGTGGTTTTTGCCTTTCCTTTTGTTCATCTAACGTGTTACATTGATTGATTTGCTAACATTGTACCATCGTTGCATCCCTGGGGTAAATCCCACTTGATCATGGTATATGGTCTTTTAAATGTATTGCTGGATCTGTATTTCCAATATTTTGTTGAGGATTTTATGTTCATCAGAGATATTGGTCTGTAAGTTTCTGTCTTTGTTGTGTCTACCTGGTTTGGGAATTAGGATGATACTGGCCTCATGAAAAGAGTTGGGGAGTCTTCCCTTTTCTTGAATTCTTTTGGAATAGTTTGAAAAGCATAAGAGTTAGTTTTCCTTTGAATGTTTGGTAAAATTCACTTGTGAAGCCACCCGGTCCAGGGCTTCTGTGTGCCAGGAGGTTTTTGATTACTGCTCAATTTTGCTAATTGTTATTGGTCTATTTAGGCTTTCTGCGTCTTCTCAATTTATTTTTGGAAGACTGTATATTTCTAGAAATTTATCCATTTCACTCAAGTTGTCCAATTTCTTGGCATATAGTTGTTCATAGTAATTTCAACACTGCTTTGTATTTCCGTGGTATTGTGTTGGGAAATGCCCTGACTGGTTTCTGGAGCTGTAACCTGCCCTCCCACCATGGCTAAGGCTGAGTGAGCGACCTTCAGACCATAAGCCACTAAGGAGACAAAGCTTATTTCCCTGGCAGGAGCTCTGCTTCTGCTCCTTTTTTCTTCACCCTGCCCGGCCCCCAATGCTTGATCAGTTAGCCAATGATGGGTAAGATTCCCCAAGGGGGGAACGACGTAAGACAGGCATGATCGTGGGGAGGCCCCAGGGAAGGACTTGGGGGCCTATAGCAAAAGGGAGTGATGGACCCTCACGCCTCGGCTTTGACATAGCTGAGTCCTCATTCTGTCTGAGTAGTCTCCTAATCTCTTGGCTGCCTTACTTCCCCTGCCTGATTTAAGCCTGAAACAATGCTGGAGGTGGGCACCACCCTGTGCAGGAAAGGGTGAGTTACCTAGCATGATTAGGCCTAAGAAAGAATGCATAAAATCCCATGAAACCTACATTGCTAATACCCTCAATATAAATAATAAGGGACCAAGCAGGAAGTGAGTTTGTTCTCCAAAGTTTTATGGCTCTTTAACCATCTGACCCTGACTCAGAATAAGCCCTCAGAGTTCTTTGAATGTTATCTATTATTTAATCATTTCTGCCTCACAATGAGCTTTATGTATACACCCTATATTCCTATGCACCTTGAATCCAATAAAAGTCTATCAATGCAAGGGTCGGGGTGCTTTCCCCTTGAGAGAGTGGCCACACTGTTCCTTTTTTTCCACAGGACTAGGTATTCCATGTGAATTTGTCTCATACCTCATCCACAATGTCACGGACCCCACGAGCCGGTGTGCATGTCAGTATTGGTCCTTACTTCTATTTCATTTCTGTTTTATATATTTGAGTCCTCTGTCTTTTTTTCTTGATGAGTCTGGTTAGCAGTTTGTCAATTTTGTTGATTTTTTTAAAAGAACCAGCTCCTGGATCCATTGATCCTTTTAGTTTTGTTTTTTTTTGTCTCTATGTCATGTAATTCTACTTTGAAATAATCAAATAATCTTGATTTTTTTTCCTTCTTTCTACTCTCTCTGGGCTTTGTTTGTTGTTCTTCCTCTAGTTCTTTTAGATGTAGGGTTAGGCTGTTAGTACATTTTAGAAGAAAATTTTACTTAAGTTGTATGTTGTAAAGGAATAAAAATCATGAAGGTTTTTTTCACATTTTATATGTGCTTTAGAAAATGTCAAATATAGGTAGCATAGAATAGCATTTTTATAGGGAAGGTAGTTGGTGGAGAAAATGGGTAATGACTAAAGTTTTTCCAGAGTCACCTTGGTACTTTGTGAATAGTGGAAGGTATAAATGTGTAGAACACTAAATTCCAAGTGTTAAAGAGGAACATAAACTAATGGATGTCAGCACTGAGTGGGAGAGTATATACAACGAAGGTTAGGGGCAATCAAGGAAGTCTTCCTGGAAGAAGTGACATTTGCACAGGGTGTTGAATAGGATAGAAGGGGTGGGATCTGACTGGCTATCTGGCAGTCCAGGGCATTCTTTGGATGAGAGACATTCTCCTGCATTTAACTAATTGCAAGTAGTCACTTATTAAGTACCTGTTATGTATATGCCAAGCAGGCATGGAGAAACTATTTTCCCCTGCAAAGTGTCTGAGGATGCTTTGATTGTCACAGCAGTGCTGGGATAGGCAGTGTGTGTGCTTTGGCATCTAGTGGATAGAGCCCAGGGATGCTGTTAGACATCAGGCTGTGCACAGGACAGCCCCACCATGACAGCGAATTACCCAGCCCCAAATGTCAGTTGTGCCAAGGCTGAGAATCCCTCACCAAAGCCACACCAGAAGAATCCATTGAGGCAAAGGAAAGTGTTTTGGCTGTTGTTTAGGGCCCCAAGCCTGCCACACTAGCAGGAAGGCCCACTTCACATCCTCAGAACTTCACTATATAGTTGGAGAATTGTACTTTTACCAACCAGCATTCTTAGCATGTTCTGGCATAGAAAGGGCCTGGCACATACTCCAATGCCCTGCAAAGTTGGTGTCACTGCCCTATCTTTTCAGCCAAGGAAACAGGCTCCTAGTAGCCGGGCAGAGAGTGTTAAGGCCCAGAATCTGTCCTTCTTCAGATCCTTGGAGGTGGTCAGAGGGAATGAGGCACATCTGCCTAGAAACTGGGGCACATTGAGGGACTCATTAGGTCTCAGCACCTTTCCCTCACCCAGCTTGCTTCAGCCAAAGGGCAGGTGCAAGGAGGTAGTGTACAGGGCATTCCAATGCCAGTCTGGTTGAGGGTGTGATCATTTCTCCCCAAACTCACATTCCCTCCCCTTAGGGTACTTTGATAGGATTTATTCTAGGGCAGTGGTCCTCAGAATGTGCGGACCAGCAGCTTCAGCATCACCTGGGGACATGGTAGGGGTGCACATCCGCAGGCCCTCTCCAGGTTTACTGGATCAGACCCTCTGGGGGTAGGCCAGCAATCTGCGCTTTAACAAGCCCTCCAGGGAATCTGGTGCATCCAGAAGTTTGAGAACCTCTGCAGTATGGTACTAAGTTACATCTTGGGCAAAATTGTAAATTGAGCCAATGTGCCCAGGTTGAGCTTTCTAAATATATAAATCTAAGTCTAAAAAATGTGATTCAAGCCCTGGTTCATGTGGCTCAGTGGATTGAGTGCTGGCCTATGAACTGAAGGGTCACCAGTTCGATTTCCAGTTAGGGCACATGCCTGGGTTCCCAACCGGCTTGCCAGTTGATGGTATGAGAGAGGCAATTGATTGGTGTATCTCTCACACACTGATGTTTCTTTTCCTCTCTGTCTCCCTTCCTTCCCCTCTCTCTAAAAATAAATAAATAAAATCTTAAAAATATAAAATGTGATTCACACCACAGCACTCCTATCAGTTTCCTTTCTCCACAGTCAAGAAAAGTGTTCCCACCGTGTACCCTATTTTCCAGCTAATCTGAGTGTGCCAGTTATGATTAGGTTTCGCAGAGCATACAGAGAACAAGAAAACGATGCTCTGAACACTTTAGAAGTTTGTATCTCTTTCATATTCAAAGATGTCATGAAATCGGCAGTCCAGGGTTCCTGGGCAGTAAATGTTATCCAGGATTTAGGCTCCTTCTAGCTCATGGCTCTACTAGCTGGGCTGTGGCCCTGGTTTCCATGGCCCAAAATAGTTGCTAGTATTTTGGCCATCACACATGTATTCCAGGCAGCAGCATGGAGGGAATGGCATACTCTCCCTTTAAAAGACACAATTTTGAAACGTAATACTTTCACTTGCATCTCATAGTCCAGAACTTAATCATGTGACCCTATCTATCTGGAGATAGAGTCACTTAGCTGAACAGCGAGTGTGTCCAAATAAAATTCAGAAGTTGGATTGTTAAAAAACCAGGAGAATGGATATTAGGAGGGATCTAGACATTTTCCCTTTCCAAACTGCACGTAGTTTCTAGAACAAGCAATGTTTTCTTTTTGTTTTGGGTTTTCCCTCATGTTGTCCCCGGGTCTTCCATTTCTTTGCCTGGTATGAAAGATCGGGCTTCCCAAAGAGGCTCACACCAATGTTTATGCCACCTCACACGGTCTTTCCGGCTTTGACATTCCTCAGAAGTGATGCTGTGTCACTTCCAATTCTAGGTCAAAAGATACAGGTTTTTAGGAGGGAGGAGGAATTCTCTTTCTGGGGATTCTTGCTCAGGGGACCAGTCATCATATTTTGGGGAAATCCAAGCTGCCCAGACAGAGAGACCACACAGAGAGGAACTGGGGCCTCCAGCCAACGGCCAGCATCAACCACTAGGCATGCGAGTGAACTGGTCTTCAGAAGGGACCACCTCCAGCTGAGGCCACAGACAGCCTGGAACAGAGACACACTGTCACTGCTGTGCCCTGATTCCAGACCCCTAGAATCTGAGCATAAAAGATGTTGGCTTGGATTTAAGCCAGTACAGGGTGGACAAAGTAGGTTTACAGTTGTGAGTAGATGAAACAGAGTTTATTCTTGCATTAATTATTTATTACTTTCCATACAAACAACTGTAAACCTGCTCTTCCCCACGCATGTGTTTGTGTGTGTGGGGAATCTGTTTCACAGCCGTATGCACAGGACCACCTGGCTGTCTCCTCTTCCTCCTTCAGTAACTCCGAGGGCAGACGTAGCCTCTTCCAGTGTCTGTTCTGAAATCAACCTCTCTGTCCCCACAACTGTGTCTTAGGCACCCCCTGTGCTTCCAAGTCATCTTACCTGGCCAGTATCTCTAACACATGATGGATATTCTGTTGGTGACTGAATGAATGAAAGAAAAAATGAATGATGCTNGTGTTTGTGTGTGGGGGGAATCTGTTTCACAGCCGTACGCACAGGACCACCTGGCTGTCTCCTCTTCCTCCTTCAGTAACTCCGAGGGCAGACGTAGCCTCTTCCAGTGTCTGTTCTGAAATCAACCTCTCTGTCCCCACAACTGTGTCTTAGGCACCCCCTGTGCTTCCAAGTCATCTTACCTGGCCAGTATCTCTAACACATGATGGATATTCTGTTGGTGACTGAATGAATGAAAGAAAAAATGAATGATGCTCTTTGTTGGTCTCCTACCTCTTCAGTAGTAGTGACTTTCTTTGCTCACTACCAACAAATAATGGACTGACTAATACTGGCCAATAATGGCCTACAGAGTAACATCTGCATCGAGATATTTGTTTGCATTTTATTTGGAGTCTCAAAACTTTCAATAAATGGACAAAAACTTAAGTCCCTGAATTCTCTCTCATTCTCGCTTGGCCCTGGGCTTCAGCTCAGGGCTCTGACTCAGAGCCTAACACTTAATTTGCTGCCAGGAGGTGATTTCAGCTCTGGGCCAGAGCAAGCCCATTATGTTTGTTTGGATTGATTGATACAAGAAATTGCTGGGGATGTTCTCTGACATTTGCTAAGGGCAAATTTTTCTATAACGAGGGATGAGAAATAGCGCTTGTCCCAGGAGACTGATTATGGGACCAGAATATGAATCCCAAGATCTTGATGCATGATCTTGACCTCAATATAGATTAAGTTCATAAGATAGTCAGCAAAATTAATCAATCAACAATTCCAAAATGTTTCTGACAATAAACATGAAATATGTGCATTACTTAATTAATGTGCTAATTATTGAACCTTTCAGTAGCCAGGAAAAAAAGGTTGTTTGGATTTATTTGCTGAGAAAGGTTTTCTGCAGGGACCAAGTGTGATAGTGTTTGATCCCTGATCTGACAGATTAAGAAAACTTTAGGTGAAGGACTCTCACTGTACAAAAACTCTGCATGCAAACTGGTTGATAGGATGAGAGAAAAGAAGCCTGGGGTCGATCTGAAATTGCCCTTGGAGAGTCATTTTTCTCTTGAATTTGTGTTACTATACCAGTAGCCCTCCAGGAAGCAGCCCGATGCAGCAGAAACATGGAGACTTGGTGGACTCAGACAGATGTGTTTGCAAAGCATGATTTTCAAAAAGTTAAGAACCTAATTCGCATACAAATATATACCGAACACGTGTCAAAGATTAATTAATTAGAGAGATGCATGGGCTGAATCGCCCTCCCCCCCCAATTCACAGGATGAAATCTTAACCTCGAGAAGTGCTTCAGAAGGTGACTGCATTTGGAGATCGAGCTTTTAAAGAGGTGACTGAAGTTAAATGAGGTCATCAGCTGGGACCCGAACCCGATATAAGCGGTGTGCTAATGAGAAGAGGGGGAGCCACAGGGGTGCGTGTGCACAGAGATAAGACCATAGGAAGCAAGGCGACTCCTTGCCGACTGGAGGCAAGGAGACAGGCTCAGAGGAAACCAGCCCTGCTGGCACCTTGATCTTCGAATTCCAGCCTCCAGCACCCAGTCTGTAGTTGCCTTATGGGTGTGTAAGAGGGAATCAGGACAAGGGCAAAGCTGGTGTCAAAGAGGATGGAAGAAACTGATCTATATAGTCAGTGATAATGGGAATTCTGGAGTAATATTGCTACGTTAGATCACAACTGGTTAGTTCGTGTCTGTGTAACTATAACCTTCGGAGTTACCTTCTTAAACAAGAATCATTTGCATCTTAGTTTTCTACAAGTTGACATTCTTGAGGCCTACTTAACAGCAGGTAATAAGTGAAACATAGTCACATGCCCTAGAACACAGTTTCTCAACAGCAGCACTGTGGACACCAGGGACTGGATGACTTGCTTGTAGGGGCTGTCACATACCTGAGATGTTCAGCAGCATCCCTGGCCTCCGTCCACTAGATGGCAGTAATACTTGCTTGCTGATCCAGCTTTGATGATCAGAAAGGTTTACAGACCTAGCCAAACGCCCCTTTTGGGGGTTGGGGGTCAGGCTGGGAGGCCGTGGGGGGAGGAATTGTCCTCACTTGAAAACAACTCTTCTAGTATAACTTTGAATTACATTCCCAAAGCCATTTTTTTGTCTTACTCCCAAGTTTTAAGGAAAATGTTAAGTGTTCAAATCCCTGCTCTGCCCTTTGCAGTGTGTCCTTGGTCTAGTTTTTAACCCGGTTTCAGTTTCTTCATCTGTAAAACTGAGCACATATGATTTTACTTCAGAGGGTTGCCTGAGGATTAAGTGAAATTATACATGCAAAACACAGATACTAGAAAACTCAAGTCCCACACTTGGCCTCATGGTTGGCCCTGGTACCTTCTAGGAAGAGGCGTGTCCATGCACCTGTGGCCTCGGGGCTGCTTGGACAGGAGGACCATAGGACAGGAGGACCATAGACATCGGGTCTGTGCTTCAGGGGACTGCGGGCTGGTTGGGATCAATAAGAAGCCGGGTCGCTGCAGCTGATCTGCGCACCTCCCCTCACCAGGGTATGAAACAGAAGAGTGGGTGGTCTTCACAGGAGTTAAAGGGGGCGGGGGGGGCAGGTTACCCTGCCTTTACCTTTGGCCCTTGCCACGTGCCAGCTATCACCCCTCGCCCTAACCCAATGCAGCTGTTACCCCCTGTGCTGCTTTCTGCCAGGAGTCGGGCCACCTGGCTTTCACCCGCTGCTTTAGGCAAAATCGCAATGCTGGGTATGGGCTGGGACTCCATTTCAGTGTAACTGGCATCTTTGTTGCTATCCTTCTATTCATTTTCAGAGGTCAGTTTGTTGATCAGCTGTGGTCTCCACCTCTTCACTGAAGTCGACAGTGGGGTCCTGTGCCTTCTCCGCAGGCTTCTTGGCTCCCCTTTCATTCCAGCAGTGCCGGCTTGCCTGAGCGAAAGCCGTGTGGACCAATATGAACGCTTCATTACGTGAAGCCATAAGAACTGTTAGGGAACTATTCTGTGTGAATGGTGACTTGCCAGGAAGGCCAAGGGCTGCCCGGTGCAGGAGGGAGGCCCTGAAAGAGGGGGCACTGGTGAGGACAGGGGAACTGGGCCCAGACTCACCACACCGTTGGTTCGCCCTGAGCAATAAGTCCCTTAATCTCCCTGAATTTCACTTTTAAAATGCTGGCCTGCCCTAGCTGGTGTAGCTCAGTGTATTGAACACTGGCCTATGAACCAAAGCATCACCAGTTCAGTTCCCAGTCAGGGCACACGCCTGAGTTTCGGACTGGGTGCCCAGTAGGGGGTGCTCAAGAGGCAACCAGACATTGATGTCTCTCTCCCACTCTTTCTCCCTCTCTTCCCCTCTCCCTAAAAATAAATAAATAAAATCCTTAAAAAATGCTGTCCTGTTTCCCTCATAGATTGTGAGCATCAAGTACTAATTTTTTTTAAGTGCTGGCCAGGAGGCAGCTATTTGATATTTCTCTCACATATCTGTCTCTTGCCCCCTTCCTTTCTGTCTAAAAAAATCAATAAAGCATTTCCTTTGGTGAGGATTAAAAAAATTAAAAAGCATGAGCAGTACTTATGACCTATGCTATTCTGACTGGGAATGCAAGAGCATTTCTTACAGAAATGGCACAGCTGGGTGGCTCCTTATTCACCATTTAACAAACATTTAATGAAGCCCTACTCTGTGCCAGGCATTGATCTAGGTATCGATGATATGACAGAGAACAAAGTGGGGGGAATTCCTGCCTTCTTCCATTCTATTGTGGGGAGACTGAGGGAAAACAAAATAAGCAGTGTTAGCTAGTCACAGGTGGTGCGGGAAAATAAAACAAAGAGGGAGAGAAGAGTAGCAGCCAGTCCCAAATGCCACCCCACCCCTGTACTCCCACCCCTGTGTATTCCTCTCCCACATTGTGCCAGGGTTGGTCTGTGTGACCAACAGAAAGTGGCAGAAGTGAGGGTATGTCACACTTGAGATCAGGTGTTAGAGGACTGGCTTCCTTCCCGGGCTCCCTGTCAGATCGCTCAGTCTGGGGAGAGCTGACGGCCTGGGTGTGAGGACCTGGGGCGTCCTACGGAGAGGCTCACGTGGCCAGAGGCTGAGGTATCCAATCAAAAGCCAGTGAGGAGATGAGGCTTGCCCACAGTCTCCACCCTCATGAGAGACCCCGAGCCAGAACCTCAGGGAAAGCCTTTTTGTCAATGCTCTGAAGTTGAGTCTGGACTGAATATGCTCTCTGCTACGACTACCATCGCTAGGCACTGTGCTAAGTGCTTCATGTGTGCTATGTCATTTAGTTCTTACAGACATACTGTTAGTATTATTTTAAAAATTATTTATTTATTTACTGTTAGAGAGAGGGGGAGGGAGGGAGAGAAAGAGGGAGAGAAGTATCCATGTGTGGTTGCCTCTCACAGGCCCCCAACTGGGGTCCTGGCCCGTGACCCAGGCATGTGCCTTGACTAGGAATCGAACCAGTGACCCTTCTGTTTGCAGGCCGTTTCTCAATCCATTGAGCCACACCAGCCAGGGCTTTTGACACATTTTAAGTGATAGTGGTACCACAGAGTTAACTATAGGCACAATGTTGTATAGCAGACAGCTAGAGCTTATTTATCTTTGGTAACTGAAACCGTACACCCATTGAACAGGAACTCTGCATTTCTCCCTGCCCCCAGCCCGGCAGCCACTAATCTACACCATCGGTTTACCTACTTCATGCTTATAAGTGGAACACAGTATGTTATAGGTACAGTATGTTATAGGTACAGTATGTTATAGGTACAGGATGTTATAGGTACAGTATGTTGTCACATATGGCAAGATTTCCTCCTTTTTAAAGCCCGAATAGCATTCCATAGTGTGTATACACCACATTTTTATTTTCTTTATTTATCTGTCATGGATGTTTGGGTCTTTCCCGTCTTGGCTGTTGTGAAAAATGCTGCAATAAACATGGAAGTGCAGCTACCTTTTCAAGATGCTGATTTCATTTTTTTTGTATGTGTCCAGAAATGCACGTGCTGGATCATATGGCAAGTCTCCTTTTCATTTTCTGAGGAGGCATCATACCGGTTTTCAAAGATGCTGCATGATTTCACATTCTCACCAACAGTGTCCAAGGGTCTCCTTTGCTCTGCATCCCCATGAAGACTTCCTATTTTGACTTTTTGATAATAGCTACACTCACAGATTTGAGGTGATATTTCATAGTAGTTTTGATTTGCATTCCCCTGATGATTAGTGACGTTGAGCGTCTTTTCACGTATCTGTTGGCCATTTGTATGTCTTATTTGGAGAAATGTCTATTCCAGTCCTTTGCATATTTTAAAATGGGGTTATTATTATTATTCTTTGCTACTAAGTTGTAGAAGTTTCTTATGTATTTTGGACATTAACCCCTTAGTAGGCATACAATTTGCAAATATTTTCTCCCATTTCATGTCTATTTTTTCTGTTTTCAACCCATTTCATAGGCTGCCCTTTCACTTTGTTGATTGTTTCCTTTGATGTGCAGAAGCTTTGTAGTTCATGTACCTCCATTTGTCTATTTTTTTCTTTTGTTGCTGGTGCTTTTTAGTGTTATAATCAAGAAACCACTGCTAGGACCAATGTCACAAAACTTTTCTCCTGTGTTTTCTTCTAGTAGTTTTAGTTTCGGGTCTTATATTTAAGTCATTTCATTCATTTCCGGTTGACTGTTGTGAGGAGAGAGATAACTTAAAAGCACACACAAAAGCCACGTGAGTGCTCCGATGGGGTAATTAGAAGGTGCAACGGGAGCACGCAGGAGTGGCCCGGTATCTAGCTGGGGGTGGGGAGGGCATGAGTCCATGAGGCCTGCGACATGAGGAGTTGGCTGGACAAAGGAGGTCAGGGAGGAAAGAGTACAGCAGGCAGAGGGGACGGAATGCACAGACACAGAGCCTGGCTGAGGAAACTGCCAATGCTGGGCAGTCTTGTAAGGGGGTTCTCAAAATAGAATCGAGCTTGGCTGCACTGATCCCCAACTCCCTGGGGAGCAAGGCTGCCATCCACTCTAAGGCTGCAGTCTTTTCCTTTCTTTCTCCCCCCCCTTCCTCTCTCTCTTTCTTTCTCTCTCTTCTCTCTAGGTTACACATTTTTATACCTCACAGGTCAGATTGGCTCCAGCTCATTTTGTCTTTTAGAATGAATACAACGTTTTTGCTCTTTCCCTGGGGCCACAGAGCTGCAAAGAGGCAGAGGCTTGGGTGCGTTCAACATTCGCTCTACCCCAAACCCACTGCCAGGGCCTCAGAAGGCATCGCTGCCAGAGGTGTAAAGCAGAGGTGAATAGTGCTTTACGGAAGGTGCTCAAGACCGCCCTCATTTAGGAGGCCCCCTGCGGAATTCATGAAGCTGCCGAAGTCTTAGCCAAGCGCCAAGCCCACCTCATGTGCTCGCATCCAACTGTGATGAGCCCAGCTGGGGATGTATGTCAAGTTGGTGGAGGCCCTTTATGCTGAACACCAAACCTAACTAAGGTTGACAGCAATAAGAAACTAGGGGAATGGAAGCCCTGGCTGGTGTAGCTCAGTGGATTGAGCGCGGGCCTGTGAACCAAAGGATCATAGTTTGATTCCCAGTCAGGGCACATGCCTGGGTTGCAGGCCGGTTCCCAGCAGGGGACTCACAAGAGGCAACCGTACATTGATATTTCTCTCCTTCTCTTCTTCCCTTCCCCTCTAAAGATAAATAAATATCTAAATTTAAGTTAAATTAAATCTTTTAAAAAAAGAAACTATGGGATGGGAAGGCAGGCCTCTGTAAGATGGACAGAGAGGGAAAACTCCCTTACGTGGCTGGTTGTGTTGTGTGGAGGCTAAGGACTCTGGCAAAGAGTCTCGGGCGAAGGATGTCATCAAGGAGTACTTCAAATGCAAAAAAAAATGAACATATGGATTTGGTTTTTGTTTCTCAAAAAAAAAAAAAAAAGAATGAATACAAAGTTTTTAACCGTCTTGCATTTTCTTAATTCTGGAAAGAACTATCTTCTGCCATTCCATGTCCCTTTCTTGCTCACTGTTTTCATATAGCTTTCACTTGTATTAGAGAGCCATCTAATTATTAAGATAATTATAAGTGGGAGCTGTCTCTTCTTAGCAGTTTTGCCCTATAGGTTATGGGGCATTTCAGTGCTCCTGCAGGGAAGACATGGATTTAAACCAAGGGCACACACCCGTACGCTCGCAGCTGCTGGAAGTGAGCAGCAGGCCCTACGGAACACGTGGTCCTCGTGGGCTGCCTTTGGCTTTCCAGTTTCTGCTGGAGACACAGCGATAAGCTGAGCATCTCACTGCTCTTCACACTGATATAAGAAACCCCACAGGGAGCAGGATGATACCCAGCAACTGTCACTGGCCCTGTGCTGTGGAGATAGTGGGAAGGGCAAAGAGGTCAGTGGAGTGCGGACGAAATGCTTGTATCAGGTGTGACTGCAGGCGGCACAGGGGAATAGTGAGAATGCGGGCCTGCTGTCTGCAGGTCTTCCAACAGAAGCCCTAACTCCGGAGGGTTTGGGGTATGTGACATTGACTAATTTTAACTATTAGAAAATAATTTCAAAATTTAAATATACTGTGCAGGCTCCTGTAATGCACGTCACACAAAGTATATGGATGTGCTCATTCAGAGCTTCTAAATCTTGGTTGGAGAGTAAGATCACCTGGGGAGCTTTTAAAAGTCCAAGTCACACCCCTAGCCAACTCAGTCAGAATCTCGGGAGGCAAGACGAGTCATCAGCATTTGTTTTAATGTCCCAGGTGATTCTAATGTGTAGTTAAGATTGAGAACAACTGGGCTTGGTGCACAACAGCGTGACCTCTGATTTATTACAGCCTGTTTTGGCAGAGTGCTCTGCCGCACCTGAGGCCTCGTCCAGTGTTGATTGACAGGTGCGCTGTATCACCAGATGTCGAGTGTCTCGGATGGGACCCCCAAAGGAAAACATCAAGTTCTCTCCTGTTTCTCCTGAGGGCCCCGACTATTTGTCATGGAACGTGGGTTGTTATGGCGATGGCAGAAGAAACTCGTACACCATTTTGTCTTAAATGGTTGCAAAAGCTCCTGGCATGGTCCACACTGCCTGGATGTAACATCATATCCCGAGTACGATTTCTTAGTCAGTCACCTGGCTTCACTGCCTATGTGTTATATGATAATGACCAGGCACCGTACGTGTGCAGTCACGCTGCAAACCACGTGACACTGACAAGTTGGTGGGTGTGCACAGGAAATCACCTTCAAGGCCTCAGAGGGACTGAGTAGGGCAGGCCGACAGTTGCCAGTGTGGTGAGCAAAGGGATGACAGCGTTTGATGTTCCCTCCCCCACCCTCAGATGGGGTTTCCTGTACTTCCATCTGCGACTCTGTTGTCTTTCTTGGATCACATATTTTGGCTGGAACCCGCTCACACCTCTTAAATCTGTGCCACCGATTCTTATTCTCTACTCAGTCCCAGACCCACATTTCCAACAGTCTGTTAGACACTTCCACCTGAGTGGCTTCGGGAAACCCAGACTCAGTGTGACCATTCCTCAGTTTGCTATGGTTTTCAATAAACTTGTTACTCTCTCTCTCTCCGTTTGCTTTGTTTTAAAGTGGAATTGACTGGAAGGACACATAAAGGAGGAATGGAGAAGCCAGGGCTCAGAAGGATAGGAGCCCAAGAAACGTATTGGTTAAGCCTCAGAAACACATGCCTTTTAAAACACAGCCTTGCATGACTCACTTACAAATTCCTCCAGTCCCCATGGGTTTCTGCTCATGATTCCAATCCCTAAAAGAGAGAAACGTATTGGTCTGCCTTGGGTCATGTGCCCACTGCTGACTTTGACTCAGGTGGTGGCGGGGTCCAGTGATTGGAAACCCCACCAGAATCAGATAAAATGGGGGGGGGGGTGCAGTCCCTCAGAGTGCTGGTACCTGGATAAGCGGGAAAACTTCCAAGGTAAGGGAAAAAAGATTCCATAGAAACGGTCCCTTTTTATTGATTTAAATAGTGTACAAGTAGCACATCAATGAGTGCCTTTAGGAAACCGTGTAATGGAGACTGTAGAAAGCCCCTGGTTCCTCCCCTACTCTCCTCCCCAGAGGTAAGTGCTACCAAGTCGTGATGCATTTTTATAGGTATTTTTGTGCTTTTAGGTGTACATGTAACTCTACATGTAAATATATGTGTACACATATACATGCTAACATAACTCATTTTCTTCTCACACGAATATAACAATGTATAGGCCTTTACCATTTTAAAACTTACAGCTCTGTCTCAGTGCTGCTTTAATAAGAAAAGTAATTCATGGTCGACATTGGGCAACTCAGAAATTAATAAAATGAAAAGTAAAAATTTCCCTGCCTAGAACCCACATTTCCCCAGACTCCCAGTGCTGTTCTCTCTGGAGGTAACTCCTGTTAACAGCGTCTTTTTTTCTCCCCCAATTTTTTTTTATTTAATTGTTGTTCAAGTACAGTTTTCTGTCTATTACTCCCATCCCATCCCACCCCCCATCCTCCCCCCTCCCTCCCATTTCCACCCTTCTCAGTTGTCCGTATATATCAAAAGAAATGCTCGTAGGTAGGCAGGGGTGCCTGTTTCCAGGGCTACTTCCTTTTCGTGTCCTGACAACGTTACAACGCTGGTCATTTTGTGTGTTGACCCATGTTTACAAATATTACAGCCAAGTGGGTGGTGTCAGTGGATGGATGCTCATCAAAGTTTTCGTCACGAAATGTGACTCTTCATAAATTACTGTTAGCAAACTTTCTCCATCTTCTAAACTTTCTGACTCCCATAATATAATTATGTTTTCTTTAATCCTATAGAGGCCATGCCAATTTTTAACATCACCATATTATAGCTATCCTTTCTGTCCACAAATCTGATGTAGAAACCTGGCATTCAGAGATGTTGTGTTTTTACTATTCTGCTAATGGGAAGGAAATAAACTAGAATCGGACATGTCAGAATCCAGTTTTGATGAGTATCTCTCTCTGGACCGGAACATGCAGTATTACGCAGGGAGTTAGACATTTGCAAGCTTCTTTGTTTGAATCCTTCGTCCCCATAGACTGTTTTGCAGATGGAAGGGAAGTTAGAATTGAACGCCGCACAGGCACACCTGGTTTTACTGAGCTTTGCTTTACCATGCTTCAGAGATACTGCATTCTTCACAAATCCAAGGCAAGACCCTCTGCGGGCGCTGTAAAGGGATCCCCTTTCCCTTGGGGATGCTAAGGACTCCCCTGCTCCCCAGATGGTGAATAAAAGCATAATGGAAAACGAAGGGAAATAAAGACTATTCTGTGTTCTGGGTCAGCTAAGTACTTGATGTTCTAACCTATAAATAAAGCATGAAGATGTGTCTAGTAAGCTGTACTCATTCTAGACCCCTGGCTTTCTCTGACTGAGCTTCAGGGACGGATGCCACATGAAGTGTCCTGTATTGGCACATGGCTGTTTCTAAACACATGAGCCTACTTCCAAGACATGGGACTGCTGTTGAGGTTAACTTAGCAGTGACTACTCGATAGAATTGATACACAAAGAGCAATCTTGAGGTCAGTCAGACATAGGCAGAACTTTGGCTGGTTTACTGTGATGAAAGCAAAGAGGGGATCTCTAAGTTACTCTGTGGGGGAAGACTTAGAATTCCCATCTGCCCAGGAAACTGCCCTGGCCCGAAACACAGAGAGGCAATCAGTCCTTGCTGTGTTCTTCCAGAGGGAGTGTGGCTTTTTCTTTTATGGAAGCTGGGCTTCCCTTGTTATCAACACCAGGTCATTTTTTCTTCCTCTTCCCCTCCAGTCTGACCCTCTCTACATCAGTCTCCACGTATTGGCCCAAGATTAACCCATAAGCTCAGAACCAGGCCTATCACACGATAGATACTTGTTTGACCAACATTTGCTGAATCGACAATAGAGAATTCACAGCCACAGTAGAAACTTTCCAATCAGGAATTCCTCTCCATTTTGTTGGGTTCCAGCCTGTGGGACTGAGAAAGGGTGTTGTGTTTACTTGCAATAGCAAAATGTGTTGTTTCCAGGGTAGGTAATCAGAATCGTAGGTATGCAGAACTGACTGTCAAACTTAAGGGCGAGAGGAGAAAGAGAGGACAAATGGATATGCCTGTAGCTAGGCATTTGCTATTGGAACACACTCTATAGTACAGAACTCCAGGGGACGGTGGTTCGGGATTCACACGGTGAGCATGAGCCCATGCTGTCCCCAACCCCGGAGGGTGTTGTGGGGCTTGCGCCGTGATCTGCGGGAGGAATGCAGGGCCCATCGCTTCTGCAGTCTGACTTTCATAAACTCCTGTGCTGTGTCTTTGTAACTGACAGTACAAATAGACAGAACATCAAGATGGACCATGTGTTGGACCATAGAACCAGTTGCAATTCATTTAAAATGATTTGAGTCACGCAGAGCATATTCTCTGATCACAATGGAATTAAACTGGAAAGCAGTAACAGGAAAGTTCTTGAAAAATCCCCCAATAGTTGGAAACTAAATAATATACTTTTAAATAGCCCATAGATCAAAGAAGAATTCAAAAGGGAACTTGGAAAGTGGTTTGGACTGAGTGAAAATGGGAGCAGGCACGTGAAGTTTGTTAACCCCATTGCTAAAACAGCCCGCAAGAGGGGGTTTATAGCACAGGTGCCTGCGTCAGAAAAGAATAATTCAAATCCATGACCTCAACTGCCACCTTAAGAACTTGAAAAGGACAGCATATTAAACCCAAAGTAAGCAAAGAAAGGAAATATGTTTTTAAAAAATGGGATGTAATTGATATATGACATGGTATTAGTTTTAGGTATACAACATTGATTATATATATATAGTTGATTATCATAAAATTTAGCTAACATCTATTACCTCATGTAGACACAATTTTTTCTTGTGATGAGCCCTTTTAAGATTTACTTTCTTAGTAACTTTCAAATACATAATACAGTTTCATTAACTAACGACCATGCTATACTTTCCATCCCCAGGACTTATTTCTGTTATAACCTTCTGACCGCCACCCATTCCCTCCCCTCCCCCCAACCCTTCCCCTGACACCCTGCTCTGGCGAGCACCAATCTGCTCTCTGAATCTATGAGCTCAATTTTTTTAGACATCACATACAAATTAGATCCTATAGTATGTGTCTGTTTTTGTCGGGTTCATGTCACCCAGCACAATACCCTCAAGGTTCGTCTGTGCTGTTGTAAATGGCAAGATTGCCTTCTTTTTTATGGCTGAATAATATTCCGTGTGTGCATCTGTGTAGCACAGTTAAAAAGCTCCATTCGACCATCAATAGACAGGCTGCTTTCCTGTCTCAGCTATGGTAGACGATGCTACCATGACCATGAAATGGTGATTTTGTTTCCTTTGGATAAATACCCAGAAGTGGGATTGCTGGATCATATAATAGTTCTATTTTAATTTTTAAAGGAAACTCCGTCCTGTTTCCCATAGTGGCTGCATGAATCTACGATCCCACTGACAGTGCACTGAGGTTTCCTCTGCTCCCATCTTCACCAACAGTCGGTGCATCTTGCCGTTTTGAAAATCAACATTCTAACAGTATTGGGGTGACACCTCATTGTGGTTTTGATTTTTATTTATCTGCTGAGCAGTGACATTTAGCACCTTTTCATGTGCCTATTGGCTATCTGGATGTCTTCTTTAGAAAAAAAAAGTCTATTCAGTTCCTCTGCCCATTTACTATTTATTTTACCTTTATTTTTCAATTACAGTGTACTTTCAATATTATTTTGTATTGGTTTCAGGTGTAAAGCATAGTGGTTAGACAATCATGTACTTTACAGAGTGCTTCCCCGATATTCCCAGTACCCACCTGGCACTGTACATTGTATCTCAATATATTCCCTGTGCTGTACTTTACATCCCTGTGATAATTTTGTAACTACCAATCTGTACTTCTTAATCCCTTCACCTTTTTCACTCAGTTGCCCTCTGGCAATCACCAGTCCACTCTCTGTGTCAATGAGTGTTTCAATTTTGTTTATTAATTTTGTTTTTTAGATTCCACATATAAGTGACATTATATGGTATTTGTCTTTCTATAACTTATTTCACTGAGTGTAGTAAGGTCCATCCATGGACCTAAAGGTCCAACAGTATGGAGGTCCATCTGGACTGTTTGCATATGGTAGAATTTTGCTTTGTAGCTGAGTAACATTCCACTGTATATACTTGTTTTATCTGCTCGTCTATTGATGGGCACTTGGTTTGCTTCCATATCTTGGCTATTGTAAACAATGCTGCAGTGAACATGGGGGTGCATCGATTCTTTCGAATTAGTGTTTCAGGTTTCTGTGGATAAATCCCCAGAAGTGGAATTGCTGGGTCATAAGGCAGTTTCATTTTTAATTTCTTGAGGAAACTCTACACTGTTTTTCACACTGTCTGCACCAATCTTCATTCCCACCAACAGTGCACAAGGGTTCCCTTTTCTCCACATCCTTGCTAAATCTCTGATGATAGCCATTCTGACAGGTGTCAGGTGATATCTCATTGTGATTTTAATTTTCATCTCTCTGATGATTAGTGATATTGAGCATCTTTTCATATATCTGTTGGCCATCGGTATATCCATTTTGGAGAAGTGTCTATTCCAGTTTTCTGCCCATTTTTTTAATTGGATTTTTTTGTTATATATTTTGGATAATAACACCTTATTTGAAACATGGTTTGTAAATATTTTTTCCCATTTTGTAGCTTATCTTTTTATTTTGTTGTTTCTCTTGCTGTGCAGAAGCTTTAAGATGTAGTTTCATTTGTTGATTTTTTGCTTCTGTTTTTTGTGCTTTGGTGTCATATCCTGGAAATTACTACCAAGAACAACCTCAAGGAGTTTTTTTTCCATGTTTTTTTTTCCCTAGGAGCTTTATAATATTAGGTATTATGTTAAGTCTTTGATCCATTTTGAGTTAATTTTTGTGTGTGATATAAGGTAGATTCCAATTTCATTTTTCTGCTTGTGGTTATCCAGTTTTCCCAACACCATTTATTGGAGAGAATGTCCTTTCCCTACTGGGTGTTTTTGGCATGCCTGTCAAATATCAGCTGACCACCTACACATGGGTTTAATTTGGGGCTTTCTGTTCTGTTTCATTGGTCTATGTGTCTGTTTTATGCCAGTACCACACTGTTTTAACTACTACAGGTTTGTAGTGTAGTTGGAAACCAGGAAGTGTGATGCTTCTGGATGTTTTTCTTTCTCATGGTAGCTTTGGCTATTAGGAGTCTTGCAGTTCCATGCACTTTTTTTGAACATATCCTCAAGATAGTACTGTCATGTAATAAAAGTACATGTACTAGTACCGTCATGTAATAAAATAAATAAAATCAATATAAAGCTTAGGACTGGATCACTTGGCCCTTTCTCTTCTTATTGTCTCCCAGTTTAAAATGCTAGCATCTTGTAATTGCCAGAATCCTTAGATCTTCAGTTGGGCTCAACGCATTCAAGCCTCATTACAATCCTCTTTGCCTTTTTTGTGTGTGTGTGGAAAATCAGTTTAGTCTGCCCACTATAGATAGCCACATTGCTTCCTGTCATATTGCGATTGCAACTTTCTCTGCACATACAGAGAATCCTTGCCCTTCTTGTACTGTGTTACTTTGTGGAGCTGATGACTGCCTCACGTCTTACAAAAAGACTGGTGGGTGTTAGGAACCCTCACCATGTTTGCAAGAGTGCTATCAGCATGGAAAGCTCCATGTAAATTTTAAGATAGTTTTTTCTTTTTCTTTGAAAAATGCTATTGGTGTTTTGATAGGAATTGCATTGAATGTACAGATGATGGCTAGTATTAACATTTTAACAATATTCTTCCATGAGTATGGAATACTTTTCTATTTCTTTATGCTTTCAATTTCTTTGAACAAAATTTTGCATTTTTTGTTGTACAGGTCTTCCACTTCATTAACAGTATTCAAAACTTATCAAAATTGATGAATTTTTGTGCAGCCATTTTAATATTGAAGATGGAAGAAAATATGCAACATTTTTGGCATATTATGCTTTATTATTTCAAGAAAGGTGAAAACACAACTGAAATGCAAAAGGCGATTTGTGCACAGTGTATGGAGAAGGTGCTGTGACTGATTCAATGTGTCAAAAGTGGTTTCCAGTTTCTTGGTACTACTGACATCCTGGCCAAATAATTCTTTGCTGTGGGCTGTCTTATGTATCGGAGGATGTTTAGCAGCGCCCCTGGCCTTTGCCCACTAGAAGCCAATAGTGGGAAATAGAAGATAGACAGCATACCCAAAATATCCAAATCAATAAAGTTATTGGTGAAACTGAGAAGTGTCTTTTATTTTACAGAAAAATCATAATTGAATTTTTGGCCAACCCAATAGTTTAATTCCTGGCATGAAGCTGTCCAGTGTTCCCAGAAGCACTCATTGAAAAGACTACCCTGTCCTCATTGTATTCTTGCCTCCTTTGTCATGATTTAATTGACTGTGTACGTGTGGGTTCATTTGTTTGGCTCTATTCTGTTTCATTATCTGTGTGTCCACTTTTATGCCAATAACACACTATTTTGATTAATATAGCTTTTAAAAATAGTTTAAAATCAAGATGTGTGATACCTCTAGCTTTGTTCTTCTTTCTCAAGATGACTTTGGCCGTTTGAATACATATTTTAGGATTTACATACATATTTTAGGATTGTTTATTCTATTTCCATTTTAAAAAGTCACTGGTGTGGCTCAGTGGATTGAATGCTGGCCTATGAACCAAAGTGTCCCCAGTGTGATTCCCAGTCAGGGCACATGCCTGGGTTGCAGGCCAGGTCCCCAGTAGGGGGTGCTCAAGAGGCAACCAGACATTGATGTTTCTCGCCTACTCTTTCTCCCTTTCCTCCCCTTGCTAAAAATAAATTAAAATTTTTTAAAAAGGTCACTGGAATTTTGATAGTATAGATCACTTTGGTTAGTATGGAAATTTTAGCAATATTAATTTTTTCATGGGTACAAGATATCTTTTCATTTGTTTTCTTCAATTTCTTCCATTAATGTCTATAGTTTTGAGTGTAGAGGTTTTTAACTCCTTGATCATTCTATGTATTTTATTCTTTTGACATAATTATAAATTGTTTTCTTAATTTTTTCTCATAGGTTATTATTAGTATATTGTGTATAACCAATCAATTCTTATATATTGATTTTGTACCCTGCAAGTTGAGTGAATTCACTTATTACTTCTAGCAATTTTTTTTGGGGGGGTATGAAGTCTTTAGGGTTTTTTTTACTAAGATCACCTATTTTCTGGTAGTGATATTTCTCAGAGAAAATTCTTCCGTGCCCAATAGGGGCGGTAGAAGTCAAGTTGTCTGCATCTAGGGACTGTATGCACAAAGAGGCCTGAGGGTCTCATCATTCATTTTTCGACATGCACACTTATAGCCCCCAACTGGAAACTACCCAAATGTCAATTGGCAATACAGTAGAAAATTATGGAATAGTGTACGCAGTGGAATACTACTCAGTGATTTAAAAGAATGAGCTTCCACCACACACAACAAAGTGAATGAATCTCATATAATGTCGAACAACAAGAAGCCAGGTTAAAAGTATGTATCGTATAATTCCATTTATAAAATGTTCAAAAATGGGCAAAGCCAGTGCATTATGATAGGACTCATAACAATAGTTACCTTTGGGGCACTGAGGGGGAAGGCATCAATTCACCCATGACATTAATAAAGAGGGGCACGATGGGGCCTGTAGGTTAATTGGAAATCTTTGCTGACTTGTTCTAGATGCTGGTGACACGGGCATATACAGGTATAAAACTCCTCTAAACTATACAATTAATATTGTGCACTCTATTGTATGTAAATTATACCTCAATTATTTAAAGAGGGTGGACCGTGCTGAGGTTTTCTGACATAGGTGAAATGACTACAGGCGGCCCAAGGGTGAGGTTGGGGTCATAGACAGCGTCATGGCATTAAAATAGCATTTGAATTAGGCCTTAAGAATGATAACACTTAACATTTCTCAGGCCAAGGTCACTTTGAATTTGATGAAAATTACTCCTTCTCTTTTTATGAATAAGAAGTTCCACCTGCTCAAAGGCATGCCCTACTTGTGAATATTGTTTTATGATCATATTAATATCTACTTATGACCCTCATAGGAATCAATGGGTCCCGGGCTAAGGATCCCTGCTTAGATAAATGGGTAGGTTTACAAATGTGAGGGGGAAAGAGTGGGATTCCAGCTAGATAAACTCCTGTAGTGAGGGAGAGCATCTGCAAGCACACAGGAATACGAGGAAGAGAGAGGCCAAGAACCCTCAGAAATCCATTTCAGTAGAGTTCCCCATTGACATCCCAAACCAGGATGGATTCCCAGCACCAGCTCTGCAGGTAAAACTACTTATACTGAGTAACTGTGGCTGTAGGCTACATTTATAAAAGTTAATACCATGTCTGCTTACAAGAAATCACCTTGCTTTAACTTGAAGTATTTTACACTGAGCATCGTATCAGGAAAGTCTTTCTGCAGCCTGGGTCATTCTGCTTTCTAATGACTCCTCCCCCCTCCCCCCCTTCCACCCCCCCCCCCCCCCCCCCCCCCCCCCCCCCCCCCCCCCCCCCCCCCCCCCCCCCCCCCCCCCCCCCCCCCCCCCCCCCCCCCCCCCCCCCCCCCCCCCCCCCCCCCCCCCCCCCCCCCCCCCCCCCCCCCCCCCCCCCCCCCCGCCCAGTGTATGATTATGCAGCCTCTTAACTCTTTGCTGCTTGGGACATTCACGAGATGGTATAGATGCATACATTGCTTCACATTCACTGCCTCTCTACTGAATCCACTCCTTAATGGGAAGTGTATTCCCACCCGTTCAACAACAGAGTTGGCAGAATCCCTTGCTTCGGCCAGTGCAGTGTGAGCAGGAGCACTGTAACCACATTTAAGCTGAAGTTTTTTTATGAGCTCCCATCTTAGTTACACTTCCCCTGTTTTCCTTCTTCCATGCAAGCGGCATGTTCTAGGTAGGGACTCCTCAGATCCCCATCCAGAGATTTCGGGGCTTGTTACCATAGCAGAACATGGTACAAGCTGGCTGATACACCAGGACACTGGGGGAGTCTCGAACGAGTGGAGCAGAACCTGTTACTGAGTCTTTTCTCAGGGCCCATAGGGTTTTCTCTTTAGTTTTATCCATCATGAGTGGTGCTTTAGTAACGATCCCGCAATATCTAGAAATGAGAGGCATCTAAGTCATTTCTTTTTAATTAATAAAAGAAGACCATAAACTATTGGAATTACTGTACTACCGCAATTGAGAACAAAATATTTTATTTTTCTCAATAAAACTATAGTTTACAATAGTATTTACTAAATAAATTATATAATTTCTCTTTTACAAGCAATAAACTAAATCACAAATATTTCAAAGACAACGTGTATGTACACGACATAAGGCCTTTTGTAAATAGCTCTGCTTTTCTCCCTTCACTAGTAAACAGTGAGAATACCTTTATAGAGGCTAGATATCTATAAAGTATACGCAGACCTATTATACTGATCTTTAGATAAAACCAATTTAAACTTTTAATGACATGGCTATGATTATAATTTTGCAAGAAGAGCAGGATTTATACTTTATATACCATTTTGCACAAATGGATTTTTAAAAAATATATAAGCAGATTACATATGTTGCTTAAATATAATCACTGGATGCATGCAGAATGAAATAATGCTAGTGTGAATAGGAAAATAGCACTTTCAAGTCTGAAAAAAGTGATTGGCAATGGTATAGAAAGCAGCTTAAATATGGTTCATGCAGTTCTTCACAGTTCGGCAAGCAACAGCAAATGAGAGAAGAGTGTGGTATCACATCTGCCGACCAGCCCACGGACTGAGGCTCCCCTGAAAGCCACAAGCTCCTAAGTCCAGTTGGTCATCGTTCTGTGTCGTGGGGCTCCGCCAAGTTCCTTTGGCAAATTCTGGAGTGGAGGAACTTTTCTCCCGCAACTGTTCAGGTCTCATCTATCTGCTTAGGTGGTCACCATTTGCATTTACTAGGGGGGAAAAGAAAGAAAGCAGCTGTGAGACTTTGTTCTGACATTGATTTATCACTGCTCCTCATAAACACGAACGCAAGTCTGTTACTTCTCCCAGTGACTCCTGCCTGGGAAATGTGCAGGTCGAAGTGGCGGTGGGTTGGGCTGGGATTCTGCAGTGATGCTTTTCCAGCAGACTCACTATAGGTCATTGATGCAGTTTATAGAGTCCCTAATAAATCACAGCACTGTGCTCGACACTCAGAAGGACGCTGCATCACCTAAGATGCACTCCTGCCCTCCTCCAAGTGCACAGGGCTTGGGGATGTGCTGTGGTCTATCAGGTCTGAAGCCAATCAAAATTACTTGGACATGGTCTTGAACTCATCCTGAATGCTGTGTTCATTTTCAAACACTGTCCATGTGGCTGGGCAGTAAAAATACATCCAGTAAATACTTCACCTAAAATGATAAGCATTTAAAATCAGAGGCAGGTAATTCAGTCTGTGACAGTTATACTAAGATAGGTTTGGGGAAGCAGTCCCATGCTCAGTCTTTGGAGACAGACACAGTGAGTTACATCTATTGATTTCCTATTACAGCTACAGAACATGCAAGTTACTTAACCTTCTTTGCACCGTATTTGTCTTATCTGCAAAATGGGGTAGTTGTATATACAGTATACAAAAAATAAGGGATGGGGGACCTCCCCAAAACTGGAATTATCTTTTGGAGGGCAGGCTCCTTGTAGTACAGGCTTCCCCACTAGGTGAGTGTTCTAGGAATCCATCTGTGTCAGTGTACTGGCATTGTTGTAAGAGGCTGTGTTCAGCTTCAGTGAATTTTAAAAAAAAATTATTTATTTATCCTAGAGGGGAAGGGAAGGAGAGAGAGAGAGAGAGAAATATCAATGTATGGTTGCCTCTCGTGTGTCCCCTGCCAGGAACCAGGAACTGGCCTGCAACCCAGGCATGTGCCCTGACTGGGAATTGAACCGCGATCGGGTGCCACCAATGGCACCAAAAATGTGCCATTTTTGGCACATTTTTTCCATACTGGATGCACCAATTTACAATCCTGCCAAGAGTGTGTCAGGGTTCCTCTTTCTTCACATCCTCACCCACACTTGCTTGTTGATTTATTGATGGGAGCCACTGTGACTGGTGTGAGGTGATACCTCATTGTGGTTTTGATGTGCATTTCCCTGATGGATGATATCTTTTCATACATTTGTTGGCTATCTTTTTTTTTAAATCTTGACCAGAGGACCTGCTCATCAATTTTTAGAGGGTGGGTGAGAGAAAGAGAGAGAGATCTGTGTGAGAGAGAAACACCAATTGCTTGTCTCTTGCACATGCCCTGACCAGGGGTTGAACCGACAAAAAAACCGACCTGGGAATTAAACCCAAGACTCTTCAGTATATAAGACAATGCTCCAACCAACTGAGCCACAGAAGCCAGGGTGCCTGTTGGCCATCTTTGTTTTCTTGAAGTGTCTTTTCATGTCCTCTGCTCATTTTTGACCCCATTTTTTGTTACTAAATTATATAAGTTTCCTATACATTTTGGATATCAACTCCTTATTGGAAATATAATTTGCAAATATATTATCACATTTGGTAGGTGGTCTTTTTATTTTGTTGATAGTTTCCTTTGCTGCCCAGCAGCTTTTTAGTTTGATGAAATCCCATTGGATTACTTTTGCTTTTGTTTCCCAAGCTTAAGGGGACGTGTCCACAAAGCTATCACTCAGATTGGTATCAAACAGTTTTCTACCTATGTTCTCTCCTTGGAGTTTATGGTTTCAGGATTTATATTGAAGTCTTTGATCCATTTGAGTTTATTTTCATGTATGGTGTAGAAGAGATGGCCCAGCTTCATGTTTTCATGTGTATTTATACAGTTACCCAACACCACTGGGTGAAGAGACTGTCATTGCCCTGGAGTACATTTGTACCTTCTCTGTCACGGGTTAACTGACCGTGTAAGTGAGGGGTCATTTCTGGGCTCTGTGTTCTGTTTCCTTGATCTATGTATCGGTTTTTGTACCAGTACCATATTGTTTCTAGGATTACAGTGTTGTAGTATAGTTTAAAATCAGGGTATGTGATACCTCCTGATTTGTTCTTTGTATTTTCTTTCAAGACTGTTTTTGGCAGTTTGTGGTCTTTTGTGATTCCATATACACTTTAGGGCTATTTTAGTTCTGAGAATGTCATTGGTATTTTGAGAGGGATTGCACTGACTCTGTAGATTGTTTTGAGTTTCATAGCCAGTTTAATGATATTAATCCATTTAATCCACGAACACAGTCTATCCTTCCATTTATTTGTGTCCTCTTCAATTTCTTTCTTCAATGTCTTAAAAGTTTTTGGAATACAGGTATTTCACCTCTTTGGTTAATTTATTCCTAGGTTAAATACCATTTGTAAATGTATACTACCTAATACTCAGAATATTGTAAAATGTTAGCTCCTATTAAATAAGTCACTGTCTGAAAAATTTAATATTTTGGTACCTCAAAAAATTGGCTACATTTATAATTCAGTAAAAAAAAAAGAACAATACTGAGTCACTTCCTGCTCTGGTCATAAAAGTCCTTTAACTTACCAAGTTTTTTTTTTTTTTAACTGAGGATGTTGTATTTCCTGTAGATGGTATACACCAGTCTGCTCTCACCCCCAGGGTGTAAGAATGTCAAGATCGGGTGTGAAGTGCCAGCTCAGCATGTGTGTCATGACGTAATCCTGGGATGGCACGGTTGGCCACTCGGCAGTGCCCATTCTGTGCTGATTTACAGTTCTAACAAAGCACGATGGCCTGACAGGTCTTAATTAAGTGTTTGGTGGGATCTACAAGCACAGTGCCTTCAGGCTTGTAAACATGGTCACAGTGAGAAGTCTGCAGAGAACAATTTTATCTTTTGTATAAAATGTACTATAATTTTCCTTCAAATTAGAGTCCACAAGTCCATCAATAAAGAGACAGGAGAGTCGGCTGTCTGCCCTAGGAAGGACACTGGATGGCTCGAGTTTATTCTTTAAAGTGTGGCTCACTTGGAAGTGCCTCCAGCTCCCCAGCACCAAGGTGGGCTCTTCAGGTGTTATTGCCCAAAACATGAATCACTTCCCAGGGGAAACTGAGATTCGACCCTCTCCTGACTTTAGAAAGAGAAATGAGAACTGGTGCTTTGGTAAGAGAGCCCCACCAGATATCAGAGATGGGAGGACAGACCATCAGAATGACATTCTAGCTGTCACCACCTGAACTGCCGTGTGTACACACACACCTTGTCCACAGGGGTGCCACGGCGGCTTCCTGTGCATGGTGTGCTCTGAGGTCAAAGATATGTTTTAAATCCCAAGACCTGAAGGTAAGGTGTGATAATAGTCGGCATAGAAAAATAAGAGTATTTAGGTATTTCCGTGACCCTAATTGCTAGTGTTATTTATTCCACACAGGTGTCTATGTGTGGTGTGGAGAGACCAGGTGTATTTTTACTGCCACCTAAACTCAAGTGCTTAATTCTTCAAGAGAAACTGCACAATGATGTACACACATGGTTAGTGACTACCAAGCTTTTTCAACGTCAAATTGATTTAAAACACAAACACAGAAAAATAAAAGGATATGGCAAATCAAGAGCAGTCTGTTCACTCACCAAGAAGTCCTTTCTAAGGGTGAACTGCACTATGTGGAAGCCAGGTCCCCCCAGGGGACCCCCAAAGTGTGGAGTATTTCTAGGTGGTCTTTTCAACCTGGAGGGTCTGAGTCCACTTTTCTGAGGCACAGGCAGGGCATCAAAGGTGAGAGGTTGCTTTTCAGAGGTCTTATTCCTAGGGCCGTTTCCCATTCCACACTCCTTTCAGCCTGACACACCTTAGTCGCTAGTGTTATACCCCTCAACCTGCCATTTAACAACTGTATTTAGTCAGTAGAATTTCATTAGACCCAGAATGGCGCGAGGGCATCTTAGGGCAGGGCTGAAAGGAGGCACAGCTTCACGACAGACTGGCCAAGAAAATCAGCACTCAACAGTCTGCGAGGTCTCCCCCTTCCACCAGCTCTTAATTCTCAGGGGTGATGCTCTTTTTCAACAACTGCCTCAGACTTCATCCTCGGGACCCACACAAACAGAATCATTGCCTTTTTAGTGTCCAAGCACCTCCTTAGTTTGGTTTCCAGTTGAAGTTCCTTGCCAAAATATGTGTGAGGAGAGCATTTTTTTCCTCCAGGCTATCATAGGCAGTAGGTCCTTTTCTTTCCTTTTCTTATTCCCAGCCCGTTTCCATCAGCAATCCCTAACTTCTGCTTTTGCCAGCCCTGCTCTGTTTCCTTTCTCTTTCATGTTGTTCTTATGCTTTTGGCCTATGTTCCTTCCGTAGCCATGAGAGCACATGGCCTCCCCCCACCTCACTGCTCATTTCAGTCTAAATGCCGCATCAACACCCCCCCCCCCCACAGACGCACTAACGCTTCACAAAGCCTTGCCTTAGCTCTGGAGTCCCCCTCCTCCTCTGGGCCATTGGCTTGCCTCATGTTTGACATTCAGGGAGTGCTGAGGAAGCAGCCACCACTGGACTCTGGGAAGTCCTGAGTCTTTTTCCTTTCATCTGAGGGTCTACATTTACATCTCCTTATTTTCATCTCTACTTCAAGATGGGGGCTGCTTTGCCAGGCATAATCACGTGGAGACAGGTTGGAGTGAGGGATTTCTCTTTGTCCCGTAGCAGCAGGAATCCAAAGCTCATCATTTCCTTAGGTGGTAGAATGACTACACACGCTAGTGTACAAATCGGGACACAGGGTATGAATGGAGTTAGATCTCACCACCATGGGACCTTAGCGATGGAGGGAACTTAAAGAAGCCTAGGTTCCAATGTCCAACCCTGGCACTTAAAAAATTTAGACTCAGAATCAGAGGTGAATTGACTCTTTCCCAAAGGCCAGGGACTGCGGGCCTTTAACTAGAAATCCCTGGGGCAGAAGGTGGGACGGGGACGGTCCTTGAGGGGCACGGGCAGTTCAGATGGAGACACCATGTTGTGTCTGATCTGGGAGAGGGTTTGTTGAGGTCTGAGGTGTTGGCAGCACACGGAAAGCCAGGCCTCCTGGCAGCCTCCACATGCCCCAGCAAAGCCTCCCATACCGACCAGCAGATAGATTACTGATGAGAACAGGCCCAAGAAAAAAGCTGGCACTCATCTCGGACGTCTCGAGGGATGGATTTAGGATTACGGCCTCTCATTTCAAAACCGTTAGTGCAGGAGCAATATTTTAACATGGTTCCCTGCCCGATTAATTTGTTTTCCAAAGACCCAAGGGAAGCCTGAGGGCATCAGTGATTTATATTGGCTGACAAGTCTACAGCGGCCTTTCCAGCACTTGAGTGACTTCTGCTAATTGTAAACCCAAATGGTTACCTTATTATCTAATATATCATATAGCCCTGGGCTGCAACCGAATTCTCTGACCCCTGCGTCTGCTGCATTAGGAAAGCGCTGTGGGGAAGAACCTGGGCCTGGTTTCATTCAAACAGGAGCACAGCCCTTCGGAGGGGCAACTGGCTTCTCTCTCTCACACGTAGGAGGAAAGCATCCGATGCCAACAGCTCCCGGCCATAGTCTGGAGCAGCGATTTTCAGCCTTTTTCATCTGACAGCACACACAAATTAATGACTAAAATTCTGTGACACACCAAAAGAAATAATCTTTTTTTTGCTGATATGACAAAAAAACCCCAACAAGTATAATTTTGATTCATTCACCCTGGATGGCTATTGTGTTGGCTGCTGTCGTTTTTTAATTTGACAGTCTAAGGGAAAAGAGGTCAGTGCCCCTGACTAAGTAGTCAGGTGTTGCATGTTTTCAGAATTCTTGCAGCGCACCAGTTGAAAATTGCTAGTCTGAAAGGTAGAAACTCAAAGCTTTTCTCCATCAAGCCTTTCCCCTCTTAGTACTTTGAACCATTAGGGGTTGAATCATCTCCCCAAATTTCTTGTGTTGAAGTCCTGACCTTCAGTATCTCAGGAGGTGACACTGCTTGGAAGTTGAGTCTTTACAGAGGTAATCATGTTACAATAAGGTCATTCGCATGGTCCCTAATCCAGGATGACTGGAATTTGGACACAGAGTCAGACACATACCGAGAGAAGCCAGTGTGAAAAGCTCCCAGCAGGGAGAAGCTGGTCGTTTAGGAGCCAGAGAGAGAAGCTTGGAATGGATCCTGCCCTCACAGTCCTTGGGAGGAACCACCTGTGCCGACCCCTTGGTCTCAGACTTCTGGGCTCATGAGGTGACACATTTCTGGTGTTTCAGCCACCTAGTGTGTGGGACTTGGTTTTATGGCAGCCCTGGGAAACATGCAGTCGCCATGACTGAAATTTAGAAAATTAAAAACAAGAAGATTCGACAGGGTGGGGCAAAAGTAGGTTTAAGTTGTATGTAAAACACAGAGTTTATGCTTGTATTATTATTTATTACTGTATTATTTTCCATCGGAACAACTGTAAGCCTACTTTTGCCCCACCCTGTGTATCTGAATGTTATTATACTACTTAATCCCATCCCCTCTAGGGGGTTCCTTAAAAAGGTACAGTTACCTAGAAGTTGCGTGGCTGTACGGGATGACTTCTCAAAGGCTGAAAGTGAAGAAAAGGCTTTTTCCAACTTACATCGGTTGAGGCTTTGTTAAAGTTGCTGCCTAACCAGTAGAAAGGAGCAATTTCGGTGTGGAACCTCCAAACTGCCAGGAAGCCCTTTCAAAGAGGCTCAGGGGGAGATGGCCTGGATGGATGGAGAGAGGCAGCCTCACAGCCCAGGGGAGATGAGCACCTTTAGTTCTGTGTCTGACTGTAACAGTAGCCTCCAGGCCAGCCCGAAAGGTGGAAGGTGCTGGGCCTGTCCGAGGGAGCTGCCCTGGTCATGCGAAGGATGTGCCCCTGGTGAGAGGACACAGAGTGGAAACAGCCCACTGAGCTTTATCAGGCTTCCTTCAAGGACTTCAATGCCGGATCTGCCTTGGTCAGCGGTACCTTCCTACCAGTAGGTGGCAGTAGGGTCTGCAGGAACCAGGAACACAGTCACACGCTCAATGCATAAACTTGAGTGTGGTGGGAACCTACAGGATTCACCTTGGAATTGAGTACATATTTTTTCCTCTAGGGTAAAGCAGAGCTAGCTGGCCAACCGTCTTAGGAGGGGATTATAGGCTGCTCCGGGCTGAAGGACCTTGTCAGCCTGCTTAGTGCGGCACTTCAGCCTTGGATGTGTGCTGAGCTTTTGAAAATACCAATGCCCTGGTCCACCTCAGAGGTTTTATTTCTAACACACAGTATGTACCCAACAAGTGACTGTATATGTTAATAGATTCATTTCTTCAATACGTGGTACCTTTTTGTTAGGATCCAGAATCATTGGGAAACATCTAACCAACCTCAGTTACTTAGCCAGGACATGGCAATTGCATGGGAAAATGGGGCCATGCTTGGTAAAAAGTAATCTGCAAGGCCGAGTAAGGCAGTGCACTTGGCTGAATGGTGTCCCCTGAAAATACATGTCCACCCGGAACCTTGGAACGTGGCCTTTTTTGAAAATAAGGTCTTTGCCGATGTAATTACCTCTACAAATTAAGATGAGGTCACGTGGGATTAGAGTGAGCCCTTAATCCAATGACTGGTGTCCTCATGACAAGAAGAGAGGACATGCGGTGTCACGGGAAGAAGGCCAAGCGAAGAGGGAGGCAGAGATTAGAGGTCACATGTCAAAGAACTCCAAGGAACACACGGAGCCACCAGAAACAAGAAGCAGCAAGGAAGGAGCCTCTCCGGGGCCTTCAGAGGGAACCTGTACCTGCCGACCTGGACCTAGAGGGTCTGCCCTCTGGAAGAGTGACACAACAGGTTTGCCCTGTTAGAGCCTGCCCCCCCGCCCNCCCCCCCCCCCCCCGCCAGCCCCCAGGCTGTGGCTCTTTGTTCCAGCAGCCCCAGCAAAGGAACACAGGCAGAGACCCAGCACAGGCTAAGCCCTCAGGCCCTGCTCAGGGAGGCCTTATTTTTCCCTAAGTGTGCAGTGTTTGCTGCATTCTCCCTTCTTCCACACTTTCCCCGTCCCCCGCAGACCCGGGGAGCAAAGGGTAGGAGCGAGGACAGCCCTGTTCACTAGGCCCACGGTATGATTTGAACTTGCTTTTCCCTAAAACTCACATTTGTTCCTAATCTGGTTCCTTCTGAGTTTGCTGTTTGTTTCCTGCAGATCCCAAGTTCACACCATTAGAGACTGTTCTTTCTAAACACTCTTCCAAGAGTTGGAAAGACTCAGGGGACTAGCAAGCACGGGCTTTCCAGGACAAGAGAGGAGAGGAAAATGGAAACCAGGAAGAGAGCGAGGAGGGTCTGGAGGCGGTGGGCAGGGGAGAGGGACCAGTGTTAGGAGGCAAGGAGAGGAAGATGAGGGGGCTACCTATGGGGTCGGGCTGGAGGTGACAGGAGACCCAGCCAAGCTGCAGAGCGGAACTGGCCTCGGAGGAGGAAGAAACCAAGCTGGCCCGTGAGGCCAGGACTCCCTGAGAAGCTAGGATGAAACAAAACAGAAAAACTGCCCCAGCCTTGCAGGCTGTCATTCTGTCACTAACTATGGGCCTGATTTAACAGAAAAGCCAGCATGCTTTTATAACTCCAATTCCCTAAGCTAATCCTTAAACAGTGGTTTAATTAAAACAAATCCTACCGGTGGCCTCCTAACCGAGACCGACATTTTGCTTCGCTAATTGGAAGCTTGTGTCTCTCATTTCAGGGCAGAAGTCAATTCTGGGTGTGGTGGGGCTCAGGCCAAGGGATTTGGGCTTCAGCTCTTCCTCAGGAACACTGTTTGGCCAATGACTTAAGGGGGCCAAGCATTTCTGGGGATAAAAATGGGGACTGTTTTACCCTTTATTGAACAAGTGGCCAGATAGTGGAAGGAAGTAGCATTTTGGTTAAATGCCCTACAAGCCAAAGGTAGCCTTTTCCAGGTCCTACTTCGCTTTTACTAAAATCTAGCAAAAACCTAAGCAGCATTTATTTATTTTTGGTTGGTGGAGAATCTAGTTCTTTGCTGAGAAGCAATAGAATTGCCACTAAGTCAGATAAACACCCCTTGTAGCAGCCAACACTGGTTCAGACAAGAAGTGATTGAGAGACCTGGTAGTTCACATGTATGCCATTATCCTCAATGCCAACGGGATCAAATCCAGAAATGCAGTTTCTCTGGTCAGAAAGTTCCCGTGGAATGTTCTAAGACCCCTGTGACCTAATTTAAAATGTTTTTCTTCTTTTTCTCAGGCTTTTCTCATCCATAATAGTATGATAAGCTGTTAACTCAATCATTTTCACTTCTCTGCCGCCTGTCGCCCACGATCAAAGAGTATTATTAACCGCCCCAAAGACACAGTCGGTAATCAAGCCGTCCTACAGCTGTGCGTCAGCGCGCCGATCTCCAGCCCCAGCATGGCTAACAACATGGCTTAACTGTTTCTTCTCCTTTGCCCACAGCTATTTTTGCACTTCAAACAGCCACTCTGCAGAGACACATATCTGGAGGAAAGGAACATCCTCTTATGGAGAGGATGCTAATATGGAAAGCGTAAAAAGGAAGGGCATTTCCTCAGGACTAAACAAGAGAGGCCAGAAAGTCACTGTTGAGTGGCAGCCATCTTTCAAATTTCTGTATTATTAAAAAAGCCATCCTGTATCTCCCACTTACCCATCCATCCCTGCTCGTCACCCATGGCATTTCTCAGCTATAATGGCTTTGTTAGTTGTTCCTTTCCCCATTAACACAAAATTGCATTCATACCAGGCAACAAAGCTGCCTTAGGAACTAAAATAACAGCTACAGTCAGTGCCTTAGAACATCAGGGACTATTCAAACAGTGGAATCTAGCCCTATTATGGAAACTGCCTGATTGCCCATTTTAAATCAATAGAGCCTGCTAATTTCTGCCGCATTCTTTTAAATACCCTAATCTATGTCATCAACTCAAAATTCAATGGGAAACACATCTTTGGTCACTGGATAAAATGATCTTCTAAAACACCTCTCTTGATTTGAATATTTGCAAATGATTCAGACAGGCTGAAATTCTAGAGTATAAAGGCGAACGGCCTTTCCAAAGCAGTACTGAATAGCTAGGAGCCTGAACCAAATGTTTTAGTAAGGATGGTGGGGCAATTCTGTCTTTTAAGGTACCCTACCCCTTTAATTTCATGTCAAATCACAGGAAGAAGCAGGATAGCTGGCTTAATATACATGCACATTATGTGAGTGGATCCTTAAACAAAAAGGAAATTTCAGATGTTATCTGGTGTGCACAAATCACCTGAGTTAGATCATCTGTTTTTAAATGGATATAAACAATATTGTCCATTAGTACAAATAACAGCATCAGGAGATTAGGTTGAGAGAGAAATGCTGTATGTGAGAGGAGGAGAAACATTACAACAGAAATGTGACTACGTTTGTGACAACACTGAACACAGCGTCACCCCAGAGCCTCCAAGTGCCCTTCAGGTAAGGACGGCTGTGATCGAGAGGATCCTAGTTATGTCGAGAGAAAGGAGAGACAAAGGGAGAGGCAAGGTGGTCTCACTCCTCAGCTTTTCTGCTCACTCCTTCACAGTGGTGAGGCAAATAAAAACACTGAAGGGAAGGCGAGGGCTGGGTCCTTTCAGATCTAGAACAGCATGCAAATTACAAAATAAAAGTCTCCAACAGGAAAACACAACCTGGAATTACAAGTTAATGGTGCAGAACTTTCTACATGTGTTGCCATAAAACTAAGTATAACTACGGTGAAGGTTTATGGAAGATTATGTGAAGAGAACAAAATTTGGAGAAACAACTACAGCTACTCTGGACAAACCCTACATCTGCAGCTGCTCCTTATTTAGAAGGGGTCAGAGCTGGTCAGAGCTGGAAGGGGTCTTAGAGATGATCTAGTGATCCATGTTGTAGATGAGAAAACTGAGGCCCCCAAAGAGTGATGAATTCAAGGGCCATGATTAACGAGAGGCAGAGACAAGCATAGAATCCAGATGCCTATTTCTTTAATTCATATCCCATTTGGTTTTCCAACAGGTGACAGGATGAAGTCTGAGTACTAGAACGATGAGGGAGGTACTGTTTCCGGGGCACTATGAGGTCAAACTCTGTTCCCATTAGTACTTAAGGTGTTATTGCCTTTTCATGCCTGTGCCCCATCACGGCTGTACATGTGAGTCAACGACGTGCTGTACAGCCACAGGCTGATGTGGAAATGTTTGAGACTCCAGCTCCCATACAGTCAGACATCAGGGGTTGTAAACAGATAAAATAAAAATAACACTCCTCACTAAATTTATTTTTGTTCTGAACAATATAGTTATTTTCATAGAAATTTATTTAACATGTAATAGAAGTATTTTGAATAAATTACAAATATAAAAAATTTTTCTCATTTAAATTTTTTAACTGTGCACTCACAGGCATAAAAGCTCTTTGGGAACCCTCAATAACTGAGAGTATAAAGGGGTTGCAAGAGCAAAAGGTTTAAGTATTAGAAGTTCTAGTACAAAAGGGCAGTACTAGAACTACAAAAAAATAGAAAGGAAACAGCAATGAAAGTGAAATTTTACAAAAACTATTCTCAACATAAAACTGCCACTCCTTCCTTTTTGGATCCATCTGTCACTTTCAAAGGCATGATCAGAACATGAGACTAGCATCAATCACCAGTAACAAGCACCGTGACCGCGTACTGCACGGTTTCCACGTTTGCGTAGGAGCTGGCCTGCCGCTCAGCTTCTTACCAGCTGAGAGCCAATCAGGTGAGCCCCGCCTTCCTCATCTGCATGAGCGGGACCGACACCTTCCTGTGTGGAAGAGCTAGGTAAGGAAAGCACCAGACGGCCTGGCAGGTGCTTAGTTTGGCTCTTCAAAATCCCGTGCTCTCCCAACAATACCGAACTGTCGCCCTCACCATTCTTCTTGAACTCTCACACTCTGTATTGGAATTTAAAAATAATGCTTATTAACCCAAATTTGTCTCTGTGCCCTTTTCCCTCTATTTTTCATGACATGTTACCTTGTTGTATATATATATTTTTACGTGTCACTTAACTTCTCTAGGCGTCATCTGTGTACTGCAGAGGAAGCATCATTCCCGATCCTGGCAGAAGTTACGAGTGTGGCTCGGGGCTTCCGCTGGTTTGACCTCCAGTCTCACGGACGGCGGGCTGCGTAACCGCGGGTGCCCTGCATAGTCTCCACGTGCCCGATTGCCTTACGTGTAAACACCAAAGCTAGCAACCATATCTGCCTCGTCAGAGCTGTTACGAGGATTAAATGAATTAATATGTATAAAGTGTTTAGGACAGTGCCAGGCATGTAGGAAAAGCTCAAAAGTGTTTCACAGCTTATTACCATTAGCTACAAAATAAGATTAGGCTAGATCGTTTTTTCCTCTAATCTTGGTGAGAGGAATTTCCACTGCTTTGTCACTCCCTCCATGGCCTGACTCCACTCTCCCTTCCCTTCCTGTCCTCCAGTGCTTCTGAAGCACAACAAAAATCATGCTGGGAAGAGGTAGCAGAGCACACCGACCAGCTAACCACTACCACCCTCTCTTTCAACTCCAAACTCCCATGATTCCTTTTTTCCCAGTTGGTCCTCAGGTGCTCTCAGTATAACCAAGGATGAATACTGCAGCTTTTGCCTATGGCTTCTGAGGCAAGCATCATCCTTTCCCAAAATGCTTTGCTTTTAATATCAAAGACATAAAACAATAAAGATACTAATAAAACCAAATAAATATTTAGCAGCATTCTCATAAATGAAACTGATAGTACCAAGGAGGAGCAAACACAATAATAAGACAACTTTTCTACCAAAGGGATAAGGGATAATAAGGCACAGGTACTAGCAATGTCGTTTAACCACCTTGTGGTCCGAGTCCCATTCCAGAGAACCACGTGCCCCTGGGGGGCGCATTTCTGGTCGTGGTAAACATACAAGTGGCCGGAGCCCTTGCTCACGGAGGTGAGGTTTCACTTGGTCTTTCATTTCAGCTTTCTTGATTTCTACTTTTCTTCAGAGAAATGCAAATTAGAACAAGATATAATTTTTCGCTTATCGGGTTGGCAGTAATCGAAGTTTTTATTTTCAAAATGAAATAATGGAATTTCTCATTGATTATATAACATGCACTTTTAAATGTGAGGGGAATGGACTACATGAGCAGTAACTCCTTTAAAATTCTACTGCTATGTAATACCTACTTTTGGATAAAACAAAACATACCATGAGATCCCCCCAAACACTGTGTATTCTTTTCCTATTTAATTCCCTGTCTTCTTGGTTTAGAGAGGAATGGACTCTGTTGTAAAGATTTTGCAATATACTCTATAGCTTATTTTAGGGCATTGTGGAAAGGAGTATTGCTTAGTGAGAAAAAATTCTGTTTGCCATACGAGGATATTTAGGGCTTGTAAAAATAATCCATTGATAATATTTTGGGGGCTTCTGTTTTATATATCGGGTCAAGGAAAACCTCTCTGAGATGGAGCTGTTTGGGCTGAGACCTGAAGGAGGCGAGGGAACAAGGATGGGAGAGCCGAGACAGTGTCCAGGGAGTAATATCATATGCAAAGGTCCTGAGGCAGAAACATGCTTGGTGGGTGGGAGGACCGCCAGGGAGGCCAGTGTGGCTGAAACAGCACTAGCAAGGAGACTGTAGGCAGGGAGGAGGTCAGAGAGGCAGGGGAGACCAGACTGGATAGGGCCTCGAGGCCTGGGTTTTACTCCAGGGAAGATGGGAAGACCCTAGAGGGCTGTGGACAGCAGACCAGCATTTTGGGTAACTATGTCCCACAGAGTACACGTAGGAAACACAGTGCTACATTGGGGAGCATGGAGAAGCATGACATGGGGTGAGCTGATGTGCTACTCCGAGACATGGTGTCGATTCCTGATGTCCGGCTTGGACACTAAGAGTGATGCACTGGCTCAGGTTCGGCACAACTTGAAAAAGTGGAAAATTCCAAATCAACGTTTCCCTGTTTCGTGAGATTTGGTGCAGCTATATAAGCATATGGAGAATGGGCGCCAGGTGTAGTTTTCAGGGGAATATTACCATCCAGCCATTAACAGGCTCTTTCTAGGCCTCCTCTAATGATTCAATTAAACCTCTAAAGACCACTTGATGGACTTGAAGAGTGTCCACACACATGATCATTCATAATCCTCCAAGCAGCCTGTGAGGTGGGTTGGGCAGGCATTTTTCCCCTCTGCTGACAAATAAGGCCACATAGCTGGAGAGGTTCCCGCCGGATCACATGGCTGGTTGGTGACAACAGAGGGAGGGAGGGAGCCACGATGCTTGGTGCTGAATTCAGGTTCTTCCCACAACCTGCGTCTGTGCTTCTCAGGCCACCAATTTTTCAAGGGTGTCTCCCCAAGTGAAGACTCCCGCACACAGGCATACAGCTGAGTCACAGAAGAGGTGACTTTGGAATAACACCTAGGAGCCCCACTTTAATGTTGAGTGGGGTCACTCAACATTAAGTGACCTCTTCTTTTATTACATGTGGTGATTTAGATATTAGCCTAGGTATTCTTTTGCGTAATGTTGTACATAAATGATAGGTTGTGGAAAGATGCACTGTTTGTAGAAGTGACCAGCTGCCCTGTCTCCTTTAATGCCCAGGCGCATCTGGCCTCACAGAGCTTGTTCAGTGTAAACCGTGACCTGGGTGCATGTGTAAACCAGCAGGGAAGGGAAAGAAACGGAAAACTACTTACTAAATAAACATCAAGCACGGAGGCATTATCATCCTCTATCTCCAGAGCATTTGGCTCAGAAGTCAAGTAGATGGTCCCCTCTTCCAAGGTAAATGTCGAACTGGAAGGTAATCCTTTACTGGAAAAGTAAAGAAGAGTAAATGAGCTCCCGAACGAGATCCAAGGACACCTCCAAAGTTGTGGCTAAAGAGGCTGAGTGGGGGAAAGCTTTTTGGGAGAAAAAAATTTTTGAGTGTTTGAAGGCAATCTCGTTACACATGGAGATGTGCTCACTTGAGGTTAAGTAATTGGGTTTTACTAACAGTGAGTTTTCTCTGTCTCCTTCGGTGGACGAAACGTTTCTTCACATTTCTGAGGGTCACCTGTGGGCCCTGTGCCTTGTGAGGGAGAATTGCCGTGACTCTCAAGGCCACTGGTCATCTTTGGCTTTGAATAGCTGGTCTCCATGCATATGGTCTCCTCTCACAGCTTTCCTGCTGTGCTGGTTTACAAAAGATAACCTTGTGCTTCATTAGTGTTGATGATTTCCTTCTATTGTTTTTTGTTTCTATTTTCAGAAAGAAAGGTTTAATGACAGCCATGGTTCTCAACTTCAAAGTGTATCAGAGGCCCCTGGAGGGCGGGTTAAAGCTCAGTTCCCTGGGCCCCACTTCCAGGCACTGATTCTGTCAGAGCTGTGGGTAGCATTTCCAGCAAGCTCCCAGGAGATGCTCACGCTGCTGGCGCAAGGCCTACCTTGTGAGTTACAATGAATGACATAAATACCTAAGTGAGTCATATAAGTACAGAAGTGAATTACATAAATACAGAGCTTTGCATTATGTGCTTTTTGAGGATAAGCCTACATGTGCCCTCAGTAACAACAAAAGCCAAAGGACTGTAAGAAGACAGTCATATTGAAGAGTCACGTATGAAGGGACACCACCTTGTTTTGTCATGATACCAGTGCTCACTGTTTAAGTAATTGGTCCATTTTCATAGTAGTTACATTGGTCATTAATTCAAGGGCTCAGAAATGCACAGTCTTTTCCCCACTGAAATAAAAATTAGTTATGTTTTTAACCTGTGGAAATTTGCTGTGTGATGGTTCTGTGAGAACATAGTATCTGCAAACAATGGTGGATGAGTGTGATATTTGTGTCAGACAAGCTGGGAGAAGGGGGGCAAACTTGGCTGTGGCCTTCCCTGGGCAGTAAGTAGGGCTGCGAGCAGGCCTGCAGAGGGCTGGCTTCCTCTCTCACTTCCCCGTTACCAGGGCCTGCCCCGTTCTGTGCTTAGCTTGGAGCCTACCCCTTCTGAAAACCCCCACCTGGAGTCATCCTCTGAGCTCCTTGTCTGAGACTCCAGTTGGATGGGAGATCAGCGAGGGCATTGCATTCCCTTGTCCTTTCCTAGTATGGGAGCTACACATATCTACTGCCCTCTATTAATTGAATATGCGTGGAACAGTTAGAAATCCTGACCTTCACAATATCAAAAATAACACTGTGAAAAGAACTCTGGGATCATAATAACTCTGGTTCAGTTGGTCCAAAGGTTGTGGGTTATTGTTAAGCTGATTAACATAATAACTCTGGTTCATTTGCATTTCTTCCTGATCATCATGAAAGACCCAAAGAGAAAACTGCAAGAATGCAGACCGGTGTTAGGCGGGCGCGGAGATGGGGTCTCTTGTAGGTCTTCCATGTGATGACATTTGAGAATGTGGGAATCAAAGGCTAAAACCACTTGGCTTCTGGTCTGGAGCATTTTCTCCTACATTCTGGATACTGTAAAAGAAGTTCTCTTGCTTTTCAGAAACCTAAGATGTGTTATACAATATGGGAGACAGAGTGTGTTCTGGTTGCTTTTAAAGAGCAGGGGGAATGTGTTCTTTTCCTATCTAGCTGTTGACTTTATATATAAACCTCCACAGGTTTCTTGGGTTCAGGAAACCACCAGTGTTCAAGGGCTGCTATTTTGAGAAGCTCTGTGTAGCAATAAACATTGCTTGTGTTATTTTTTGGATCAAGACAACTCTTTATCTGACTTTTGCCTTTCAACTCTTCAGATGCCATTTCCTACTCCTGTGGGCAGAAAATGATCCTGCCTGGTTAAGCCTTATGAGAAAGAGAAATTATCTACCTAAACATCAAAACGAAGAACAAGGTACCCAAACAATATGTGATTGGCATGCCTCTTGATGTTTTTTTTTTAGAATCTTGATTTTTATTTCATTTTTTTTTGCAGGGGGTAACTTGTGGTTTTTATATAAGTAAATATAAATAAAATATTTAATTTATATTTATATAATTAAAAAACCTATATAATGCATTCTAGATTATTTTATAAACATAAAATTTATTTGATGAGATTCAAAACTAAGGTTTCCCCTTCCTGTTTGAATTTTTAGTTATGATTTTTATTGATTTCTAAGATTAAGGGTGTAACAGAATATTCTATAGAGGGGCTTTTCTTTTTAAAATGACTTAAATGGCACCACTTGTGGTGTAAAATGTAGCCACAGTGTAACCCTCTTCTTTCTACTGTCCTTCTGTGACCCAGAGATTCACCTCTCTAGAAGTAAACCCAGTTTGCAAATATTTTTCAATCTAAAACTTTTTCATTTTGGGAAACCATGAGTAAGCTTCTAGCATGTTTAAAACAAAATAAAAATAGAAAAGAAACATAGAACATTCTTTGGGATCTAACAGGTAACTTTATGAATTATCATTTTAGTTGAAATGCAATATGATCACAGAAAAAAAGAAACACCCAATTTCTTCAGCATCACATGGTCAAAATTTGACCAAATCTAATAGGCATATTAAAGAAGTTGTTATTTACACTGTTTTCCACTTGTATTAGAATGGTTTCCTATCTGAGTAAGGAGAATATTTGGAGCATTAAATTTGAGACAAAAATGAAACTCATAGGGACTTGTATCAGATTATTTTAAAGAACTTGTAATTTTAACAATGAAAAGGTAAATAACCACTTTAGAAATAGGCAAAGGATCTGAATAGACATTTCTCCCAAGAAGATATACAATTAGACAAGAAGCACATGAAAAGATGCTCAACATCACTTGTCTTTGGGGGAATGCAAACCAAGACCACAATGAGATAGCACTTTGTACCCATCAGGATGGCTATCATATAAAAGACAGGCAAGCAAGTGTTGGAGAGGATGTGGAGAAATGGGAGCCTTCCTATATTGCTGGTGCTAATGTAGAATGGTGCAGCTACCTTGGAAAATAATTTCGTGGGTCCTTAAAACCATTTGAGCCAGCAATTCTATTCCAAGAAATATCCCCAAGGAAAACAAATATATATATATTTGCCCATGAAAACTTGTACATGGGCCTGGCTGGTGTGGCTCAGTTGGTTGAAGCATCATCCCATAAACTGGAAGGTTGAGGGTTCTATCCTGGTCAGGGCACATGCCTACGTTGTGGGTGCATCCCAGGATGGGGGGATGCACGAGAGACAGCTGATTGATGTTTCTCTCTAACATCGACGTTTCTCCTCCTCTCCCTTTCCCTCCCTTCCACTCTTTCTAGAATCAATAAACATGTCCTCAGGAGAGGATAAAAAAAATCAGTTCCCATCATTTGCCTCTTAAAATTCCGGATATTAAAAAAAAAAAGCCTTGAACGTGAATGTTCACCATGGCATTATCCATAATAGCCAAAAAGTTTAAATAACACAAACTTCTACTAATGAATGAATAGATAAATGATTCTCACAATGGAACATTTTGGGGCAATAAAAAATAATGAGTACTGATACATGCAACAACGTGGGTGAACCTTGAAAACACGCTCAGTGAAAGAAACTGATCAGAACTGTTAACTTATGGGAAATGTACAGAACAGGCAAGTCTACTGGGACAGAGAGCAGATTAGTGGTTGTGTGGGGCAGGGATAAGGGGGATACAGAGAGACTGCTATTTGGTGTGGGGTTTCTTTTTGGGGGGTGTTGAAAATGTTCTAAAATTAGATTCTAGTGATGGTTACACAGTTCTGGGAATGCACTAAAAATCACAAAACTGTGTGCTTTAACTGGATGAATTTTATGACATGTAAAATATATCTCAATAAAGTTTTAAAAAAAGGTTTCATGAAGTGCCTAAAGGTCATGATTTTAACTTGATCTTTTAGCACATGGTATTAGAAGTAACAGAAATTTGATGGCATAAATATTTTAGAACGATCTGTTTTGAACAAAGCCCTGATTTACTTGCCAGTCATTCAAAAAATTACCTTTTCCTAATAGAGAAAAACAAATCTAGTTGACCAAACAACAGAGGAGCACTGGGCTCCGAGGTCCCAAACCTGAGGTGAAGAGACCACGTGTGCAGCGGTGGAGCCTGGAGAATGTCTGTCACGTTGCAGGGCAAGCGCCGGCACAGCACTGACACGGGTGAGGGGACCTCCTCCCAGAGGAGGCCCAGCCTGAAGGCTGCAAACTGCTGGCCCACAGCTTGGCTGGGAAAAGTGTTTTGGACCCAAAGAGATTTTTCTGAGTTAGAATGATTGCTAAATTAAGAAATTCTTACAAAAAAAAAAAAATAAAGCAAACAAACAAAAAACACAATAGTTCTCCACCCCTTCTTATGAGAAACCAGAACAGCTGGCCAACTCTGAGCCTGCAGTTCTGGGTGGCAGAGAGGCTGCGGCCGCTCCCTTTAAGCCGGGCACATCCTCTCTAGTCTCTAGGGCCCCCACTACTCCCTTCCCCGCGGTACCCAGCCTGTTCTACTCATTTGCATCATCTCTGCTGGGCCCCTCTGTGTACCTGTCAGCCCAACACTTCTTCACAGATAAGGCAGCTGAAGCCCAGGGAGGCGCAGGGAGGCACCAGGGCTTGCCCACGGTCACACTGCAATTGAACAGAGTTAGGACCTGACTTTGTTTTCTCAGTAAGCACCTTTTCTGTGGTCGTCTCTGCTGGAATTTGCCAAAACCAAGGTAGCTAAGGCAGTGTGCCTGCAAACTTGAAAATAATCACACAAACCAGCAACAACAAGTGCAGTATGTGAAGCTTGATGTGAGCTTGGTGATCTTTGTTCTCTTGTGTAATGATGGGCCAAAAGGTTTGAGGAAGAAAAAAGTAGGTAAAATATGCTTTACAAAGCAACATTTTTTTTGTGGTTTTATCTCATATTAAATTGTAAATAGGCTGTTTTATAAAGAAATAAAATCCAATGATTATGGTTTGAAACTTTGCATATTATTTGTTCTTTTCCACTTAAAAGATATTTATATTTCAGTACAATTTCTTTTAAAAAATTTATTGGGGTAACATTTGTTAATAACATTGTATGTTTCAAGTGCGTGATTTTATAATACATCATCTGCATATTGCACTGTGTTCTTACCATCCAAAGTTTAGTCTCCGTCCAACACCATATATATTTTTTTTAACTTTTAAAAAATGTTTTATTTATTTTAGACAGAGGGGAAAGGAGAAAGAGACAGAAACATCAATGTGTGGTTGCCTCTCATGTGTCCCTGGCCTGCAACCCAGGCATGTGCCTTTACTGGGAACTGAACCAACGACCCTTTGGTTCACAGGATGGTGCTCAGTCCTCTGAGCCACACCAGCCAGGGCCTGTTCACCATACATTTGACCCCCTTTACCATCTTCATCCTCCCCTCACCCCACTTCCCCCTGTAACCACCAGAAAGCAAGCACCATCTGTTGCTTTCTGTTTTATACCCCCATGAGTGAAATCATGTAGTTCTTTATCCTTTTCCATGTGCCTTGTTTTACTTAACATATTACTTTCAAGATCCATCCATATTGTCATAAATGGCAATGTTTCATCACTTTTTATGTCTGAGTAGTATTCCACTGTTTTGTGTGTACCATTATCTTCTTTATCTAATCATCTGTCAAAGGACACTTAGGTAGTTTCCATGTCTTGGCTATTGTGTATGATGTTGCAATTAACATAGGGGTGCATATCTCTATGAATAAGGGTTTTCAAAATGTTTGGGTACATACCCAGAAGAAGGATTGCTAAGTCATATGGTAGCTCAATTCTTTTTGTTTCTTTTTTGTTTTATTTTGTTGTGTTTTGAAGATAAAGGTATATTTTTTTCCTAATCAAGAAATCCTGGACTTCCGCCAAGATGGAGGCATAGGTGGAAACACTGTGCCTTCTCCCACAACCAAGTTTGACTACAACAAAAGTTTTGGAGAACTAGGACACACCCAAAGACCAGAAAACAGAATTATACGGAAGTCCGACAGCTACGAACCATTCAACGGGGACGGTAAGAGAGGCGGAGCCAGCAGCGGAGCTGGGTCGGGCAGGACAGATCCCCCAACCTAGGCACTAGGCCCCTGGGCAGCCGGAAGCCAGTCGGGGTGCGGGGCAGACTGACCAAGGTTGCACATTCGTGCACAGTGAGACGGACCACGCAGGGCCCCAGGGGACGAACCCAGTGGTGGAGGGCTGACGGCAGTGGCACACTCGTGTGCAGTGGAACGAAACGCGTGGGCCTGGTGACGGTGGTGGCTGCGGTGCCGGTGGGGGTTGCGGCAGCGGGCAGCAGAGGGAAGCCATTGTCCCTCTTTGACCGCGCCCCCACATACAACGTCACAACCCAGCGACTTAGTTGCCCTGCTCTGGTGAAAACCTAGGGCTCCGATCCTGCTACTTAACAGGCATGAACAGCCCAAAAGATGGCGCAAGAGGAACTCAAAGTCCCAGAGCCAATAACTCTAAGTGACCAACAGATTGCCAGCCTCTCAGAAGCCCAATTTAAGACACTATTTATCGGGATGCTCACAGAATTGGTAGATTATAGTCACAAATTAGAGGAACATATGAAGGCTAAACTAATTGAAATGAAGGAGATGCACAGGAAACCAATAGCGATGGAAAGGAAACTGGGACTCAAATCAATGGAATGGACCAGAAGGAAGAACAAAACATCCCACCAGAAAGGAATGAAGAAATGAGAATTCAAAACAATGAGGAGAGGCTTAGGAACCTCCAGGACATCTTTAAACGTTCCAACATCCGAATTATAGGGGTACCAGAAGGGGGAAAGAAACAGCCACGAGTGGAAAACGTATTTGAACAAATAATAAAGGAGAACTTCCCCAGTCTGGCAAAGGAAATAGACTTCCAGGAAATCCAGGAAGCTCAGAGAGTGCCAAAGAAGTTGGACCCAAGAAGGAACACACCAAGGCACATCATAATTACATTAGCCAAGACCAAAATGAAGGAGAGAATCCTAGAAGCAGCAAGGGATAAGGGGACAGTCACCTACAAAGGAGTACCCATCAGACTGTCAGCGGATTTCTCAAAAGAGACCTTACAGGCAAGAAGGGGCTGGAAAGAAGTATTCCAAGTCATGAAATCCAAAGACCTACAGCCAAGATTGCTTTATCCAGCAAAACTTTCATTTAGAATGGAAGGACAGATAAAGTGCTTCTCAGATAAGGTCAAGTTCAAGGAGTTCATCATCACCAAGCCCTTATTATATGAAATGCTAAAGGGACTTATATAAGAAAAAGAAGATGAAAAATATGAACAGTGAAAGGACAGCAAACACACAGTTATTAACAACCACACCTAAAACAAAAGCAAACCAAGAGGACAGCTAGATCAGGAGTGGAACCATAGAAATGAAGAACACATGGAGGGTTAGAAATAGGGGGGTGTGAGGGGGAGAAGGGGGGAGAAGGCACAGAAAATAGCATAGATGGTAGGTAGAAAATAGATAGGGGGGAGGGCGAGAATAGTGGGGGAAACAGAGTCTAAAGAAATTGAGACACATGGTTATAAACTAAGGGGGGGAGAATGGTGGGGGAGGGAGTGTGCGGGTGGAGGGGAATGAAGGGGGGAATAGAACAACTGTAATGGTATAATCAATAAAATATATTTAAAATAAAAAAAAAGAAATCCTTTACACAGGACATAAAGTATTATTTGAGCTTAAGAACCTTTATATTTAAATGTGTATGTCCATTGCTACTTAAACAATTATTGAAATGTAATTATTGTTAAAATAGGCAGATATTACAAGATAAACCATACAAACCAAATAAATGCATTCAAAGCCTTTCTTGATGATGCCCCAAGGAATAGAGGTAAGATGTGTTCTGTATGGGTTTTCACTCAAATGTCCATGTTTCTCTTCAGTTCTGACATGGGGAATAGTCCTGCTACTGCTCTGTTTTCTAACTGTACTGTTGGTTCCTGGGCGCAATCCTATTTGCAATCAATTTTTAATTTTTCTGTCTGAGAGTTCCCCAGATTCTGTTTTAGGGGTAACTTATAAGTGAGGGCACCTTTCTCAGGAGGAATCCCCTCAAATCTCAGTGGTCAAGTCAGAGGCCCTGCCAATCTCCAGCCTCATAGCCTGGGAAAACCCACTTCTAGAAGCATGGTTAAAGATGCGGCTGTGAGTATGAGTCCGGCTACCTGCCTGGATTCTGCATTGTCAAATTTTGCCACCATTGCCTCAGTTCAGACTGTCTGAGGGCTAGTTGTGCCTCACGTGCAGCCGGCACTCAGGAGACTCAATCTGCCAGTTCTGCTCCTTCCCAGTAAAAGTCGAGGAGCTGCCGGTCCTCGTTGGCTGCTCTGTTCTCTGCTCTCTGCATGGTCACAAGCTTGTCACAGATAAGAGGGACAAGTTTGCTGTCTCCTAGCACTCTCTCTGAGAGCAGACATTAATGGTTCTCTGATGCCACACAGGTCTCTCTGTAATGCACAAAACAGCTCCTTTCTGTCACCAGCAATATTAGCTTGGCTTCACTGGGGGGCACTAGCCTGGCCAGATTGCTGGAAAGAGCCATCAATGACCTTGTAGCCTAGAACTCTCTGATTTCTGTTTGCAGATCTAATGAGTGTTTTGTAGCTAATTAGCATGGGGGCATTTGCTCAGAAAGACATATGGAACCATCCATAGGTTTTTGTCTTTTAATAGTCATCTTCTTACTGCCTTAATTTTTTTAAATCAAAGTACTAACATCATAACACATCATGTAATACAGATGACCTATGGTGAAACAAATGACCTCTGGCCCCTACCCCCTACCTCATTACCCCTAGGGGCAGCTCTTTTTATGACTTCTCTTTTAGCTCTTCTGGTAGTTCCTTCATACCCCTTTTTTTTCATTGTAATCATATACTTAAAAATTTTTTAAGTCAAATTTATTGGGGCAACATTGGTTGCTGAAATTACATAGGTTTCAGGTGAATAGTTCTACAATACATCATCTGTATATTGTATTGTGTTTTCACCACCTTAAATCAAGTCCCCCTCTGTCAGTTTACCCCTCCCCCCTTTCCCACTGGTAATCACCAGGTTGTTGTCTGTGTCTGAGTTGTTTTTCTTCTGTTTAATCCCTTCGCCTTTTCCCCTCAGCTCCCCCAACTCCCCTCCCCTCTGACAGCTGCCAGTTTGTTCTCTGTAGCTATGAATCTGTTTTCATTTTGTTAGTTTATTTTTCATTACTTTCCATATATCAGGTGAAATCATATGGTACTTGTCTTTGTCTGACTTATTTCACTTAGCATATTACTCTCCAGATTCATCCATGATGTCACAAAAGGTAAGATTTCCTTTTTTTTTTTTAAAACTATTGAATAGTGTTCCACTGTGCAAATGTACCACAGCTTTTTTATCCACTCATCTACAGATGGGCACATCTACATTTGGGTTGTTTCCAAATCTTGGCTATTATAAATAATGCTGCAATAAACTTTGGGGTGCATATACTCTTCAGAATTAGTGTTTTGGTTTCTTTGGATACATTCCCAGAAGCTGAATCACTGGGGCNACTCTCCAGATTCATCCATGATGTCACAAAAGGTAAGATTTCCTTTTTTTTAAAAAAACTATTGAATAGTGTTCCACTGTGCAAATGTACCACAGCTTTTTTATCCACTCATCTACAGATGGGCACATCTACATTTGGGTTGTTTCCAAATCTTGGCTATTATAAATAATGCTGCAATAAACTTTGGGGTGCATATACTCTTCAGAATTAGTGTTTTGGTTTCTTTGGATACATTCCCAGAAGCTGAATCACTGGGGCATAAAGTAGTTCCATTTTTACTTTTTTGAGGTAATTCTGTACTGTTTTCCATAGTGGCTGTACCAGTCTGCATTCCCACCAGCAAAGCACGAGGATTCCCTTTTCTCCACATCCTCGTCAGCACTTGTTGTTTGCTGATTTATTGATGACAACCATTCTAACAGGTATGAGGTGATATTGTACTTTTAATTAGCATTTCTCAGATGATTAGTCACGTCGAGCATGTTTTCATGGCTAAACATGTTTTCATGACCATCTGTACGTTCTCTTTAAAGAAGTGTCTATTCAGGTCCTCTGCCTGTTTTTTAATTGGACTGTTTATTGTATTCATGTTAAGTTTTTTAAGGTCTTTATAAATTTTTGATATGAGTCCCTTATCCAGTGTATCACTGGTAAATATATTCTCCCATTCAGTGGGTTTTCATTTTGTTGGTTTCCTTTGATGTGCAAAAACATTTTAGTTTGGTACAGACCCACTTGTTTTTTTCTTTGGTTTCCCTTGCCAAAGGAGATACATCAGAAAAAATATTGCTACAAGATATGTCTGAGATTTTACTGCCTATATTTTCTTCTATAACTTTTATGGTTTTGAGTGTAACATTTAAGTTTTTAATCCATTTTGAGTTTATTCTTGTGTATGGTATAGGAAAATCCCATTGTGGGTTCTTTCCTCATTTGTCAAATATTAATTGACTATAAAAGTATGGGTTTATTTCTGGGCTCTGTATTCTGTTTCATTGATCTATGTCTGTTTTTATGCCAATGCCATGCTGCTTTTATTACTATGGCCTTGCAGCATAGTTTGATATTAGGCAGCATGATTCCCCCAACTTTGTTGTTCTTTCTTAAGATAGCTTTGGCTATTTGGGGTCTTAGTTTCTTATAAATTCTGGAACACCTGTTCTAGTTCTGTGAAACATGCCATTGGTATTTCCATAGGAATTGCATTAAATGTATAGATTGCTTTGGGTAGTATGGACATTTTAATAATGTTAATTCATCCTATTATGAACCCAGGGTATGACTCCATTTATTTTTATCTTCTTCAGTTTCCTTTTTACTGTTTTATAATTTTCTGAGTACAGGTCTTTTACATCCTTGGTTAATTTTATTCCTAGGTATTTAATTTTGTAAATGGGACTGTTTCCTCATTTTCTTTTTTTGATAGTTCATGACTGGTGTATAAAAATGCAATTGATTTCTGGATATTTATTTTGTATCCTGCTACTGTATTGAATTCATTGATCATTTCTAGTAGTTTTTTTGGTGAAATGTTTAGGACTCTCCATAGACAGTATCATGTCATCTACAAATAATGACAGTTTTACTTCTTCCTTTCCAATTTATATGCCTTTTATTTCTTGTTCTGGTGTGACTGCTGTGGCTGGGACTCCCAGTACTACATTGAATACGAGAGGTGAAAGTGGACATTCCTGTCTTGTTCTCCATGTTAAGGGAAATGCTTGCAGTTTTTGCCCATTGAGTACGGTGTTGCCTCTGGGTCTGTCATATATGGCCTTTATTAGATTGAGGTATATTCTCTTTATTTCCACTTTGCTGAGAGTTTTTTATCACATATGGGCGCTGGATTTTATCAAATGCTTTTTTCCTACATCTATGGATACAATTACATAATTTTTTGTCCTTCATTTTTTTAATGTGGTTTGTGACATTTATTGATTTGTGGCTACTGTACCAACCTTGTATCCCTGAAATAAAACCCACTTAATTTATGTGTATGATCTATTTAATGTACTTCTTGATGCAGTTTGCTAATATTTTGCTGAGGATTTTAGCATCTATGTTTATCAGGGATGTTGGCCTAAAACCACCTACTATGACTATATTCCTGTCAGTCTGTCCCTTCAATGTCCATCAAGATTTGTGGTACATATTTAGGTGCTACTGTGTTGGGGGAATAAATATTTGAAGGTTTACATGTCCCCAGGTTAGATCGCTCCTTTTATCATTACGTAGTGTCCTTTTTTGTCTGTTACTATAACCTTTGTTTTAAACTCTATTTTGTCAGAAATCAGTATTGCTACTGATAAAAATTTCTACCCCAGCTTTTTTTCATTTCCATTTACATGAATATATTTTCCACCCCTTTACTTTTCATCTGTTTGTATCTCTTGTAGACGACATATACATGGGTCTTGTTTTCTTATCCATTCAGCTACCTTATGTCTTTTGATTGGAGCATTTAAGCCATTTACATTTAAAGTGATCATTCATAGGTATGTATTTATCGCCATTTTATTCTTCTAACTATGTTCCTGTTCCTTCTCCTTAATGAAGACCCTTTAACATTTCTTTTTTTTAAATTTGGTGACATTGGTTAATAAAATTATATAGGTTTCAGGTATATATTTTATTGTATGTTCACACCACATGTCAAATCTTCTACCAGCCCCTGGCCTGGACCAGGCCAGCAGAAGTCCCAGGACTCCCTGAGATCCCCTGAGGTCTGTTGGGCTCAGCCACTGAAAGAGCCTCTGGCGGTACTCGAGTTGCCTGAGGTAGGTTCTCAGTGAGATGCCAGGTGGGGCGAGTGGTGTTCGCCAGATGCAGCTTCAAACTTGGTGCCAGTGCAGTGTCCAAGGTCACTCAGTAAATGCCCCACAGTGTACCAAGATGAGTTGCCACCTGCTGGGTGCTCGCACACCTTTGTGGTGTGGTGGGGTCTCAGACAGTTTTCAGGGCAGGGCCAGAGGAGTTTATCAGGCCCAAACAGACCAAGATTTGGCTGCGAAAGGAGGGCTCTGCACTGGTTGTATGTGCAAGAGAAAATGGTCCTTGTCTTAAAGCTGCACTATTCAGTTTGCCCAGGACTCCCCCGGGACTCCAGCAGGGCTGAGCTACTAGGAGCCAGGGGGTGGGGCTGCAGGGAGCACTGAGAGTGTGGCTAGCAGATCTCCTGGGGTAAGGGGGGCACCAGTCAGATTGGAGGGTGGGTGGTGGTCGAGGAGGAATGCAGTACATGAGAATAACTCAGCACAGGGATCCCAGCATCTGTCCCATCTTCCTTCTGCTGGAGCCCAGGGTGAGGGATATGAATGAGATTTTGTACATTGGCTCTTTAAGAGGGCTCTTGTCTCTAATGACTCCTCTTCCTGGAGGACAGAATACTCACTGATTTTTTCAGAGCCAGATGTTATCTGGGCGCCTCTTCCTGGCTCTGGTGCTCTGGGCTGCAGAGCCTGGTGTGGGGTTGAAACTTCACGCTCCTCAGGGGGAACCTTTGCAGCTGAGACAGCCCTCTGGGATCTCAGCCACCGTCCCTGGGAATGGGGCCAGCCCTCTTCATACCTCTGACCTTCTTACCAGTCTCCATGTGGCGACTTCTCTTCAGCTACTCTTCACTTGGTTATTCAGGCTGATTACTCTGTATTTTGGTTGGAATTCCAATTTGGTGCTGGGAGGACGTGACTGTAACACCCACCCACTCCACCACTAATTTCTTAGTATCCTCCCTTCATATCTTTTGATGAATCAGAATAAGTGATATTCTCAACTTAAGGCAGCATCTATTGATTCCATATGAAGGGCACTGACCCTCTGCACTTCCTCCTGACAGTTGCTATTTATATTTTATTTATTTTGTTGCTGTGAATAATATGCTAAGTAACCTTTTTTATTCCATTATCCACACACCATATTTCCTTTCATTTTTCACATTATTTCTTCTTTGTCCCTGGTTTCCCTCTTACTTCATATCCGATGCACTTAAAAATTGTTTTTATCTCTACTTTGTCAAGGCTGTTACTATTTATTTTCTATTTTGAAATTATAATCTAATTTTTCCTGCTTTGTCCATGAATTGGCTCCAAAATTAGAAAATTGATACATACAGTTTATTATGACTACGTAAAACACTGCTAATTCTTGGCCAGCAGTGAGTTAGTGTTACATTTCCTTCTCCGGAAAGAAAAATGTTCCCAACATGGAGGCTAAATGGAATCTCTCTCTCTCTTTTTTTACTTTTGCTTAAATCCAGAACCCAGAGCATGTCTTCACTAAGAGTAGCGATCTAGCCCTGGCCGGTATAGCTCAGTGGATTGAGCATGGGCCTGTGAAGTAAAGGGTCGCTGGTTCGATTCCCAGTCAGGGCACATGCCTGGGTTGCAGGCCGAGTCCCCAGAAGGGGACACATGAGAGGCAACCACACATTGATGTTTCTCTCCCACTCTTTCTCCTTCCCTTCCCCTCTCCCTAAAAACAAATAAATAAAACTTAAAAAAAAAAAAGAATAGCGATCTATATATGAGCCCTGCTTCTCCGGTTGTTAGTTGTAACATGGGGCAAGTCATGAGACGGAGCTCCTAGATCCTCACATGTAAGTTAGAATGACCGTCCCTGCCCAGCCCCCTCACAGTGCCATCAAGAGGACTGAGTCAGACATTGTAAATGAAAGGAAAGTCAACAGAAGGTAATGCTTTTCTGAGTAAACCATGGGGAGTATCACTGTGACTTTTACCTCTGGGACTCCGCCCCTTTTCTGGGCTGGGGAGAGGGGGCGTAGACAGATTTATCATGACTGTGGAAGAATTCCACTTCTCCTCTTCTAAGTTTAGCTACCAGAACATTAACTAATAACAAATGTGGATAGAAAAACTCTACCTGCAGAGAAAACCGACAAATACAACCTGGCCTCAGTTAAAGCCTACAGACCCTTGTTTAGTCCTTCCAGAGCCACCTTCTCCTTAGGGGAGGGCAGATTCCAACCAGACTCAGGCATTTCAGATGTGATGGTCTCTCAGAAAAGCCACCCTGCCCCCACCGGCTCAGGTGGGTTACCGGGTGGGGGCTGCTCTAGGCTGTGGAATTCCGAAGCCCAGGCACGGGGTTCCTATGTGCAGCCTGGCTAATGTCGGGGTGCAGCAACTCACGTGCCCCCGCCAGTGAGGAGCATCTCCTCCACCCGAGGTCCTTGCTGAGGGTACAGTGTGGACCCAGAGACACGGGCAGCACTGGGCCTAGTCACTGTGTGCAGACTGTGAAACCACCCACATTCCAAACCCACCCTGCCAAACAGGAGGCTTTCAGAGGGGAGTTTCTTTGTCTTTTCAGCCATGAGCACAGCTGCTGCTCTTCCGCAATCTCTCATTTTTGCTAATTTTAGACCAGGAGGCCTTGTGTTTCAAAAGACGGCAAGCAGAGCATAGGCTCTCTCTCTGTGATGGCTGCCATGTCTCCAGAAAGACACTTAAAACTTCTAGTTTTAAGTGTCTTTCTGGAGACAAAAACCAGCGTCCTCACAGACCAAGTTGTATCAGACTCGTCCCAGAGGCTTGAGCAGGTGCAGTTAGCAGCTAAGTAGCCCTAATCTGACCTCGTGAGCACAGTGGAACCCAAAGTAATGGAATTCAGATACAGAGATGCTTTTACTGCCTGAACCCCAATTAAGAAAGGGAGGGCCCATCAGTAAAGAAATCCAGTGCAGGGACCCAATACAGACACACACGTGACTGACAATCAGACTCTGTCCAGCTGGAATTTCTTTGGTCTCTCTCACCCCTTCCGCCTCCCTCACCTTAAATGGCTTAGTTCCAAAACTACTCATCCAGACCCCCCCATTGGAATTAATAAATATGTCCAATTTTTGCTTACCCTCCTAAGCCTTTGCTTAGGGACAGTACTTTGAGCTTTGTCTCTGGTCTCCTCATTTGATGGTTTGATGAATACATCTCTGTCTCTGAAAACTGCTGCCTCAGACTTCTGGCTTCTCTGTAAGTGGTGGGCAGCGAACTCACTGCCTTTGTTCTGTGGGCAGGAAGCCAGGGCTGTTCAGAGAGCAGGAAGCAACTGACTGAGCTCCTACCGCCAGCAGGTGTAGAACTAAGCAGAGAAATGGGGTGAGGGCCCTCCCTTTGAGAACGGTGCATGTGGGTGGAGAAACCTTTCACAAAGGAGTCATCATCCAGGTTCAGGGCTTCTTTCACAGTGTGTCTTTATGAAGTTTATTTTTCTTTCCAACATCGACCCAAACATTAAAGCCAACAGTCATCATCGACTGTGACGACTGTATTACAGACATTATTGCATTTAATTATTAAAGATAACCCTGGTAGGTCGGGTCTCCTTCTATGTATTTTGTACATGTGAGTCGTAAGGCACTTGTCTAACCACAGTGAATAAATGGTGGCAGCTGGATTTGCTGCAAGCTCTGGTCACTGTTGCCCTTTGCTGTGTTTCTAAGATACCCCCAGGAACAATGGCTCAGTTGCAAAAGAAAAAACTACACTCCTGGTCAAGATGGCGGAGTAGGGAAAGTCTGTGCTCACTTCCTCCCACAACCACATCAAAATGACAACTAAGTCATCAAACAACTGTCATTGATAATATTCTGAAGACTAGCTGAATGAAACTCCTATAAGTAAGGATATAAAGAAGCTATGATGAGACTGGCAGAAGGGGTGGAGAAGTGGAAAGGACAGGTCCCACCGAGTGGCAATTAGCAATCGGGAGGGACATCTCTGCTGCACAGGCACCCCCAAGGAGCAAGGTCTTAGAATCATACACTGCTCCGTAGCCTGGGCCACCAGTACCAAGAAGAGGAATCTCTGTAACTTCTGGCTGTGAAAACAGGTGGGGATTGTGTCCTATGGAGTCCTAGGCAGGCCCCTTGAGCGGCCCACAGATTTGCTTACTCACGGACTCACTCCCTCTGGGCTCCAGTGCATGTATGGCAGCTCGAAGAGGACCAGAGACATTTGGGGGAGGAATTGAATTAACTGGATTCACGGCGAGGGCTGGAAAGGCAGGGGTGAAGGCAGTTGTCTCTGGGGACTGTAGCACTGGCAAGCACCAGTGATCCTTTCCTGAGCCCTCTCCTCACCCAGCTGACAGGTGCACTTCCAACCACTTCCAAGCCCAGTACAAGTGACAACCAACTTTTCAGCTCCCACCAGACGTTGCTAATCCTACCTTGGCCTTCACTGGAGCTCCTCCTAAGAGGCTGCAGAACCAAGTCACCAGGTGGCTGGCTTCAGACCACATCCATGCACCACCCAACCAGTCCACATGTGGCACACCTGTTGGGGAGACTTGGCTGGCACAAGAACCCTGCCAAGGAAATCCCTGTTCTGCAGGATCATTTTTGTATAACAGTTTGTCTGCTGCAGTCACAGTCAGCTGTCTTAGCCACTCAACCTCAGGATCAGTCCTGCCCACTGACATGCCAACATCAATTAGGGCTCAACTACAACAGGAGGGACTACAACCCATACAAGGGACACCCCTGAAACACCTGGCTCAGGTGAACAGGGGGACTGCACCACTAGGCTTCACAGGACACCTACAAGATGAGACCACTCTGTCAACACTAGGAGACATAGCAGATCTACCTAATACACACAGAAACAGAGGGCATCAGCCAAAATTAGGACAAAGAAACATGTCCCAAATGAAAGAACATGGCAAAATTCCAGAAAAATAACTAAACACAATGGAGACAAGCAATCTACCAGACATGCATTTCAAAAGCCTGGTTTTAAGGAGGCTCAATGAACTAAGTAAGAGGAATAATAAACGATCTCTGTAAGAACTTCAACAAAGATACAGAAATCATAAAAAAGAACCAGTAGAAATGAATGCAATAAGTAAAATTAAAAAAAAACATGAGAGGGAATAAACATCAGATTAGAAGGAGCATAGGACTGAATTAATGATCTGGAAGAGAAGGTAGGGAAAAACACCTAATCAGAACAAAAAAAGGAATGAAAAAATGAGGACAGTTTAAGGGACTACTTGAATAACACCATATATACCAACATACACATCATAGGGATACCGGAAAGAAAAGAGACACCAAGGGATTGAAAGCCTATTCGAAGAAATAATGACTGAAAACTTTCGTAACCCGGTGAGGGAAATAGACATACGAGTCCAGGAACTGCAGCCAATTCCAAACAAGATGAAGCCAAAGAGACTCACACCAATGCACATCATAATTAAAATGCCAAAGGTTAAAGACAGAATTTTAAAAGCAACAAGAGAAAAGCAGTTTGTTACGAGGGAGGTCCCATGAGATTGTCAGGTGACTTCTCAACAGAAACTCTGAAGGCCAGAAGGGACTGCACAAAATATTCAAAGTGAGAAACAAAGACCTACAACCAAGATTACCCCACCAAGCAAGTCTTTTTTTATAAAACTTATTTTTGTTTATTGATTTTAGAGAAAGGAAGGGAGAGAGAGAGAGAGATAAATTTGTTGTTCCATTTATTTATGTATTCATTAGTTGATTCTTGTATGTGCCCTAACCAGGAATTGAACTGGCAACCTTGACATATCTGGAAGATGCTCTAACCAACTGAGCTACATGGCCAGGGTGTCTACCAAGCATGTCTTATCATTTAGAATTGAAGGACAAAGAAAGTTTTCTAGATAAGAGAAAGCTAAAGGAGTGCATCACGACCAAATCAGTATTACAAGAAATGTGAAAGGTACTTCCTTAAGTAGAAAAGATAAAAAATATGAATAAGAAAATATAGGAAAGGAAAAAATTGTACTGACAAAGGCAAACACAGCAGAAGAGTACATCAACTATAAAGCTAGTATAAAGGTTAAAAGGAAAAGTAGGAAAATCACATGTAATTACAGCAATAAATCAAGTGATACACACAGGTACACACTCAAAAGAAGTAAAAAGTAACAATAAAAACTGAGAATGTGTCCAAACTTAACCAACCATCAACTAAAATAGACTTCTGTAAGTGCCATTTACTCCCAGGATGCAAGTCTGGTTCAATATCCCCAAATCCATTAATGCGATGCACCACATAAACAAAATGACAGATAAAAATCATATGATCATATCTATAGAAGTAGAAAAAGCATTTGACAAAATCCAGCACCAATTATAATGAAAATTCGCAACAAAGTGGGGATAGAAGGAACATCCCTCTACATAATAAAGACCATCCCTCAACATAATAAAGACAAACCCACAGCCAACATCTTACTCNAAATGAAAGAACATGGCAAAATTCCAGAAAAATAACTAAACACAATGGAGACAAGCAATCTACCAGACATGCATTTCAAAAGCCTGGTTTTAAGGAGGCTCAATGAACTAAGTAAGAGGAATAATAAACGATCTCTGTAAGAACTTCAACAAAGATACAGAAATCATAAAAAAGAACCAGTAGAAATGAATGCAATTAAGTAAAATTAAAAAAAAACACGAGAGGGAATAAACATCAGATTAGAAGGAGCATAGGACTGAATTAATGATCTGGAAGAGAAGGTAGGGAAAAATACCTAATCAGAACAAAAAAAAAAGGAATGAAAAAATGAGGACAGTTTAAGGGACTACTTGAATAACACCATATATACCAACATTCACATCATAGGGATATCAGAAAGAAAAGACACAGCAAGAGATTGAAAACCTATTCAAAGAAATAATGACTGAAAACTTTCATAACCTGGTGAGGGAAATAGACATACAAGTCCATGAACTACAGCCAATTCCAAACAAGATGAAGCCAAAGAGACTCACACCAACGCACATCATAATTAAAATGCCAAAGGTTAAAGACAGAATTTTAAAAGCAGCAAGAGAAAAGCAGTTTGTTACGAGGGAGGTCCCATGAGATTGTCAGGTGACTTCTCACCAGAAACTCTGAAGGCCAGAAGGGACTGCACAAAATATTCAAAGTGAGAAACAAGGACCTGCAACCAAGATTACCCCACCAAGCAAGTCTGTTTTTATAAAACTTATTTTTGTTTATTGATTTTAGAGAAAGGAAGGGAGAGAGAGATAAATTTGTTGTTCCATTTATTTATGTATTCATTAGTTGATTCTTGTATGTGCCCTAACCAGGAATTGAACTGGCAACCTTGACATATCCGGAACATGCTCTAAGCAACTGAGCTATATGGCCAGGGTGTCTACCAAGCATGTCTTATCATTTAGAATTGAAGGACAAAGAAAGTTTTCTAGATAAGAAAAAGCTAGAGGAGTGCATCACGACCAAATCAGTATTATAAGAAATGTGAAAGGTACTTCCTTAAGTAGAAAAGATAAAAAATATGAATAAGAAAATATAGGAAAGGAAAAAATTGTACTGACAAAGGCAAACACTCAGCAGAAGAGTAGATCAACTATAAAGCTAGTATAAAGGTTAAAAGGCAAAAGTAGGAAAATCACATGTAATTACAGCAATAAATCAAGTGATACACACAGGTACACACTCAAAAGAAGTAAAAAGTAACGATAAAAACTCAGAATGTGTCCAATCTTAACCAACCATCAACTAAAATAGACTGCTGTAAGTGCCATTTACCCCCAGGATGCAAGTCTGGTCCAATATCCCCAAATCCATTAATGCGATGCACCACATAAACAAAATGACAGATAAAAATAATATGATCATATCCATAGAAGTAGAAAAAGCATTTGACAAAATCCAGCACCAATTATAATGAAAATTCTCAACAAAGTGGGGATAGAAGGAACATCGCTCTACATAATAAAGACAAACCCACAGCCAACATCTTACTCAATGGTGAAAAGCAGAAAGCTTTTAAGATCAGGCATAAGACAAGAATGTCCACTTTCACCACTTTTATTCAACATAGTATTAGTGGTCCCAGCTACAGCAGTTAGACAAAAAAACTGAAAAGGAATAAGTAAAACTGTCATTATTTGTAGATGGCATGATACTACATTTAAAGAACCCTAAAGATTCAACCAAAAACTATTATAACTAATAAATGTATTCAGTAAAGTAGCAGGATACAAAATTAATATTCAAAGCCCTGGCTGGTGTAGCTCAGTGGATTGAGCGCGGGCCTGCAAACCACATGATCGCGGTTCGATTCCCAGTCAGGGCACACGCCTGGGTTGCAGGCCAGTTCCCAGCAGGGGACTCATGAGAGGCAACCATACATTGATATTTCTGTCCTTCTCTCCTTCCCTTCCCCTCTAAAGATAAATAAATAAAATCTTAAAGAAAAAAATTAATATTCAGATACTGGTTTGCATTTTTATATAATAATGAGCTATAATAAATATAAATTAAGAAAACATTCCCATTTTCAATGGCGTCAACAAATACCTAGGAATACATTTAACCAAGGAATAAGAGACCTGCACTTAGAAAGCTATAAGACACTGAAGAAAGAAATTGAAGAAGACACAGATAAGCAGAAAACTATGCTGTGGCGTGGATAAAAAGAATTAACATTGTTAAAATGTCCATATTATCCAAAGCACTCTACAGATTAAATGATATCCTGATCAAAACATCAGTGATGTTTTCACAGAACTAGAACAAATATTCCTAAAATTTATATGGAATCACAAAAGACTCCAAATAGCCAAAGCAATCTTGAGAAAGAAAAAAAAGTTGAAGGTATCACGCTATCTGATATCAAACTATGTTACAAGGTCATAGTAATCAAAACAGCACAGCAATGGCATCAAAACAGACATGTACATCAATGGAACAGAGTAGAGAGCCCTAAAATAAACCCAGGCCTATGTGGTCAATTAGTGCATGACAAATCTTCATAATAGGGGAAAGACAGCTTCTCCAAAAGATGGTGTTGTGAAAATTGGACAGATATGTGCAGAAAAATGAAACTGGATCACTTTCTTTTAACTCACCCCCCCCCTAAAAAACCCCAAATGAACAATCCAATTAAAATGTGGGCAGAAGACCTGAATAAACACTTCTTCCAAGAAAAAACTATGGCCAACAGACATATGAAAAGATGCACAATATCACTAATCACCGGGGAAATGCAAATTAAAACAAGGAGGTAACACCTCACACTTGTGAGGATGGCCATCATCAATAAATCAACAAACAAGTGTTGGTGAGGATGTGGAGAAAAGGAAATCCCAGTGCACTGTTGGTGGGACTGTAAATTAGTACAGCCACTATGGAAAACAGTATGGAAGTCCCTCAAAAAATTAAAAATAGAACTATTGTTTGACCCAGCAATTCCACTGCTGAGTATCTATCTAGTATTTATCTAAAGAAATGCAAAACACTAATTGAAAAAGACATGTACCCCAAATGTTCACTGCAGCATTATTTATAATAGCTAAGATACAGAAGCAACCTAAGTGTCCATCACTAGACACATGGATAGAGAAGAGGTGGTACATATATGCAATGGAAAAATGCTTGGCCAAAAAAAGAATGGAAGTTTACCATTTGCAACAACATAGATTTACCTGGAGGGTATTATGCCAAGTGAAATAAGTCAGACAGACAAAGACAAACACCATATGATTTCACTTACATGTGGAGTCTAAAAAAACAAAGTAAATGAACAAAATAGAAATGAACTCACATGTATGGGACAAATTGATGGTTGCTTGACAGGAGGGGGTTGGGGGTTGGATAAAATGGTGAAGGGAGTAAGAAGTACAAATCGGCAGTTATAAAAGCAGTCACAGGGATGTAAAGTACAGCACAGGGAAAATAGTCAGTACCACTGTAATAACTATGTAGGGTACCAGGTGGGTAGTGGTCTTGCTGGGGTGAGCACTTTGATATGATATATACCTGAAATATGATATGTATTTTGTATAAAATATATTTGATACAAAATATTAAATATAATGTAATATTTTATATCAAGTATATTTAAAAATAAAAAAAATTTAAGTAAGTAGAAAAAGTGGCTATTTCTGACTTAATCAAGACGAACAAGAATAAAGAACAGTAAGAGAAACTTTGATACCCCACATGCAAAAATTAATTTGAGAAGGATCATGGGCAAAATATGAAAGCTATAACTATTAAGCTTCTAGAAGAAAACAAAGCAGAAAGTGTCCATGACCTTGGGGGTCATGACTAGGAAAAGGGCAGATGGGAATTTTCTGGTGTGATAGGAATGTTCTTTATTTTGGTCTGGGTGATGGTTTGGAGTGTACATGTTTGTAAAAGTTCATGGAATTGTACACTTAAGATTTGTGCATCGTACTGAATATATAAAGATTTCAATAATGAACTGTCAGCATCAGAAACAGTACCTGTTTACCCACTTGCCAGACTCTACAGTCAATTCAGATGCACACTTAGTGCCTGATCTTCCCCAGGTGCTGTGCTCAAAGCGAAAAATACGTCAGCAAACACTTCAGACCTGGTTGGGTTGCTGACTTAAGGAGCTTTCAAAAATATTGGGAATAGATAATAAACGTTGAGAAGCAAATAATCACATATATTATTATTGTAAAATATAATTATGCAAGAAAAATCCACTGAGAAAAAAATTAAACTTGACAAAGTAATTTCTATCAGACTTCACAATCCTGAATGGCTTCTGTTCTTTTATAAAACATGCTTTCTCGTTCATATTTGGCAGAGTCTAATACCAGAATTGCTTTTCTTCCCTGAGCTCTCATCCATGAGTTGAGAGAGAATATATTTAAGTAGGTCTCAGAGTTAAGGTTTGGAGGGGGATATGAAATTGTAATATGAATGGTCCACAAAACATGCCAGATAAGTGGCGTGCACTGAAAACAGTTAATTATACCCTCTAGCTAGAGAAAGACCCCCCCTTTAAACCCCAGGGGGCCCATGGCCTCCAAGACCGGGAGGAACAGCATCCGTGTGGAGGAATGAGCTAGACGAGGGGCAGGAGAGCCGACTGTGGTAGGAACTGGGCCCTCGTTAGCAGAATGTGATGCAACTGGGTAGGCAATCTGAGCTTCCTGAGCCCATTTCTTCGCCTGTAAAATCAGGACTTTGAATTGGATAAGGTCCTTCTAGCTTTCAAAAACTTTGATGCTTAGCCTACTTGGGCCTATTTCAACTTTCTCAGAAAACCAAAGTTTGAGATCAGAACAGCAGATCAGAAATAGTGTGCTGAAATGGAAAAGCCCTCTGCTGTGTAAGCAAATGGAACAGGGGTTTAAGATAAAATGCACAGAGAATTCCTGTTAAGCACCATTATCCCCTACACGGCACCTCAGTGACATAACTCTATGGGGCGGGTTTGCAGTCAGGTACTCTGCAATCTCTTTACGCTCACTGTTATCAGAACTGAAAAATCCAGAATGACAAACATTTATTCAGACAGGTGGTGTTACGGGTTGAATTGCATCCTCCCCTAAGATTCCTAGGTTGAGGGCTGCCCCCTGCTACGCATTTCAGAATGTGACTCTATCTGGGAATGGGGTCATGGCAAATTCAGTTAGTTAACACAATGTCCTACTAAGGTAGGGTGGGCTCTAATTTGATGGGTGTCCTTATGAAAAAGGGGAATTTAAACACAGACAGGTACACAGGGAGAACACTACGTACGTGAAGGTGAGGCGGAAATGGAGGTGATGCTTCTGCAAGCCTGGGAAGCCAAAGACTGACGGCAAACCACTGGAGGTGAGGCCACACGCAGGAAACAGATCCCCCTCAAAGCTCTCAGAAGGAAGCAACACTGTCAACACCCTGGACTTCTGTGCCCCAGAGCTATGAGACAATAAAGTTCTGTTGTTTAAGCCACTAGCGTGTGGCACTTAGTTTTGCCAGGCTGGCAAGCATAGGCGGCATGAACGCGTACCGGAAGACCTTGCCTTGGCAAATAGGCTGGCTCACTAACGTTCCCTTCCCTTCTTCAGCCCAGAACACCAGTAGCCTTAGCCTGCAGGAAACTTATACTTTGGGTATTGGAAAAAAGTGCCATTCCAATTCTCTACTAAACACTACCTTTTCTGTCTTTAAAAAGGAAGTCCCTTCTTTGGTGGAATCCACCAAATATTTGTCGAGCCTTTATTATTTACTGGGAATATTTAGACAGCAGTCGTGCCTGAGCTTTGAGACGTCACTCAGGTCTTCCTCCTGTGACTGCTAAACAGGCACAGGGCTGAAATGGCCATCCTCATCCTCCGCATAAAAGTGCCTCATTAGTCAAAATCCAAGTTACTCTCATGTCCTCAGGAGTTGCTGTGAAAAAATATGAGAACATTTTCCAAGGCAGCCTTGCCCTCACAGATGTGTATTGTAATTATAATCATTCAGGGCTATCGGGAAACCACAAGTGGGATTGATTTTTCCTGTGCTTGTTAGGTGGAGAAAAGCACAGAATGACAGGAAGGTTTCTCCTGCGTGCCTAGGCCAGCACCAAGCTGATTACAAGGACTGACTTGAATGACGGGAGAATGTCACAGAAATGTCACAGAATGTCACAGATCATCTGCGGGAGAGGTGACCACCCTGTCCTGAGGCATTAGGAGCAGAAGCAGTCAGGCAGGGAGACAGCGAGTGCAGCTGCAGCCTGCAAAGAATGGGAGGTGCCTGGCTGGGCCGACTGGGAGGGGCACAGGACTGGCGTCTCTGGGAAGGCCTGGGACTTCCTCTGGCCTTCAAATAAATCATGGCTCAGCTTTCACAATCCATGGCAGTGGCCCTTTAACTTTTAATTTTTCTTATAAGTCCAGATAATTTATGAAGACAAGAACTTCACAAAAGTGTGGTATGAAGTTCACATTTACACACAATTTTCTAAACACGTGCCTAAAGAGAGGTTACAATGGAGTCCTGGATGCAGGTGTGCGTGATGCTGAGAACTGATGGATCTCACGATTCAGGACAGACTTATGGGCACTAGTTAATTCTTAGGATTAGAACTATTGCTTCAGTGCAAAAGTTCTACCTTCTCCCGAGTCCAGGGCTTTTGAAATACTCCAACTCATGAAGGGATTTGACAAACTTGTGCCGAGAGTGACCAGACCCTGCCACGAATGATTTCAGAGCCCACAGCTCAAACACCAGAGAGGCTCCGAGAGTTTTTCACCCAAGGGCAGGGCCCCTTCTCTTCACTCTCACACCTCCTATGCCATCTTCTTCTCCTCCCCAAATACCTCAGCCAGTGGCTTGGAGGGACAAGCTAGTATTTATAACTTCATAGCTGGAAAAGAAACGGTCTCCTTGTCAAATCAAGAATCTGCACTTCTCAGACGGAGTGATCTGCCGGTGCATAAACTCCAATACAAGGCTTCTCCTCTGCACCCAGTTTCCATCCCCCACACGGCAGCTTTGGTAACTTATCAGTCGGCTTAGGTCCCTGTTGGAGACAGCATTAAGCTCAGGCAGGGGACATGCTGGGTCATAAGTTTCAGACATCCACAGTTTTTAATTAGTCTCTCCGTCCTGGTGGGGTAATTCGGTTGGTTAGAGCATTGTCCTGATATACCAAGGTTGTAGGTTCGATCCCTGGGTCAGGGCACATACAAGAATCAACCAATGAATGCATAAATGGGTGGAGCAGCAAATCTCTCTTTCCTTCTTTCAAACAAACAAACAAACAAAAACCCAGCCTCTTATTTACATTGCCAAGGACATTTTTTTGAAAAAAACAAAATACTCTGGGTACAGAACTGAATCATCATTAGTTGCTTGTTCTTTCTATTGTATCACCATTTCCGCAACCAGGCCCCAAATTTTAAGAAAAATGATCCTAACCATTTCTCTTGCTTTCCACCTCCCATTCCTCTCACCCCCAAATAACATACCAGTAATAGCCAAAAAAACTACACACTTGCTACTCTGTAAAAATGCAGAGTTAACACTATTGGGAAGAAGGCCATGGGTTGTAGAGATGCTCTTTGAAAATGGACAGTTCTTTTTGCCCCCCAACACGCCCATTCTGCAAGTTTTGTCCAACATAGAAGGCCCTTTGCTTTTCTCATCAAAATACACAGTGGGTCACCTTGGAACACGGATCCTCCTTCCCCTCCACTGGAGGGAGGGGCGTTGGAACTGTTCATCACTGAATGGCTTTAAAGTACCTGGGCTGCTTTAAGGCCACCCCTATGGTGCGAAGACAAGTAGAACTCCTTCCTCTCCGCACTTGCAACCCAGTCAGATATGACAGGGGCTGGTACTCAGGAGAGTTCTTTCTGGTCATCTTTTTTGTCATCTTCCCCCAGAGGTAGGAAAGCCACATCAGCCTTTCCTCACAGAAGGCTATGACAGCCTGGGGGCACTTGACATTGGCTTCCTCAGCAGAGGGCCTGGTCAGCCTCCTCAGAGTTTTTCCATTTCATCAGGAACATGGATTCTCCACTGGAGTCTGTAGCCCCAAGGACCCGTTCCAGCTCCAAATCCCAGGCAAAGCTTTGTGGCTTTTCTGACCTTCTTTATTCCTCTTTGGCTGGCTCTCCTCTCCCTTTATTTCACAATCAGAGTCAGTGCTGTGGGGCCCCCTCTGATTTCTCTGTCTCGAGTGCAGTTTCCTGTGCTGACAGAACCTGGGCAGTGAGGTCGGGCCACTCCAGGTTCTCCTGGCTCCCGTGGGCCATCCTCACCTGAGAACCCCTTCCACCCCAGGAGCTACTTCTACTCCGAGTTGCCCTGTACCCCGGATGGTGGAGAACTTGTCTGTCACATACTCTCTCCCTCCACTTCTAGCACCTCTTTGACTTTCTTCTTGTTGTGTTCTTCTCCCCCAAGGCGGCCGCCAGCTTTCTGGTATAAAGGGTGGCGCTGCCGCTGCTCAGAGTAGCGGCTCTGAGAGCCCCAGAGGACTCCGTGCTGCGATACAGGGACGCTGCCTCGGGCAGGGGAGGAGCTGCGCCCAGAGAAGTGCCAGGACTGGTTGCAGGGTCGGTGAATCCCTCACTGCAGCAGCACAGGGCAGATCCCGGCCCACAGCCCTCCCCTCCACCACCACTCTGGCCGGTGGCCCTTTGATATACCATAGCCCTCCAAGTTCAGGATCAAAACGAGGAGCTTTAGAATCAAAGGTCAGTGCATACCCCACTTGCTTAAATAGTGGTTCTCAAACTGGAATGTGTATTAGAGTCACCAAAAGGCTTAGGGAGTGGTATTTTACAACTTGTTCTTTCTGTAGCAGTTGGTTTTAGAATCTGTACTTTAAGAAATACCAGCTTACAGACACAGAAAGAAAAATACTACATGGTCTCACTTATATGTGGAATCTTAAAAAGTCAGCTATGTAGGAGCAGAGTAGACCGGCAGTTACCGGGCAGGGAGGCAGGGGAAACGGGAGGTGCTGGTGGAAGGGCCTAGCGTGCAGCACGTGAGTTAACACTGCTGTACTGTGGACGGGACGTTTGTGGAGGGTGGGTTTCAGGTGCTCACACTACACACAGACGGGGTGGTTGTACAGACTTCGGTTATAAGTCAGTCCCGGGGATGAGACGAGCAGCATGGAGACCACACTGAACAGTACTGCACTGTGTATCTGAGAGCTGCAAAGAGAGCAGATTTTTTGTAATCCTTATCTGAGGACACATTCACTGATTTTAGAGATGGACAGGGAAGGAAGGAGGGAGGGAGGAAAGGAGGGAGGAAAGGAAGGGGGGAGTTAGAGAGAGAGGGGAATAAAGAGAAACATTGATGTGAGAGAGAAACGTCAAATCTGTTGCCTCCCACAGGCACTCCAATTGGGAACCAAACCTGCAACCCAGGTAAGTGCCCTTACTGGAAGTTGAGCTTGTGACCTTTCGCTGCACAGGACGATGATCAAAACCAACTCTGCCACACTGGCCAGGGTGGGAGTAGATCTTAAATAAAAACAAGCAAACAAAAACAGAACCACAAATTCAACCAACCAACCAAGCAAAACCAAACATGAAACACAATCTCTACCTTTAAGAGTCTAGTGAAGGAAAGAAACAAGCTAACTTTGACTAAATAAAATTAAACTCTTGGTCTCTACAACAACATAAAATGTAGCTACTATGTGAAGAGACAAGTATGTTAATTAGCTTGACTACAGTAATCATTTTGCTACGTATAGCAAATTATCATGCTGCCCACCTTAAATATATACAATTGTATTTAAAAACATCAAAAAGATAGTTCTAGGGGAGAATTTGTAATCACTCATGCAAAATAAAAACAGGAAATACAGTATGTCCCAAATATATTTAGCATGATAAAACTTTGATGAGTTGCATATGTATTATTTCCTATGTAACTTTTTTGAAACTATACTTTGGAGAAATCTGTCACAGGCATTCAAAATTAATGTATTAGGTTGTTGTAAACAAATACTAAAATCTAAGAAAAAAGAAAAGATGAAAAGCAACACTGGCTTACAAGAACGCTAAGGCAGTGAGGTGTGCAGTCCCCAAATGATGTGTGTGATGTGCTGGTCTGAATGACTGAGGACCAGAACGGCCCATCCTGAGCAATCTGGCGAAGAGCGAAGGAGGAGGGTGTCGGCCACTGCCACCCGCAGCCTTGCCTGCGCCTTTGCCATTCAGCTCCGGCTCTGCTCTGCAGCTGGTGTCCAGAGCGCCCGGGAGGGTTGGCAGTCCACTCCAGAGACAGGGTCTGGCAGAGGTTTAGGAGCTGTGAATACCACCGGCTTTACTGGGGTCAGATGTGTGTCACACTCAATAAACTCTGCCTCCCGGAAAGCGGAGGTAGGTCAGCTGGTTGAGAATTAGTCACTTCGTAAAACCCCATAAAACATGGTACTCATTATTTGACACTGTTCACATACCTAACTTTTTACATGTTAATGTGTTTAGCAATCTGCAAATACAAATAATGATGTTTAAAACCTGTCACTGAAATTATAAACCCTTTCTCCTTTATTTTACCTAACCCCGAGAAGTCTAAATTATCCTTTTATGGAGTCTAATTTAAGCCCTAGTTACTTTGGATAATGCCTGTTTTTAATTGTGTGTATAAATCCTATTTACATTAAATTTCTCAATGGCTATTAATAAAAATGCTCTGGAGGTATTTACTCTTGAGCGCCCTCCACAGTCTTTCCCCAGATGGACTGGTTAGAGCCCATCTGAGCTGATTTTGGAGGCGGCGGCTCGGAAACATTGGTTCTCTCATGGCTTCCCCTTCTGACTGGTGTTACTTAGCCGCGACTCAGGCCCTTGCTCCACCTCTCTGAGCTTGTCCTTTATCCATATAGTAGTGATAAAGGTCACTTTTCTCATTTACTGCAAGGTTGACGTGAATAATTTATATGCAGTGTCTACCATGCTCCTGGGTCTTGGAAGGTACCTAATAAATGTCTTTTCCCACTTGAGCTGGAGATGCTTGAATTTAACTTCCTCCTTGTCTCTAACAAGGTAAGAGCATTTGTGAGGCCTCAGTGAGGTGACTCCTACAAATCCTTGCATTTGTGTTCAATACATGTTAGCTCCTAGTAAACAGGATTATCACTGAAGATTGTCATCATAAAGAAACAGATACTTTATGGACTTCGGTGGCACGAATGTATTGGTAAGTGTTTAACAATGGACTTTTGGGAAAAGTATGTGTATATATAGGTTTATTAGGAATTTTACTGACAAAGAATATGTGGCACCTAGTTTACAAATAATAATAAAATATGCAATAGTCTTTACTATAACTTCCATATAACTAATTGATTATCATAGAATACTCTTGTTGATTTTTGTAGAAATTTCACACCCACAGCAAACTTATAGAATGTATACTTCTAACATGATGTTGGTTCCTTTATATTAATAAGACGACAATGAAATGGAGGCATTTGTTAGAATGTTACTCATTTGTCAACAACATGAGCTACTTCTCTGAAAAATGGGGAGATAGTTTGCAAATACTGGAATAACATCCCCTCATTTTTTGTGTTATTGATAATGCAGTGTCTACAGATGCAACATGCTTTTTATTTAAAAAAACAATAAACAAAACAGTATATCTAGCCCTGAATTACAGCATTTGACAACTGCTGCGGAATAAATATTTCTACTTCAGTCTACCAGTGTGACGTCACTGAAGGAGAGGCTGAAAAGCACCTCATTATACAGTACTTTCACTACACGCACAGGAGGTACATAATGGCCTCAAGGGCAGATATTAGTAGGTATGAAGTAAAATAATTAGGAAGAAAGGACTTTTGAGTATTACCTTTTAAAATATATAACTCATTTAGTCATAAGTTTACATGATTTAATTTTCAATAATGGCTGTGCCTAACAGCTGGTTCACAAAATGGACAGCTGACTCTCATGGGCCAGGAGGAGCACGCTACTTCACACGGGGGACAGAAGCACCTTGCTGGCCCTTTTGCACAATCTGGTGGAGCCTCCCTTTCCACCAGAATCACTATGGCTGCTGGTGGCATGTTACCAGTCAGTGAACCACAGAGCCCCGTGGGGGTCCGGAATAATCAGACGGGGCACTCAAGTCCATATCTCCATATGTAATTTCTTAATCAACAGACACTAATGGCATAATTACAAGAACATGTTGACTTTGAAGAGTTACAGCCCACTTCTTTCCTTTCTAAAACCTGAAAAGTAAAAGAGTATATACTAGCGTATATGGAAGATAATGTACATGTATGTGTATGTATTTATGGTGTGTGTATACACAGACACTAAGGGAATAAAATTCACAATATCTGGATGCACTAAAAATTCTATCTTTATTTTAATGACCTACTTTGTCCTACCAACACTTAGGGGAAGATGCCCCACTCTGTGCAATTCTGCTTGTGTAGGAAATTGCCTACTAATTGCCAGGAACAACCGCACACCTGCGGTAGTGACCAAAGCTTAGGCCAGTCCCGTTACAAGGACAAAAATGAATAAGCATCTAAAAGACCTGGTGGCGCAGTGCCTGGCCCTGCCAACCTATAATTAATTCTAGCTATAATTCTAGATGGCACAGAGTTTCAGCAAAACACAATTTACGGGGAAAATGCTCCTTTAAATAATTTTAAACTTCATGAGTCAATGATTTGAGAAAGTCAGCATCATCCCTTGTAATATTTAAGAAAAGACCAATGGAAAGGTCATTGGACTCAGCGTTGACGAAACGAGATTCGGGTCTGACTCTGCTACTGTCTATCTGAGTGATGTTGGAGCGAGTAATGCCGCTTCTATGCACCCCAGTTTCCTATTTTCAAAGTAAAGGTGTTGGGCTAACTAGTGGCCAGTACTTTTTTTTAAAATAAGGAAATGAATTTCCATAAGCAAAAGAATGTCATGCCCCATAATTAATTAAAAACGTAACAACTGTAACTTCAGTGCTACCCCCTTGAATAACCAAAGACACTCTTACAGATTTTCCAAAGTCACACACTCTCCTTTGTTCTTCTGGACAGACGCTGTGATTCCACTAGTTTCCAAATGTATGTTTGATCGTCTTTCCAATGTGTATTGTAAGCCTTCCCTTTTCAAGTCTGTTTTCTTGTGAGAACAAGGCTCTCTTTTCCATGGATCATAGCGCAATTCCCGGAACGGGTTGGAGTGGGAGGCAGAGGACATATTCAGGTACCAGACGTGACTTTCAACGTCACGTGTTAGGAAGACAGGGTGTGGCGGCCCCGGCCCCTGGCTGGTGAGTGCTCTTGTTCTCCCTTAGAAATGGCTAGGTCTTGTGTTAAAATTTTGAGTCTGTGGTCTTTTTCTCAACACTCTTCAGTGTTTAAAAATCTATAGTTTAAAGCCTATTGTGCCCGAGATCAAACAGCAACAATAATCACCACCCCTAACATGAGTAATATCTACTCCTAATTGAGGCAATGAGCCTGGCACGTGACATATATTATCTTTAACAATTTTGGCAAACTCATCGAGGTAGCCATTATCACCATAGTTTCACACATGAAGCAAATAAATAAGGTCCCAAGAAGCTGAGAACGGGGCTCTGAGACCCTGGTTTGGCAGGATGGTAAGGTATGTGCCACCACGGGGAGACCCCAGCGTGACGCAGGCAAGACTGGTGCCTGCCTTGGTTTGGAGTGAGTAAAAGAGCAGGTTTAACAGCCTGCAGGGGGCCAGTGCCTGGTGATTTCACTATTCTTGTCTCTCTGGAGACAAGAGTTGGGAGCTGGGATGCCTATTCTAAGTGGCCAGTGTGACACTCTACCAAGCAAAAAACATGTAAGAAAGGATCCAACCCAATAGGGATTGTGCAACACATGGGCCAATGCACTATGGATTCCCAGGCTAAGATAAACACTGTACCAGCAGAACAGACTGAACTATCATTTGTGAGAAAAGCATGGTAGATGCTATGTAGATGCTATGTAGATCTCACAACTGTGTGCAAATACAACTAACTGCAATTATCAGCGCAAGCTCTCAACTACCAAAGCTACTAAATGTGACCCATATTGAAGCATCAAAACAATTCTATGATCACGCCGGACACTGGCAAGGATGTGCTGCAACTAGAATTGTTATACATCGCTGGGGCCGTTAAGTTAAAAACCATGTGAACACATGCACACCTTCTGACCCAACAATGCCAATCCTAGGTATATAGCTCATTGAAATGCATTCCTACAATACCAAAGCCATGTAGGACAATGTCTGTAGGAGCTTTACATAGTAGCCCTAAAGGAGAAACAACCCAAATGTCCCCTATCAATAGACTATATAAACAATACTGGTACATTCATATATTGGATACTATTCAGCAATGAGAATTAATAAATACAGCAACACTAAACCACATGGATGAAACCACATAGTATTGAGCAAATAAGCTGAATACAAAGAGTACACGCTGTATAACTGTTTATGTACTGTTCAAAACCGGGTAAAACTAACAGAGCATTAGAAGTCAGGAGGTGGTGATGTGGGACGGAGGAAGGGGCTGTTATTGTAAAGATTATAGAGAAGATTATAGAGAAGACTTCCAACAACAACCACAATTCTGTGAGTGGGGTTGTTCATTCCATGTATACAGATAGAGAAAGGAAGGGAACTTCTAAAAAGGTTATGGAAACGCAACCAAGGTTACTTATTTATATGTACATGGCTTTAGCCAGAATTCTAAGCCAGATCCAAGTTTTCTCATTCTTGTCTCTACACTATTAACATGAAATAGAGTACACTTCTCTTTCTGCCCACCCAGCATTCCCTTCCTCTATTGGTAAGGGCCGTCCACTCAGCCTTTGGGGAACGAGGCTTCCCTAGTTCCACGTGGCCCTGTTGGAGATATACATCACAGCACCTCACCTCAGAGGGAGCCTTTGACCCAAGCTATGCTCATCGGACACTCTTAGGGACCTGCATCTTGGGTAGTTTGATGAAGGATGGATACAAAGTGTAGGGACTCAGCAATAAGATCAGCAGCAGCCAAGTGTGAGGCTGTCCGTGAGTCTGAGATTGTCTGGAAGCAAGAGCATGATGGACCCCCTCTATCCTCACCCTGCAGCACAGCGCCTGGGACATGGTAAATACCATGGCTCAGTAAATACTGATGAATGAATGAATAAATGAATCCACCGAGGGGTTGCATTTCATAGTTTTCCCTTGGCTTGACAGCTTAGCCTTCTTTTGAGATTATGTGACTGCCTGCCATTTTCCTAGTAATTTCCTTTGAGATGCCAATTTATCTTGCTTGCAAGCAAAGGACCCTATCTGATAGCTATTATTTCCACAGAATTGTTACATGTGCCATAATATTTGAGGACACAGCCTATGGAGTTCCCTTTCTTGTAGCAATATCCTTTACCCATTATTTTCACCCAAAAGAAGGACACTGATAGAAAACTCCTCAACTGGAACATCAAGGAACTTTATAATCTCTTAGGTGAATTTATTAGGTTGCTTAAGGTCCCCATGAATAAGACCACCTACAATATGTGGGAAAGTAGTTTATTTCTCTACTGTGCTTGGTTTATCCTAAATTCAGACAAATTTCCACATGTTTATCCAGGGAAAATCTTGCAAATGAAACCAATGTAAATTGCGTATGAGTTCACAGGAAATGGCGACATTTTCTCAGGCAGGGGTGGGCTCGATTGCTTCTGAGAAAAGATATTAAGATTTCAAAATCAATAGTGTGCCCAGAACCAATTTCAGAGAAATTGTATGCCTTCCTGCTTTCACGTTCATCTCCTTGAAGGTGGAAAGGCTGGAGCTGATGCAAAAAGAGCAGATGAGTGACAGTGGTGGTATCGCCAAGTCAGTGACCTATGAATGAAGTGTCGTTCGCCTGCAGCATCCGGGACACGGTCTGACCATGCACACCTCTCCCTCGGGGACACACGGCCTGGGCTTCTATGTGCGAGGCAGGAATTACAGCTGTCTGTATGTCCAATGTAGGCAGCTAACTAAAAGCAAGAAACTTTTACTTACCCTTGACACATCTGCATGGAAAACTTTGATCCAACCCTACATTCTGGAAACTCAGAGGTTTAACCTATTCATATCCAACCTTATATGGATTGAGATTCCATGGCAGGTGAAACTATAATCTGCATAAACACCAATCACAGCCAAGGCTACCTACAAAAAGACCCACACTGTGTGACAGAGAGTTGTCCTTCTGTGTGCAACTGGTATACGAAGTGTACCCCATTTCAAGTAAAGCCTTAGAGGTAGTTTTCAAGCATGATTCCCAACATTCACATTACAACAAACTGCTACTTTGATGCATGCTTGTGGAGGAGATTTTGGCAATGTCATTTTGAGGGAGGAAGCACCAACTCCCTTTTTAAAAAATACATTAAAAAGCTAAACTCCATATTGTATTTGGGTTTTGTGAGTGTTCCTGTTGTGTTCCCTAATGTTCTTGTTCTGTTCCCATCAGGATATCACATTGCATTTAATCATTGTATCTTCCTGAGCTCCTATAGACTGAGACGGTTCCTAGGACTTTCTCTACTTTTGAAGACCTTGAGAGTTTTGAGGAGTACTTATTAGGTAATTTGGAGAACTCCACAATTTGGGTTTGGCTGATGTTTTTCTCATGGCTAGGGAGTATTTATAGGTTTTTGGAAGGAAGGTCAGAGGTAAAGTACTACTCTGACCTCTAAAGTATCATGTCAAGGGCATATGTTATACTATTAAAATGACTTATCACTGATGACATAAACCTTGATTATCTGGCCAACGTGGTATTTATCAGTTTTCTCCACTGTAAACTTACACCCACCTCCCTTTCCCAGCTAGACTTTTTGAAAGCAAGCCACAATGCAGCCCATTCTTAGAAGGAGTTATGTTCCACCTCTGTGAGAGCAAGTGGCTGCATAAATTACTTGAAATTCTTGTATGGGTGATTGTCTCTTCACCCCTATTTATTTATTCATTCATTCATTCATTCGTTCATTTGATCAATCATATATTAATATCAGTATAGACTATCATATTTATTTCTTGTTTGGGGTATTACTCAAAGCTACACTATTTTTTTAAAGATTTTATTTATTTAGAGAGAGGAGAAAGGAAGGAGAAAGAGAGAGAAAGAAACATCAGTGTGTGGTTGCTCCTTATGTGTCCCCAACTGGGGACGTGGCCAGCAACCCAGGCATGTGCCCTCTCTGAGAATCGAACTAGCAACCTTTTGGTTGGCAGGCCTGTGCTCAATCCACTGAGCTACACCAGCCAAGGAAATGCTACATTATTTTATTGCTCAAACTGTTTTAGCATTACATAGTTATTGAGAACTTTCAGTTAGTTCCTGTGCCTTCTGATACATTTCCTTTTTTTTTTGCTTTTTGAAGACCAATTACATTTTTTTAATAGAGAAGAACAGATATCTGTATTGTTGGATGGATCCATATGTTGTTTCCATATATATGGAAACACTGAAGAACTAGGTTGAATTTTCTAATCCTTAGTAAATACAGAGCTCTGGTATCATTTTACAGTTAATCCAAAGGATTAAGATTGACCTCATTTCCTTCGTCATTCTTGCTGGATAAACTTTGTATGCCTCCTATGTGTTGTGTCAGAGGTCTCAAACTGAGTTAGTTTTCTTAAGCCATTCCTAGTCTGTGACTGGTACTGCTTCAGGCTGAAAGGCCAGATCTTTCACAATAAGGCTGTCTATCAGAGGTGGCAATGGCGAAGTAAGCTGTGCCGGAACATTAGCCTTTCCAGGGATTCTCTCTGCTCTCCACCTTCACCTTGAACTTCCAAATTAAATTGCAGCTTCACAATCACTGGTGAGAACAAGTATATTAGTTGGAACCTAATTCTGAGTTGGAGGCCCAGGGGTAAGGTAGAAAGAATGCAGAATTACTCATCCTTGAGGACCCAGGAGAGGTCTAGGTGTCCTCTGATCCCGTGTGTTGAGTGCAGTGCCCAGCAGGTAGTACATCTATTAAACTGTTGGAAGGGCTATCTTATTTTTAAAAATGGATATTTGAGTATATGTTATATTCTAGGCATCGTACTGGATAGTGATATATATTTTCTCATCTTAACCTCACAATAAACAACCCTGTGAAGTAGATGTCATTATTGTCTTTCTATTGGGAGGTTAAGTCATGGAGCTGGCGAATGACAGAGTGGCATTCTAATTCGAATGGCTGTATGCTGGCCCTGGCCAGGTAGCTCAGTGGGTTGGAGCATTGCCTCGATACACCAGCACTGCAGTTCAATTTCTGGTCAGTGCACTTGCAAGAATCAACCAATGACCGCATAAATAAGTGGAATAGCAAACTGGCATTTCTCTCTCTCCCCCCCACCTCCCTGTCTATGCATTCCTCTCTCTCTAAAAAAAGAAAATCAACCAATAAAAAATTTGTAAAAGCCTGTGTGCTAGTCACCTGTATAAACTGGACCACATGGTCATATGATCTTGCAGCTTCCTCAAAGGAAGCACATTGTGCAATTATGGGTGGTGTAAGCCCCAGGTTTGTTAAGGCCACACTCTGGCTAGCTCAGTTTCACTCTGTTTACAGGGAAGGAAGGAGAGGGTTGTAGATGTGTAACAGACTCTCTCTCCTCCATAAAGCTTTGGACTTGCTGCAATCAAGCACTCAAGAATGGCAAAGTCAGAAGAAAACCTAAGGGCATTCTAGTTAAAAATGCCACGTGATGTTTCTCTCTCTTCCCCAGCAGCCTTCCCAGATGGTTGTTCAGTTCAGTGAAAGGCTTAGCATTTTCCGAGGTAGCCAATTTCTTCTATAACCGTTAAGCTCTTCCTTCTATAGAACAATCATCTCTTTGTAACTTCCATGTGTGGGTTTACACTCTCCCTCTTGGGAAAGAGAGCTCTCAGCCTGCTTCCACGTGCCAGCCCCAGCGGCTTCCGGCACTGCACAGGGAGTCAGGTTAGTACTGGGTCAGCTTCCGCTCATTTAGCTGACCTGGGAAGTCCCAGGAGAGCACCCTTCACAGCAAGGCAAACACAGAACCGAGATGCCGATTTATTCAGAATTCAATTTATTAATACATGCTTCTGTTCTGAGATAGCGAAGATCGGATGTTTACTCGTGATGAATAAATATTCCCTCTTTTATTTCCCTCAGGCCCTCTACTTCTCTTAATGGCATCGCAATCATCCTTTTGAAACCCTTAAGAGACATTTCAGTACAGTGCGTTCATGTAAAGTACCTCTGTGGGTGAGGGTGGGACCACATAAATGTCTAAGTGTCTACCACATTCCAAGTTCAAAGCAAACAACTCAAGGAAATCTTGGACATGGCTGACTATAAAGTGGTCTTGAAGAATGATGACTTACTGGCAGAAGAGAAGGAAGTTTAAAGCCTGCCACCGGGGAAGAAAACGCTATTGATTTCATTCCCTTCTGATATGACTAGCAGGTGCCCAGATGCACTGAGCTGAAACACAAGGAAGATGGGGAGAAAATGAGTAGTTCTATCAACTGCCAGGAGCTGAGAAATCAGAGATATATTTTTATTCAAGTTCTTTTTCCCTTGGGGATCAGATCTCAAGTTTTAAGTTAATTTGGCTGGAAGACTTTGACCCACGGAGAGCTACTGTCAGGGCCTGAAGAGAGCACGTGAAAATCCCCATCACCAAAGCCTGCCACTGTGGGAAGCAGGCTGTCTAAGGAACTGTTTTCCGGAGTGGAGGAGCTCTAGGGTTTAGCTCTAGGAAGTCCCCCGAACACCGAGTTTTAGGCCATCGCTTTATGATGGGTGGTTTTCAGCTGCTGTCATAGTAGAAAGTCCCTGCCCGGGGGAACCACTGGTCCCTGTAATAGCAGGACCAAAGTCAACTAATATCAGAAGACACATCACCGGTGTCTTCCCCCCAGAAACGGCCGCATGGGCCTGTGGCCCTCAGAGGGGGCCGTGCTTGGTTTAAAGCTCTGCCGCCGCCATCTTGAAAATGTTGATAAGTTTTAAATAAGGGGCCCCATATTTTTATTTTGCATGGGGCCGCACAAATTAGGTAGCTAGTCTGAAATGGTTGCAATGCTTTGGACAGGTGAAGAGGTTTTTCATAATTTAAACCAAATATATGCTTCTGTTATCAATGGAGTGAGATAAAGGTCCTTTTTAAAAGTGAAAGAAAGGTGACATTTTAGGTTGAGAAACAGAATCGTAAGGTTTGGAGACTGTGGTAATCCTAGAGATCACGTTTACTAACACGCGGAATTCAGCCCAAGGTTGTATTACGTTGAATTGTTTAGTAGGAGGTAAAGACTATTTAGACTCATCCTGCTGTTGTCAATATACATGACACAATTGTGCTGTTGACGATGTGGACAGAGTTGGCAGCCAGACAGACATTTAGAAAGCTTCTCACCCCCATTCAGTACTAGCTGAGAGGAGTGCTGTGGAAACTGCAACCACAGGAGGCATTATGCTTCCAGAAAAATCTCAGGAAAAAGTATCACAAGCAACGGCAGTAACTCCAAAGGAAGCAGTGGATTCACCCAGTTAGTGTGAAAGTTGGAAATCAAGTTCTTCCTCCAGAATACGGAGGCACCAAAGTAGTTCTAGACGAGGACTGTTTCTTATTTAGAGACGGTGACATTCTTGGAAAGTATGTAGGCTGGAATAAATCACTATTAAAATGGCATGCTGTGGCTGGTGTGGCTCAGTGGATCGAATGCCGGCCTGCGAACCAAAGGGTTGTGGGTTTGATTCCCAGTCAGGGCACATGCCTGGTTTGCAGGCCAGCTCCCCAGTAGGGGGTGCATGAGAGACAACCACACACTGATGTTTCTTTCCCTCTCTCCTTCCCTTACCCTCTCTCTAAAAATAAATAAATAAAATCTCTATCAAGAAAAAAAAAAAGAAATGGCATCATGTGAAGCCGCCCATTCCACTGGAGTTCTGAAATCGTTCATCAGGCAGATAATTGCCATGTCTTTTTTATAATAAATTAATGATATCCAAAAACAAAAACAAAGAAACTAGAAAATGTTAACGGGGTATAAGCTGCAATTCTAGGCACCAGAAATGCAAAGAGGTATTAAGTCAGTCCCTGGCCTCAAGGTCAAGTATCACAGACAATGATAAACTTGGCCACCATCCTCCCCATCATGTTATACCCAGAGCCCCAGAATCAGTTTAGACAGGCTTATGACTCCCTTCACACCACAGAACCACTTAAGAATTGTATCTAAGAGAAGTAGTAAACACTTAATTTTATCTGTGGAATATTACCAGTAAAATCTATCTAACCTTTATGAAGAAGTCAGAGTTTGAGAGCTCTGATCATTTGCTAAGGCAAAGAGATGCTTCCTGACTGGAGCAGAAACTTATGTCCTCTATCTCAAATCAGTGTATCGTAAGCTTTAGGATTATGCGTGCACTTAACTAGTTTTCGGATTTCCTAGAGGACTGAGTTTTCTATTTGCATATGAAAGAGAACATCCCCCCCCCTTGGTAGCAGAGAAATATCCTTATATTTTTGGATTCTGTGTCAAATGAGAGTATTTATTCAAAAGCAAGTGTTCATTCTATGTTTTATTTGTTTCTAAATCAGAATTTCAAATGAAGAAATAATCTCAATAACATATATCGTTATGGCCCTGAGTAGCTGGAGAAGGTAAAATGTATATTTGTGTTCAGGTAAAGATGCTTCCACCTCTGCTTTCTACCCCCAAACACAAAATAGAAAAAGCCTGGAAAACTCTGATCCCCAGAACTCCCAAAGAGCTCAGGAATTAGAGGTACCAGTGTCTCTGCAAGCGTGTGGGGGGCACAGCTAATATAATTATGATTGGTTTCCAGTCTGATTAAGAAGCAGGCAGATCATGTCCCCCACTCCTTACCACGGGGCAAGTGCCCTTTCTCAACCCTGGCATTAAAAAAAAGATTTATTCTTTTCGGAGGGTCTCTGTACTGGGGCAGGGGGTCCCCGGCACTGTGCAGGGCTAAGGGACCACACTGAAAACGAGGAGATCAGGTAGGCATTAGCTGGCTAGATTTAGAGACACCTTCTGTCCTTGCTCAAATTCCAGAAGGCCGGCACCCAAATACTTCTGGTGGATAATACTGAAGATCGGTAGAGTCTTTTGTACGGAATCTAATTAACCCAAGAAGACAGACACACATACTGGTATCGGCGGTTCCCCCAACTGAACAGCTCAGCAAGATCTTGCTACAGTGAAACCCACAGATGAGAAGCCCCAGCCACATACTTGGAGATACTAATCTCGTAACATCCCATTTTGTGTGTGTAATATTTAATCAACATATTATTCACAGCCCACACACCTGATACATTTAAAGCGTATAAGGTAATGGTTTTTTAGTGTATTCAGAGCTGTACAATTAGAACTATACAACTATAGAACACTCTCACCACTCCAAAAAGAAAACCTGCCCTGCGCCATCACTCTCTGTGTGACGGAGAATGACTTCCCCACGTCCCCCCCCCACACACACACCGGGCGACTCCTACCCAACTTNCCCCCCCCCCCCCCCCCCCCCCCCGCACCGGGCGACTCCTACCCAACTTTCCGTCTGTACAGACTTGCAGTGGCGCAATCGGAAGGCTGAGCAGACAACTGAGGAGAGTCACTGCTGTAAAAGATAGAGACAAATACACAAGGAAGCTAACTGGAGGGAGACTCATCGTGCCAGGAGGGGAAAAGGCTGTAAAACCACATCCCCACTAAACTGGAGGGAGACTCATCGTGCCAGGAGGGGAAAAGGCTGTAAAACCACATCCCCACTATTAATGACATCCTCAGGTAAGTGACTGTGACTACACAGTAAACAATATGATACTTAAAAGATTAAAAAGAGGTCTTAGCAAGTGAAAATATAATAGTAGAAGTGACTCAATAACATGGTTCCAGGAGAACACAAGGAAATCTCACCCAAAAACGGAGCAGAGAGACAAAGAGATGGGAGCCGGAGAAAGGACTACAAAAATACAGAAGACCAGTCTAGCAGTTTCAATTTTCAGGTGAGGGTGTACATAAAGACAGGAACGGAGGCAAGGGAATCATCAAGACAGGGTTTTAGACCTAAAACAAAAACACGAAAAGGAAAAAGAAAAGGAAAACAAAAACTTCTAGACCTGAAGGACATGAGTGTGCAGGCTGAAAGGACCCACAGAGTGCTGTGCAAAGGATGAAAACATGACCCACTTCAAGGCACTTTATCGGGGAAAAGAGACCTTTAAAATCAGCCAGGGCTGAGGTGACAGTCACGTGCGAAGGACCAGGATGCAGAACAGCTCTGGGCTTCTCAACGAGAACCTGGGGAGCCTGAAGACAACGGGATAATGCCTTCAGAAGCCTACAGCAGTGACTTTCAACCTTTTTCATCTCATGGTACACAAAAACTAATTACTAAAATTTGGGCCATGCCAAAAAATGTATGTTTTTTGCCAATCTGACAAAAAATAGGTATAGTTTTGATTAATAATAATAATAATAATAATTAGCTATCCTTTTTACTTCAAAGTGACTTTTTTAAAAAATCAGGTGCCTATACTTGTAGATAAGGATATCTGGTACCAAGAATTAAGCAATTGGATGCAACCTTGTTACGTGATGTGACCAATAACGATGTAACTTTATTGTATGACTTATATACTTACGGTTCAAGACAGCATTCACACCAGAGGGCTATTGTGTTGGCTGTTGTCATTTTTTTACTTGACAATCTAAAGGAAAAGAGGTCAGTGCCCCTGACTAAATAGTCAGGTACTGCATGCTTTGAAAATTCTTGTGGCTCATCAGTTGAAAACTGCTGCTAGAAGGAAACTACTTCCAAAAATAAAATCCTATACCATGTCAAACTATTACTTACAAGTGAGCTTGGCTAAATAACATTTCAGACGTTCAAGATCTTGTAATTTATCTCCCACGAATCCTTTGCAAAAAAACCATAGGGCTGGACGTGCTCCTCAAGGAAGCCGTGAGGGCGATGGAGCAGGGGCACCAACATCAGACGGAAACCAAGAGAGTCCCCAGAAACAGAGGTGCAGAAAGGTCCCGGGGTGACAGCTGTGCAGCGGGCACAGACGGCAGACTGCAGGGGTCAGCGCGTGGGAAACTCTCCTCGGGTGGGCGACAGGGCAGGGGCGCACAGTGCCTGATGCCTCTGAAGCCCTTAGACACGGGAGAAGGGCTTGAGATTCAATTAGGAAGAAGTACATGGACAACTAGGTAAACAAAACATAACAGAACAGTGTGTGGGGAAAAAGAAAAGAAAAAGTAAAATTGTGGGTAGTGTTTATGGCATGATGAGGTAAATACAATGTAACCAAAGTCACAACGCCCCGCCACCAGGACAGAGGGACCGATGCAAGGTTAGTGAGAGACGGGGGTGATTAGCGGGGGCTACAGTATCCTCTTCCAGGTGAGAACAGAAAACCCCCCAGAGGAGCATTTTGGTTATCAATGGAGGACCGTTTGCCACCCCCCAAAATGCCGCTTTGGGATACTGATCATTTTAAGCTGATTATTTTCAAGGCTTGGAAGTCTCAGGAAGAAACTTTGACCCTCTCTCTAACTGCCTAAAAGAATTTCAGAGAGAGACTTGTTCCAGGAAGAAACTATCACCACCAGGCACGACAGTTTACTCTGAACCCAGGTGTGGTAGAGAGGCCCATCTGACCAAAGTCCCCTCTGTGTCCCATTGTCTCCAGATGGTCCAGCAAACATCTGTTTACTAAACGCTAACTCTCTTCCCCTACCCATGCACTCACTGCCTTGCTTCCCTTTGAAGTCCCAGGGCCCCACCCCATCCTCAGTCCAGAGTGACTGTATACCTCATGCTGCTGCCTCACTGTCTCTGGAATTTTTCCTGCTTTTGTGATGCCCCTAGGTGCGCATATTAAAACTTGATGTTCTCCTGTTAGTCATCTTCTGTCATTTTAACTATTCAACCAGCAATAAGAACCAAGAAAAAAAAGGGGGGAATTTCCCCTCCCCCACTGGGAGAAATAGTCAAAAGTTAGATAAAGAGGTAAGTAAAATTGATTACTTTTGGTGAAGAGGAAATGGGGTAGGGAGTACTTTTATCAAAGTACATCTTTGATAAAAATAAGACCTAGGAGAACATGGAAAGAAGTATGAAGAGAGCATTTCATACCAGAGAAACATGTATGATATAATACAGAGTGGCATGTACACTGTGAGTACAGTCATACAATGACCCAAACAGCCCGACTGGGGTTTACAAAGGCATTAAGAATTCCATCCAGGTGATGGGGACTGAGAATAACTACTTTCTCTTCCAAATTCCCTATAGTATAAAGTTCTGATATTAGTTAGTTTCCATAATCAGAAAATGAATTCACAAAACTGAAAAAGTTTATTCCTTATCATAGACTGCAAATTGATTCAGAATGATTTCTATTTTTCAAATCCAAGATTGTAAATTATCCAGGAAAAATCCTGGGTGGCTGGTATTTCCTTCCCCCTTTCTCTTTCCTTCCCTCCCTCCCTCCCTTCCTTCCTCCTTTGTTTCTTTCATTTTTTCCCCCATCCACATCAGTACTGGGAATATTATGAACCAAATCTCCTAAAAATTACCAGCTAGTCAAAGGTAGTGATTATGTGTAGTTCCCCCCGCCCCCCTCCCCCTCCGTGCCACAAATCTCTGATACAGTCTCTGGAACACAATAAAAATAACACTTTGCTCTGCCACGTCTGAGGAAAGGAGAAAAATTATCTCCAAATATCCAAAGTTCACAATGCTTGAACAAAGAAAAGTTAACATTTTACCATCTGTGGGTGAGACATTTATATCACAACGACCTTCATTTTCATGTTTAAGAAATGAGACAACAGGAATAGAGAACAGACTGACAGGGACCAGAGGGGAGAGAGGAGGGAATTTCAGGGGAAAGGGGGAAGGGTTTACAGGAACTAGCATAAAGGACACATGGACAAAAACTAGGCGGGGTGGGAATGGGGGGGAGGTGGAAATGGGAGGGAGGTGGGGAGCACTGGGAGGGGTTAGCTGAGATGAGAGTAAAAGACAGAAAACTGTACTTGAACAATAATTAAATTTAAAAAAAAGAAATGAGACAGAATGAGCTCTGCCATCTAGTTCTTAAGACACTTCAAGCAACATTCCAAAGAGTCCATCAGATGTTAAAGTAATTTAAAATATAATGCCTTTTCATTGCAAATGTAATACATGATGAAAAAAATTAGTAGCCGTTGAACAGAAGAGGAAAGAAAAAGAAATCATACCTAGTTCTGCAACTTAGAGCTACAAAATCATACACACTGCTGTCTGTCTCTGAATCGAAACGAATGACAAAACTTAAAATTCTTCACTAATACTTGCAGAAACCTTTTTAAAAAATCTGTGGGGTCCTCTGTTTCAAACCTACTTGCACAGAGCAGGCTTCTGGTTTCAGGGGTAAATGATCCTGTGGGTGGAAAGAATCTAAACAATTACTTAAGAAGTAGAAAAACCTGTCTCATTAAAAGAGCGTCTATCCTGGCTTCCCCCTCACAGGCTGTGTTTGGCATTACCACTAGTGCCTCTCCGTCTTCGCTAACAGGACCCGTGATTTTGAGGGTGGAGATCAGTAGTGTAAGAGCATAAATCCTTAGAGGGAGGACATGATGTCTGGGGTGGTGGCAGCCACCTTGTGATCATGGGGCAACAAAGAAGAGCAGCAAAACCAAAAAGTAGAAGATGGCAAGGCAGAAGATGGAAGGAGCCTGAACCTGTGAGACTGTCACTGGGCAGGTGTACCCACTCTGGGTTGCTGATTTCCAAACTTTGGGTCAAGTACATGACAAATATTCTTTATTATACATCAGGCCAGTACCGCTCACCCTTTTTTGGTGTCATGATGTTCACAGGACACGATCACAAGGGAACAGGGAGGACACTGCTGGCAGCTGACATGAAAGACCCTGGGGGCTGGGCTGCCCCAGGGCCCCGCCCAGCTCCCTGAAGGCTGAGGGGACACACACCTCTGCTCATCTCCTTGTGCCTCACCAGCGGGCCTCATGTGCAGGCTGGGAAGTGCTAGTGTAAGCGCTGTCTACTGATAGGTTTTCTGTTTCTTGGGCTGAAGGCATTTCTAGTGCTGGGCTCACTCTACTTCTCAGTGCATGAGACGCTACCGTCTCTCTAGCAGGCACGGAGGGAAAACACTGGTCTGGGCCCAGCTCACACCACATGATCCCACTGACTGGACTGGTTGCTATTCGCTGTTTAACTTGTGCTTTTTCATTTTTTCAGTTACGGGGCCACTTCCTAACTGACCGAGGTAACACTTCATGAGCTCCAAAAATAGAAATGCTTTCAAGTGAAGCATTTGAGACTGCATTCATAACGGTTGAAGAATGACCAATATTACAGATTTTAGAGGAAACAAACTGTTAGTGCCTAGAAGTTCATTTTATGGGTCAAGTAGTGTTTTTTATACAGTGTTAGGTTCGGGTACATGATAGCCTTGGTAATAATTGACTGTTTTATGTCAATTATTATGTTATGTATGTTTCTATATAAGTCCCTTTTAGTCATTCCACCAGTGCTTACCTTACAGGGTTGGCAAATGCATTAAGTAGTCGTGAAATAATATCTGTAAAGTGTTCATCAGATTATGTGGTAGAGAAGAGGTATCTATTACATGTTCTTTGGATTATCATAAACAAAAGTGTAAAAGTTGAGCATTAATTAATGGTACCTATAACTCATCCATTCTCCAAAAATTATCTTCCATATTTAGTACAAGGTTTCATAAATATTATATAAGTGCTATAAAAATGTGAAGCTCTTACCATCCCCCAGAATTCCTGTCATTACTTCAGTCTGAGGCCAGCTCCCCAGTGATCTGCCTTCCTGTCTTGGCAAAGAGGTGGCAGGCTCCGGTGACGCTGGAGAGCTGTGTTCCTCAACACAGACATCCCATGCCCTAGCTCTCCAGAAATCACACTGAGAGGGCTTTCTATGGACACCCCTTGAACTGTTTTTATGTCACTGAGGCAAGGAAATCAATTTTAAATCTGCCTCGGCCACAGAATAACAAAGGGGACTGAGTGACAACCGGGAACCAACTGGGGAACTTCGCCATGTCCCGGGCCTGGGTGCCATGCCCAGCACTCCTCCGTCCGCACCTGAGAAGTCGGGTGTACAATCACTGTCACACACACGACTAGAAGCAACTGATCAATGCCCATCTTCCTGGAGTTGAACTTTTTCATGAAATAGCATTTCCCTTTTAGGGATCCCTGAGTTCAACCAAGCATACTTGCAAGTATTACAAATATTGCATTTGGACAATAAAGAAACATTTTCTGAGCACTCAGTATGCCAAAACAACGAGAAACACCATCAGGGATATGAAGCTGTGGCCCGTTAGCAACAACTAAGGGCATCACAGACAGCTCGGGGCGAGTTGCCCCTCTGAACCCCATTCTCCTAACCCACTTTGCGTAGGTCTTTCATTGAACTGAATACCCTTTGCCTTCTACTGTATCTATTTCCATAAATATTATAGTTTCTCAAGAGCAGAGATTTTCCACCTTTTCTCTCCTCTCTGGCATCCTGTACAATGCCCTGTGACTAGAAGGCCTTCCCCATGGGTTTGGGGATATCGTGTGTACTCTCTACAGGCAAAGATGTGATGAGTATCCCAGCCTGAGACACTGAGGTGAAGTAAAGTCCATTCCTGGGAATCAGATCCACCCGGTGGGCAGGCCCAGGGCAAGAAAGCCTCTTTGCTGAGGACTGAGGAAGGTCTATGAAAGCAAATGAACTGAAGTATGTCTTTGTTATCAGTGCACTGTTATCTAGTTCACTGTAGCGGGCGAACTCCAAGGACTTATCTTTGATTCCTAGGGTGAGAGACACAGAAAGTCACAGAGTGGGGAGAGTACAGGCAGACAAGAGAGCTTTACGTAAAAACTAGAGCTATTTTACTAAAAGTCTACAAAACATCGAGCCCAACAGTACTGCTTTGGGATCCTTCTAAAACGTAAGTAAGGGTATGCCTTCCGACACGTCACAGAGCTCTGCGGCCTCTGGGCCTCCAGTGCAGAGGGCTAGAGGCCCAGCAGGGGGTGGATGGGACTCTCCAGGCCTGGTGGGAGACCGTGGTACCTGCTGAGCGATGAGGGAGAAGTGATAGCTCTTGGTGGGACTGCACTTGTTGGTGAGCGTCCAGGAGACACTTCCAGGGACTTAAAGGGCACATTGGCAGGGCACTTTGATAGGGGACTCAGCACCTGCCACAGTAGATGGAGCAAGCAAGCACCAGTGGGATTTGGATATCTGATTGTGCTCCCATTTGTTCCCACAGCGGTGGGACCTGGTACAATTCCAGTTACACAGAAAGTGGAAAAGGCGCAAAAGTTAAATGCCGTATAACTCAGCCTAGCCACCGTTGTCTTACCAACATTTTCCACTAGCCCTTTGCTCCTGCAGGGCTCGTCTGAGGAGGATGAAGTGTTGTGAAGACCTCAGATGCTTCCTGATTCACTGTCTCCTAAGGAGGTACCAACTGAAGCAAAAAATACAAAGGCTCTTTGCAAAATAGCCTTTTAAACTCATCGCACCCTACCAGGAGCATGCTCATTGTGGATGAATCCATTATACTGTCTATTTTCGCAATACTGTCTACTTTGAAAGAGGATGTCCTGAGCACGGAGTCAGGAAATGTCGGTCCCAGTTCCTGTTCTGCTATTAAGTTGTACTGCAACCTCAGAACCCTCACCCGCAACTATCGGGTCCTCTCTTAATCTGTGGACCAAGAAGCAGAAGCAGATGAAACATATCCCACCTAACTGGACTGTCATCTCCAACCCCTCTAAAACTATAATAAAGGGTTCAAAAAGGCACAGGAGATGGGAGAGGCTAACAGATCCAGTATTTTGGAGCCTGGAAAGGATGTGGACAGGTAGTAACAGACATAGCAAAACCAAGGGAACTGAATCCTAAGCCGACACTGGGGGAAGTAAAGAGACACATAGCTAGGCCAATACTCTGCCCCATCCAATAATAGGTGAGAAAGCTCTTTTTCACTCTCTCTGATGAGGCCGCTGAACACAGGGTATCTGGACTCAGGGTCACCAGAGGCACTTGAGGGGAAAAGGGGTGATGCAGTGAATGTCTGCATAATAGATGCTGAGACTGCCAGCCCTCTTTCCTGCCCCAGGTTCCAGGAGGCTGACTGCTGGGCCTTTCCCCTCCAAGCTAGAAGTCAGAAGCAACCCCTGTAGGGAATCTGACCAGGTCAACAGCAAGGACTGGCAGATACGAACACTGGCTCCACCATCGGAGTCCAGCCAGGTCACCTTTTAGTGAAACTCGGTCAACTCAAATGCCTAAGCTTCTAGTCAGCTCCTTAGTCTCCTACCCAAACACTTGACTGGGTAACAAGCAAGCATTTCCAGAAATTTGAGGGAAATCTCCAGTCTTTCATACATCTTTCATATGACCCTGGGTGTCCAATCTGTGGCCTGCAGGCTGCATGCGGCCCAGGATGGCTATGAATGTGGCCCAACGTAAAATTGTAAATTTCCTTAAAATATTATGAGATTTTTTTTCATTACATGTAGCAGTGTATTTAATGTGTGGCCCAAGACACCTCTTCTTTCAGGGTGACCCAGAGATGCCAAAAGATTGGACACCCCTCACTGTAGACCAAAACAGACAGAAAAAGTCAACTTGAATGTAAATTGAAACTCAAAAGTGAGAAGAGAAAAAAAAAATCCAATGCTGATGCCCTCAGAGGAAAAAAGAAGAAATGACAACCATGAAATTAGGGAAGACTGCTGAAATAAGGACACTACAGTGACCAAAAAAGAGTTCTTATACAATATGGCAACAGGAAAAAAAAACCCCTCAGTGGTGGGATTAGGAGATAAAGTGGAGGAATTTCTTAGACAGTATCCAGTAGAACAGAAACACAGATAGAGGGAAATGTGGGAAGACAAGTAAATTGGAGGACAAACACATAGGAAGCTAAGCAAACAAATAAATGAGATCATTATTTATTATAGATAAATCAAAGATACAGAAAATGAAAACCAAACCTAGTATTCACACAGTGATAATAAAACATGCCAAAAAGATATAAGAAGAGTCTTGGTGTAACGGTGCCGGAGGGAGGGGAACGATGCATGCAGGTGGCGGTGTGCAGTGGGGAAAGAGCTGGATCTTCCCCTTCTTCAGTGGGAAGTTGTTACGCAATGCCTAAACCTGAACGATCCCGAAGCTGCACTATACACGAGCCATTAAGAGACATGGAGTTCACTGCCAAATGAACCGGCTGAAAGAGTTGAAGGTGATGGCATCTGGGGACGGTAAAGTGTTTAAGGAGAGGTGAACAAGAACTTGCTCTTTTTCCTGAAAGTCTTTATACAGTTATTTGACTGTTACACTTTACATGTAGAATTTTTAGACAAAAATGAAAAAGTAAAAATAAAAGGGCCGATGACAAGATGTCCAGAGGACCCTTCCATTTCTAAAGCGCCGACCGCAAGCTGTGCCACTGGGATCTGAAAGGCAGCAGGAGGCTGTGCAGGAAAAGGGCAAAGATGTGAGAGTCTGACCCATTTCACAGATTAGCTTTGTCCTGACTTGGAAAGGCCACCTTCTCTCCTGTCACAACTCAGTGACCACGAAGAAAATGGCCAATGACAGAATTATTAGGGCACCAACCCCAATGCACTCACACAGGAACAAAAGATGAAACATCTCCCAGACCACGTGCCCACGCACTCAGAAACACTCTCAAAGTGTGATGAGAAACAATGAAAGACAAGACAGAGAAGCCCTGGCATATATTTTCTAAGTAGCCATCAGGATGCCCTGTTCATTTTAGCCAAATCCTGTATTCAGAAAACAAGTCTGGTCATCTTAAAGTTCTTGTATGATCTGCCAAACATTAATTTTTTTAATATGGCTGGCCAGAAAATTACTGAGCTCCTTCACCTCATTATGTATTCCCTCTTTGCCACTTTATCCTTGAAAGCAGGCTATTAAATAAATACATTTTGGATTAATATTATTCTGACTTGAGATTTTTATCATTGCCTCCGCATTCTCTCATTACACTTACCTAATTCTCCTGACATGCAGACTATAATGAGCTACAAGCAAAAGGCTGGTTGTGTAGATGTGTTTAGTCTGCCTGTCTGGGGCTGGGCCTATTAGTTTCTCTGAAATTTGTGAGTCCTCATCAGCAGGTTCACCGTGGACTTCCACCGTGAACTCTTTCCCCTAAAGATCAACAAGGCGTCTAAATTACAAGGTGATAAAGCCAGGCACTGCAGAGATGATTTCACAGGTAATAGAGGGATTAAACAGGGGATGTCTGGGATCAACTTTCTTCTAGCCTTGGAGAAAATGAAGTTTGCTATTCTTTGCATATATTTGCAGTATATCAGAGGATCCAAATGAAACTGGGATTCTGGCAGGGCCTGGCCTTGGAGGGTGCCAGGGATGTAGGAATGGCAAGAGCAGATAAAGCGGGCCTGGAAGAAGTTCACCCATCATGGCGCTTAGGCCCTGGAAGCCCCACTACCCTGTATGTGATATCAGAGCTAGGCCAGAGGCGATGGCTCAGAAGGCAGGGGGGAATGTGGCGGGTGGGCCAAAGGGGGCAGCTCAAAGAATGGCTGGCCCTGAGCGGCTGAAGGCAGTTGAAGTGATGTAGACAAGCCTGAGGCACTGCCCAGGGTGGGGCCACTCCGGCAGGAGTAAGACGCCAACACCAGCATAACCAAATGGTAGGTGCAGCTGAGTGTGGTGTGGACACATCAAAAGGACAGAGAGAAAAGGTCAGGACTGAGAGGGAGACTTTCAGTGGTCCAGCAGGACCAAATGAACCTCAAAGCAGAAAAGGGGAGTCATTAAGGTACAGGTAATTCTCAAGAGAATGACTTTGCTTGGCCACTAAGTCCAGGATCCCTGTAAACTAGTTTGGTCTATGGTCAGAGGGGCTGGGCTGAGAAGCCGGTTTGGGACAGGCTGGAGTATTCCCCAGAGGGGTCACTAGCCCCAAACACCTTCAAGGCAAGGGAATCTAAGTCCAGGTCGGTCTGAGGTATGAGAGAGGAGCTGAGGTCCCGTGTCTCCTCAGATAATCTGAAAACCCAGCTGCTCTTGCCACGGCTTTGCACTCCAGGCATTACATGTTATGTCCTCTTAGTTACTTGAACGAGCACATCTGTGTTTCGGCTGAACTGCAAGGCAAAGAAATAGTTCCAGTCTGTAGTAAATATAGAGAAGATAAGGAGTACCTTCCAATCACTTTACTTCTTGACCTCCAGTGTGCATAAGGGAGGCCAGGGGTGCACTGAAGCCTGGGCGGAGGAACCCATCATGCTTTGCGAAGCATTTCTCCAGAGAGTCGGTGAAGGGGCAGAGGACTGGGGAGGGTCTGCAGAGGTACAGCGCCACAGTCCACCCTCCTTCCAGAGATGAAACACGAGTGGTTCGAGTCAAAGAAAAGAGAGATGTAGATTTTTCTTTTTGTCTCAGAACTAAAAGGCGGAAAAGGGATAAAGGGGGCTATTTTTATTAGGTTAGGACACCCAAAGGCTGCCCAACACTTGCCACTCCCCCCCCCCAATATGGCTTACCCATATATGGGACCCATTAAAAAGTCTTAATAATGCACCAAAATGCACTTAGAAATATTACTGCATATGCACTCATCAAAAATATTGTGTTCTTTGAATTAATGTTAAATCTTAAATTATTCTTCATAAAATGTCAGATATCTGAAATATTCAATTCAGTTTCCTGCCCATGCCAAAATATATGAGGGATCATTTGAAAAGCTAATCACTTCAGAAGTAATTCTGCAATTTTTCAAATAAAAAAAATCTGGTAAAATTCAGGTGCAGATTCTGTGATGTAAATCCATTTTTTTCTGAGATTGAGGAGTGGAAACTAAACTGACAGGCACGTTATGAAACTTCTCTCAAGCTCTGATTTTCTCTGCAGGTGCCCTAGTCCCGGCGAAAAGACATGTGCCGCTCCGAGTTTGCCTGCAACCAAAACGGGGTGTTCTTCCTTTGGGAGGCTGTGTAACAAAGCAGGTTCCTGCTTCAGGGCCATAAGGAGTGGTATCCTCCCTCCAATAGGTGCCATCAATTGCTTGTTGACCTAGTTTCCTGACACTGGGACAGACTGGTTGGATCCCTCGCCGTGAGAGGAACGGGGGTGAAACCACCCCCGCCCCCGTGTGTGTGTTTTAAACTGAGTTATTGCCAGTTGATGCGATGGGGTGGTGTGGGGTCCTGGCAATAAAGCACAGGTGTTCTGCTAGGGCATGAGTGACAGCTATCCTGTCACTCTTACATCTCCTGCTCTGTCAGAGGTGGTCCACCTGGGCTCCCCAGGCTCACAACGCTTTGTGGAATTCTTGAGCTCAAGAACCTTTGATCTCGCCATGTGCCTGGGGTCAGCTAAAACATTTCTATGAGCATTTATAACCGGCATCTACTCTAGCACAGCACCGGGGAAGGCGTTACTGGCTGTCAGACAGACTTGTTGGTACATACTGGAGTCTCTAATTGCACAGGTCATTTAAACAAATTACAGCTACTTTTCACTACTCTTACAGCGGCACGGTGAAAAACTGACTCTAGGATTCCTTTTGTAAGAGTCTAAATCGACTCCTGTGCTCGCGCACACACTCTACCTTTGTAAAGCTTTGACCTTTGCGATTCCTTTTTTGTAAGAGATTTTATATCTATCTAGTTTTTGCTCTGTGTACTGTGGCTGTTATTAACATCCTGTTTCCACCCTGCTTGGCAGCTGTGGGGCTGAGAGCCAGACACTACATTCCTCAGGCTCCTTTGCCAGGGTCGGCCAGTGGGGTCCCACAGGGGGTGAGGAGGCGGGCGGGAGGGAAGGCTTTGGGCCCCTTCTCACTCACGTTTTTCTTCTGTCTTTGGCTGCTGTCTGTGGAGGCAGCTGTGTCCCTGACCATCCAGGCTGTTTCAGTGGCAACCTCCTCCATTGTCCCTGCTCCCAAAATGGCAGCCGGTCCCCAGGTGGAGCCCTCTTTCATGAATCTATGTTCTGGAGGACTCCTAAGTTACTTATCTGGGTTTCTTCTACTTTCCCCTCCACTCTTCCAGCTTCCCCACATTCCATAACCAACCCCCTTTACTAAATTCTGTTTGAAATTCCAAGTGTGTCTCTGTTTCCTTGGCTGGAATGTTATTAGTCATAAAGTACTCTGTATGGCTTGTTGCCAAGAGCAATTCCATCTTGCCCTTTATAGTGTGGGACTTACGAGAAAGTTGCAAGGTGTTAGGATCTGGAAGCACTTGGTTATTCTAACAAATACTTTGATGGACTCACTATGTGCTAGGAGGTGTTATAAATGCTTTCCAATTATTATTATTTTGTATCATCTTCATAACAAGCCTTTGGGGCAGTAGTAGAACAATCCACATTTTACAAATGAAGGAGCAGTCACATGAAGGGAAAGTGACTTGCACGGGTTAGGTAGCTAGCAGTGGCCGTCTGAAGGCTAATACCCTAATTAATGATTTATAATAATGAAAACGCAAGAGAAAGACCCAGCTGGGGGTGGTGGCTGTGGTGGGAGGAAGGTCTGCAAGGTTGGAGTAAGCAGATTAAGAAGCCTAAGTGCACAAGGAATCCGGAGAGGTCAGATTCAATTTCAGCATCAGCAGGAGACCCCAGCACAGGCCGGGGCTGGCACGCAGCTGCAGCAGGTGGCTGCCGTGTCTGGAACAGGTACTGCAGGCACGCGCTGACCCTCCCGCGAGGCTGCAGTTAGAGAACGGGAGGCACCAAAAAGTCCTCGCGACCAATATCCTCTCCCTTTATTTTCTAAGAACAGGGTCTGGCTGAAGTAATACTTCCCTGAGTGAGGTTGGCAGGGTAATAAGATGGGTGTAATAATTTAGTTTTAATTTGAACGTTTTACCTAAAATGTCATATGGTGTGCTTGAATGTGGCATTGCTATGTTACAAAATTACATGCTTATGATTTTAAAATAAAAGATTTTGTAATAGAGAGGGGTGTTGTATGTGCTGGACCCTGTAATGAAGGTTCTTGATAACAGAAGATAGAGGATTTTCCAAATCAGGCAAAAACATATCTATTAAAAATCTTTTTTTCTCAATGGTCATGTAATGAATTGGAGTCCACCTGTAGAATTTGAAATAAAAATGGGAAGTAGCTATTTTAGGTTTCTATGCTGTATTTTGGGTGTTTGAACACTTGGTCTCTCACATTTTGGAAAGTGAAAATCCTTCCTCAGAATCACAGGGGAAAAAGAAAAGGCAAAACAAATGAGAATGAAGAGCACCTGTGTGAGTATCACCGAATGTCCATGGAAGTATCCCCTACAAGTCATCTCGTCTGAGATGTGACAATATGGCTGAAGGCAGCCACTGCAGAGCTGAGGCTTGAGCATTAGATTCCGTTTCAGCGCTGCAGGCAGAAATCCCGAACCTACCTTTTAGCCATCTGACCTCAGGAAAGTTACCTAACGCTGTGCGGCATCCTTCATCTGTCAAGCGGAGAAAACCAGGATAACGACTTTACGGGGTTGCTGTGAGAATTCAGTACCTTCGTGCATGGAAGGAACCTAACATGGACTCTTGATGGGATCCAAAGATTAGCTATTATTGTAGTTGTTATTATTGCTAAATAATTATTAAGAGTTTGAAGTATGACTAGTACCATGGTAAAAAGTTTCCCACAGCCATGATGTTTTTAATAAGGAAACTTAGCCAATGACTTCTAGAATAAACACCATAGGTAGACAATGACATAAGCCCACCGCTTGGCCTACTGGAAATACTTAAGTTATTAAACAGTGAAAAATGGCTCAAATACAGGGCCAGAACTCAGGTTAGGAAAAACAACCCTACAACCAATCAGCTTTCTGTGTCTAGCACACACAAAAATGGGGCTGGAGGTATTGGAGGCCACGATGAAAGATAGGTACAGTGGGAAGAATATGAGCCTTGCGCCCCAGAGACCTGCGTTCCAGTTAGCAGGTTATGTGACCTTGGATATATTACATAATGCATATCTCTGCATTTCTCTTTCCTTATATTTTACATATCTGGATGATAACAGCTTTCTATCCTTCTTGGGGATGGCTCTACATTTGAGTGGTAAGCCATTTATGGGGAGGGGCTTGTGGCTGGAGGCAACTGTTCACCCTTCTCCTAGGTTTCTAATACTCTCTCAGCAGGAGGAAGGGGCACGGAGCTGTGGTCCGATCCCCTGGATCAGCCTCTGGGACCTGGAATGTCAAACCCATCATTTAGAGAGCCCTTGCCAGCTGTCCTCTGTGTGCAAGTGACCGGTGACTTTTCCTCCAGCATATATGCCCTTCTCACATTTTCCAAAGGACTCTGGGAAGAGCCAACTCTTAGAAATAGTCACTGACAAAACAAGAGACTGAACAGAGCGATGACGGTAAAGGCATCTGTGAAGCGAAAGTATAAATATTTTGGAATGCAGCAGGGCTTTCGATTCTTATGCACAATCAGAGCTTCAGCTTTGCTACCAACTGTGCAGGAAATCACGAGAAGAATTAATATTCATGAGTGTAACCAATTTCCACAACATTAAATTGTTCTAACTTTGGGATAAAACACATTTGCCTCTGCATTTTTTCAGTGCTCAGTGTATGGACCTCCTTTAAAAAGAACAGAGTTTTTGCTAAGAAAGAAAATTCAGGGACCACAACTTGAGAATTTAAATTCCACTAGTTGGCTGGGAAGCATGTACCCACAACAGTCTCTCTTCATTTGTATGAAGTGCACACCCTCCCCGAGAAGTGCACAGTGAAACCTGAAAGTACGTACTCCAAATCATCAGGTTCAGTGACAAACACTTTAAAAATGATGCTATTTTTTCTTTGCTTCCTACTCAATTTTTGGAGTACATTTTTAAAACAAAAATAAAAAGAATGGGTTGCTATCAGAGTTTTTGAGGTAACAAAGAATAATCCTTTGAAAAAAGGAATAATTCTAAGTGACGGCAGTTTCCCACTGCAGTAGATACGTTTGGTGGGGAGATATCCAGGCACCAACCAACATCTTTCAAAATTAAGGACTCTAAAAAGACCAACAGAACGACAATCATTGGTTGAAGTATTTCCTGCTTTTTTAAGTGCAGATATATACAGCATGATGTTAAAAAAGGAAAACAGACCACTTGGCCTTAACAGAAAATAAGATTCAGAGAGAAAGAGAAAAACCCAAACGTGAATTATAACATTAATATTCAACTCATTGCCTTTCCGGACTATTGGAATCAGGTTTTAAAACTTAGTAGGCCAGATGAGGTTTGGCATACCATGTGTTTACTGACTCAAGACATACCACTAAGTCTAGAAGGGCTGTCAAGGAAAATGTGATAGAAATAAAGTAATATAATTTCTGTTTTGTTCTTCATTTAAGACAGGGACTACTTTATTCAAACCCATCGGAGAAGTGGACTGGTCGGGTCTGTGACAAAGAATCACATTTTAAAGCACAGGCCAGTGACTGTATAGGAGTATATCCTGCTACTTATGAATCAACTGATCAGACCACAACTTCTCAGTATTTAAAACAGAATAAGCTTCCCTGTACAAGCAGCACCATTGTGACACGTTTAGAATCCTTCTCCTTCTCCCTCACCCTCTCATTCCACAGAATCCACACCAACCTTCCCATAATCCTCCTCGAGGATGGCCTTATCCTCATGCGCTTCAGAAACTCTCCATCCCCCATGCCCTCCCTCAAGTACTAGCGGACAACTCAGTTTGCTGTCAGGCCTCCCTGCTGAATAGTTAGGGCTGGGTGTGGTGGGTGGGAAAGACAGTAAATTGATCCTAGGGAGCTGCCAGGCCATCATTTCTCCTGAGGGTTCTCTGGCACCTTTGCATCTGTGTTGCACCTTTTCCACATGATTTCCCCAAGGGAGCAGTTAAGCTCTTCTGTCTTTGGCTTCTCTTTTACATCAGGCTTAAAAGCTAAAATGCCCAAAGGCAGCAAGAGCAGAGGTGAATGAAGCAGAGGGTGGTGACTTGGGGGGGTTGGGCAGGCACACGCTTTTCCCCTCTAGCTGAGAACCCTCAGGATGCACTGGAGCTGAATGGTGACAAAGCTGGTGGTTTTTCAAAAAGAATTTGGGTATTTTTGTGAAACTGCTTAATTTTAATATGTTAGCTTAGCCCTGGCTGGTGTGGCTCAGTCGACTGAGTCCTGGCCTGCGAACCACAGGGCTGCTGGTTCGATTCCCTGCTCTTGGGCAGAGGCCTGGGTTGTGGGCCAGGTCCCCAACAGGTGGGCTGTGGGAGGTAACTATACATTGATGTTTCCTTCCCTCTCTTTCTCCCCCCTTTCCCTCTCTAAATAAAATAAAATAAAATAAAATGTTAGCTTATATTGAAAACATTCTGGGTTCCCCAAAATACTTTTCTTGGACGTGCATTCTGTTAGCAGGGCACCCACTTTCTTGTGGCGGAGGCTGCAGGGCTGCGGGCGGGCCAGCTGGGTGGCAGAGTCAGGAGTGATTTTGGAAGCCCAGCCCAAGCACACTCCCCCAGCTGTTCCACGGCCTTTTTAAGCACCTAATTCCCTCTGTCAAATCCCTCTGGGGTGAAGCTAGAATTGCTTCTCATTCTTGCAACTGAACCCAGCCCGGACTGATAGCTGTGAAGTTGCAACTTGAAGATACAATGCCAAAGGAGACGTATTTCAAACAATTCATTTCAATAAAAGAAAGAGAAAGCCATAGACAACATTGCTGTTTTTCACTTCTAAGTAAATGATAATCAGTGTCAGCATAAACACAAGTACCAAGACTGATACCACAGCCCAGGAGGGGGCAGAGGAAGGGCGTACACAGCAGGCAGGGATTGGGAGTCAGCAGGAGGCAGGGCCAGCCCTGGGGGAGCCTTCTGAACTCCAGAGGGTTGAATACTGCAACCGCTGCCACCAAAATGAACATGGACAGAACCCTGTAATTTTCTGTGCTGAAAGTCCTAGTCGATAGTTTAATAGCATATCCAATTATATGATCCTGCTAATGAGAACAGAAGCCAAACAAAAGGTAAATCATCACCATGGCTTTGTATGAGAATTGTTTTTGACTTTGCAAAGAACTTCCTGTGACGTTTCAACCATCTTCAGAGAGTCCATTTATATTTGAAAGCAAAAGGGCTATAAGGACTGTGTTCAGCTGGACTGTAGATTAAAAAAAAACCCTTGCTTGACTAATTTACATATAAATTTGAATATCAAGGTATACATTAGTGTTAGGTATAAAGTCACTTTAAATTTTTCTACGAGAAGAGTGCTAGCCAAATTACATTTACACTTCAGGTGGGCTGAACAATTTGTGGTGGGACCTTCTTGGTTGGCCTTGTGATAGAGCTTTCCACACTGAAGCTCAGCTGAGCCCTGAGGCTCACCTGGCCATCGGGGCCACTTTTAGCTGCCTCATCACTGTCACCTACCCTGCATCTAGCCAAGAGAGAAGAAAACAGCAACTAAAAAGAATTTCTACAGAAGCTCCAACCACTGAACCGTAACTTGCCAAAGGACCAAGCTAAAATCAACAAATATTCATATATTAGAAACGAATCTGCCTTATTCAGCGAACCTAGCTGCTAGTCTGCAGGTGGAAAATGACTTGCAGTGTAAGAAGCACTTTACCTGCACAAATCTGATCTGCTTCTTGAAAGCCAAATTTCAATAAGAACTAGTTCAACATGTAACAGACAATGATTGAGAATATATTCACAGTAGCCCCCGCCCTAAAATTAAAACTAGTCACCGTGTAAAAACAAATGGCACATGTAAAAACAAGAAGCGAAACAGTGAATCCCACAGACAATGTTGTGAACTCTTTGTGAAGATACCTTTTATTTCTAGAAACAGTGTGTGGAAACATTTTGTTTAAAAGGGAAAAAATGTCTAATAACAAACGAATTTTCTATGTAAGAAATTTCGGTAACCTACCCCAATGCTCGAATTCACATGAAACATTTGAGAGTCACTATACAGTTTCCTGTTGCTGCTGTGACACATGGCCATACACTCAGAGGCTTAGCACAATAAAACTTTACTATCTTACAGCTCTCGCAGTTCACAGGTCCTGATGTTCCTTTGTGGAGGCTCTAAGTCGTAGACAGTCTTCTTGCCTTTTTTGACTTCTGGATGCTGCCTGCATTCCTTAGCTCCTGGTCCCTTCCTCCACCTTCAAAGTCAGCAGCGAGTGCCTTTAAAACTTTCTCTCTCCCGTGCTCTGGCCTAACAGCTTCTTCTCTGACTCTAATCTTCCTGTCTTTTAAGGCCCCTGTGATTATAATGGACTTATCTGGATAATTCAGGATAATTCAGGATACTCTTCCTATCTCCGGGTCTTTAACTTAATCACTCTGGCAAAGTCCTTTTTGCTATATAAGGTAATAGAGTCACAGGTTCTGGGGATTAGGATGTGAACAACTTTGTGGGCCCATTATTCTGTCTACCACAGACATGAATGCCACTCATATGAAAAGAGAATATTCAAATCTCTTTGCAGCTATCTCTGCAATATTAACCAAGAGTGCTTGTTTTAAAAAGTTTTTGCACAGTGAGAGAAACTATCAACAAAATGAAAAAAAAAACCCCTACAAAATGGGAGATGTTTACCACTGATACATCCATCCATAAGGGGTAAATACCAAAAGCAGATTAAGCAAGTCACACAACTTAACAACAAGAAAAACAACTGAATTTAAAAATGAGCAGAGGACCTAGGTAGACATTTCTCCACAGAGGACACAGACAGGGCCCACAGACATATGAAAAGATGCTCAACATCACTAATCATCAGGGAACTGCAAATTGGAACCTAATAGAGATAGCACCTCATACCTGTCAGAATGGCTATCATCAACAAATGAAAGAACAACAAGGTCTGGCAAGGATGGGAAGAAACAAGAACCCTGGAGCATTGTCAGTGGGACTGTAAATTGATGTAGCTACTATGGATGACAGTATGGAGGTCCTTCAAAAAACAAAAAATAGAACTGCCATTTGACCTACAATTTCACCGCTGGGTATTTATCTGAAGACTTCCAAAACCCTAATTTGAAAGACATATGCATCCCTGTGTTTATTGCAGCATGACTTACAATGGCCAAGACACAGAAACAGCTAGTGCCCATTACTAGGTGAATGGATCTTGAAGATGTGAGATATGTATATATTACACTGCCCCAACATGAAATCTTGGCATTTGTGACAGCATGGATGAACCTAGAGGGTACTGTGCTAAGTGAAATGTTACAGAAAGACACACCATGATTTCACTTACGTGTGGAATTTAAAAAGCAAAATAAATGAGCAAACGTGCCAGAAACAAACTCATAAACACAGAGTACAAACTGACAGTTACCAGATGAGAGTGGGGTTAGGGGGAAAGTACAAATCAGCAGTTATAAAAATGGCCCAGGGATGTAAGGCACAGCATAGGGAATAGTTAATTAATAACTATGTATGGCATTAGATGGGTTCTAGATTTATTGGGGTGATTACTTTGCAAGGTATATAAATATGTTATCACTATCCTCTACCCCTGAAACTAATGTAATATTGCACATCAACTGTAATTGAAAAATAAATTAAAACATTATTAAAATAAAAGTGATAAAAGATTTGTTTTCTTCCACAGAACCAAACATAAGGAGTAACCATAGTGAAACATCAGAAGCGTTTTCCCTGAGATGCATTTCTTGCCACGGTAAAAACTGAGCTTGTTCTCTTTCTCTTACTCACAGAGCAGGTGTCAGGCACACCGTGGTTGTCAGGGACAGCGTGTTCTCATTCAGAGAGACTGGGCTAGCCGTGATGTTGATGTGGTAACCGCCAGACCGGCAATGTGATGGCGCCCAGTATTACCTGTTTGAGTAAAGCGCAGTCCTGTCGTGTGGGTAATGTTCGTTGACATACAAGGAGGAAGATGAGATTGTGGTTGTCAAGGAAGCAGCTTCAAACAGGGATGGCGTGCTAGGCACCAGGTCTGGCCGGTGTCGGGATCCCAGCGCTGGGTAACAAAAGCAACACACATGCGCCCGTGAATCTCAGTAATAAACACTGCTTTCCTGTCTCTAATAACTTAAGTCAAAGGCATTGGCTGCATATTCTGGGCTGCAAATTAAATTACGAATTAACTGAGCTCCTCTGAACTGCAGCAGAAATGTAAAATAGCTTCTTGCAACCAGTTAAACAGAAAGAAAATTGCATTAATTTACAAAATGGCTTATGAAAATGACGTTAGGAACGTTCTTTTAAAAACCTAATAAAGTGATTTACTGTTTCAAAAGATGACATAAAAGGCTCCTAGGAGCTTAAGGAGATAATTCGACAGAGATTAAAAGGATGATTGGCAAATGTATAAACAGATGGTGAACCTGCTTTCCTCTCCCCAGGATATGCACGTATCTGTGATTCTCAACTCAGACCTAAGAGCTCAGCCGTTTTACAAACCACGAAACACACACTTCAGACTGACAGCCGGCTAGCTAACCCTCAGCCATGTCTGAACCCACACATATCTTTGAACGCTATCCATAGCTCTTCTTGATGTCATATTTTAACAGCAAGGCCACCTTTTAAAAAATGAGACATCCCTTATCTCTCTTTTTTAATATGTAGGTGCCTATGAAAATTCTTATCCAAAAGAGTGGAATATTCAAGGCTGAGCAGTGACTGATGCCCAACGCTCAAGATTCTATGTGGACTCTTTTCTTTCTTTTTGAGAGCTGAATCTGGATCATTTTAAGTTACCTTATCCTAAATTTTAGAAAACTTATATCCGTTATTAGCCTGTCAGAGATCGTCCTTTAATTAAAAGACCAGTCACCCAGAAAAGAACGTCTATAAAAAGAGAGAATGCGTGGACAGAATAGGTGGACGAATCCTATACTTTTAGTTCTGCAGTTAGGCTCATGCTTTCTTTAAACCCAGGTAGATATTTTATTTTTAACTTTTTGTGAGACAGAACTGACATGTAACATTGTACTGCTTTTAGGTGTGCAACACGATGATTTGATTTAGGTGCACACCGCAAACTGATTAACACAATAAAAGCAGTTAACATCCATCACCATGCACAGTTGTAACATTTTTTTCTTGTGATGGGAACTTTTAAGATCTACTTTCTTAGCAACTTTCAAATATGCAATACAGTATTAGTAACTAGTGTCACCAGGCTTGACTGTGGATTCTCTTTAGTCATGCCCCCAAACTAAACTAAAACAGACAATAGTAAATACAAAATAACTGCAAGGTGCTTCTGGTATTCTATTTCAGGCACAAGACTCAAAATCACATATTTTCAGAAGTTTGTGTGAGTGGAAATTGATCCCACTCTCACATGAGTGTGAGGTTTGGGATTTTGGATTTGAAGGGGTGCAGGTGGAGAGGTGCAGCAAGGCATGGAGGAAAAGGGAGGAAACCGCAGAAGGGCCGGGCTCCGGACTAGGAGACTGGACACACACTGAAATGTCAGATGGTGCCGCTGCCTCCGGTTTAGGTCAAAACATAGAACTGTCCTTATGAATAACAGATGATAATCACATAAAAACACAAGTAACCATGTGCAGCATACAAAAATTGGAAAGGCTTCAAATTAATAAGCCAGCTGGTGAACAATCTTCAACATACTCAATCCCACCTTCTCATTAACAGCAGAGAAAAATATAAAAACTCTCAGCAAACTGAAAACTGGGTCTGAAAAATAACCACACACCCGAGTCCAGTGAATTACCCCTAAGTATAAGACAGATGAAGCTGAGCTGAGGGCTAATGAAGGCTCAGGTCTCCCAGCTGGCCCTCGTAAACCAGAGGCTTGCTGAGTGACAGAACACAGAACAACACTCTCTGTCCAGTGGCCTGGCCCCAGGTCGTACATCACCCAAACCCCGGGAAGCTGACCCCCAACTTCTTAGGAGTATCTTTGAAGCAGAGAACTGTTTCTTCAGGCCCCTATATCCGTCAGTTTTTTTTTAACCTAGTGTGATAGGCAGAATTCTAGGATGACCCCCAGGTACCTGCAGCCTTGTACAACCCCTTTACAGCGTGGGTGGAACCTGTGAATATGATAAGCTATTACTCCTGTGATTATGGTATCTGACATGGCAAAAGGAACTCTGCGGATATAATTAAGGTTACTAATCAGTTAACTTTGAGTTAGTCCAAATGGAGATGATCCAGGTGTGCCCAGCCTGATCACAAAAGGCCTTTAATTCTATGTCTCCGGGTCACAGATGGCGATGTCAGAGGCCCAAAGTGTGAGGGGGACTGACTTGGGAGAAACTCTAGGAATGAAGATGGAGGGGCAGCAAGGCAAGCAATGAGGATGGCCCCTGGGGCCCAAGTGTGGCTCTCGGGTGTCACATAGCAAAGAAATGGGGACTTCAGCCCTATAGCAGCAAGGAAATAAATTCTGCCAACAACACAATGAGCCTGGAGGCAGAGTCTCCTCCAGCTCCTCCAGATGAGAACTCACCGCCCCCGCCCCCCAGACCCTGACCAGCTGTGTCCAGAGGACCGAGGTCAGCCTTATTAGTCTTCTGACTTACAGAGCTGCAAGCTAATAAATGGAGGTGACATAAAGCCTCTGACTTTCTGGTAATTGTTACGTGGCGACAGAAAACTAACATAACTAATATATACTGAGAATGACAGGAAACCAATGATTAAAACCAGAGGCACATTTGGTGACGATCTGGTATGATATGAAAAAGAAAGTCTCCAAGTACAGAGCACTATAAAAAGGCTGAACTTTGTTACACACTTTGTGGATTCAGAGAATTGTCAGAATAAACTCACTTTAAAATAGTACGTTCACATTTTCAAAGAGTACACTCAATAGGTTTTTCTTCGACTTTCAGAAACCTTTTCAGGTGAAGTACCTTTAAATTTACACAATGGGTCCAAAAATTTATCTGCAAACAAGCACCCTAAACACTACTACTGGCCATGTCCTCAGACTTTCTGGACGCTCTGCAGTGTATTGATCCCCCAGCGTCACACCTGGGCTGACTGCTTTCCCTTTAGAAGTCACATTGAGCAATTAGCGGTCAGTGGAAGTAATGGTTTAAAACAAGCTTTTCCTATTTCCTATTTCTAGTGTCCTAGACTGCAGACACCTTGCATTTTATGTGTGCTATAAGAAACTCGGTGTATGGCGGGGCGATGGCAAGACGGCGACACTTAGGGAGAGGGGGCAGATGTCTGCCAGAGGCTGGAGCCCTCAATGCAGACAGGGGCAAGGGCCATTTTGGGTGAGAGCAGGTTTATAGCAAGACGAGGAAGAAAAAGCCCATCCCGGCACGTATGGGTAAGTGCTGCAGAAGAGAACAGAAATGATGGACGCCCTGTTCTAAAGACTCCCAGGAAAAGAAAGCCCTGAGGAGAGTTATCATCTTCCACAGGAAGTAGAAGAAATTTGTAGGCGATGTTGGGGTTCCCAAAAGAATATACTGATGAAAGAATCTAAAATGTCACTTCCTCTTCTGGGATTACAAGAGAAAAACCAAATGATCCACTCAGTGAGTAGAGAAAAGTATTTGATAAAATTCAACCCTTGTTCCTGATAAAAAAAACTTTTTAGCAAACTAGGGATAAAAAGGAACTTCCTTGGCCTGGTTGTGGGTATCAAACAGAGCAAATGTCTTTCTCCACAGTGACACATGAGATGTGTTCCCTTTAGAATGAGGACGAGGCAAGGCTGCCCGGACACCCCTTCTATTCACCGCCGCGCCGGAAGCCCTGGCCAGCAGGTGAGGGCGGGTGCGGGGTAAGGGCTACACAGTAGTAGCAACTCCAGAAAACCCAAGTCTTAAACAGATACCACTGGAAAGACAAAATATGTATCTATGTCTACACCTCTACCTTCCTCTGAGAAATAAACCCAACAAAAGGTAGGTACGTATGACATGCAAGGAAAAAATTACAAAACTGATTAAATCCGTTAGAGGGTCTAAATAAACAGACCATTCATTGTTGTATTGTGACTGCCTATGTGTATATGTACAAGGATGTATTTATATGTACATAATGTATATATGTGTTTGAAAAAATATGTGTATACATGCACAAAACAAGGTCTGGTAGTACAAATACCAAAATGTTCTGATTTGTTACCTTCAGGTAGTGGGGTTACAGATCTTGATTCTGAATATTTTATGATCTTCTCATTTATTTATACCATAAACTATACACTGTATTATTTATGTGTTTAAAAATGTTTATACTAGCTGTGTCATACTGTAAATACCCTTTAAAGATTATTTAGTGGGTGCTTTCTTAGAGTACATATCTTGTAATTTTTCTACTGTGAATTTATATTACTTGTATAAATACAATAAAACCTCTAGAACTTTTTCTTCCTTTCTTTTAAGTTACATGTCTTTACCTTCTTCGTCAAGGCTGCTAAAACTCTGCCCTTCCGTCAGCAAATCTCGCCTCTCCCCCTTCCATTCCTGGCTCACCGAGGACACGACCTCCTGTGAGGTCGCCTTCAGGGCGGCGATGGAATTGCACCGTTTTTTAGAAGGCGAGGACTTCAGAGCTAGACAGAGAGAAAAAAGAGAGACAAATGAAAACACTTATTGTAAAACCACATTAATATTTCATTTTTAAGATGTTTATACTATATTATTAACATTTTAATCATTATTCAAGTAGAATGCAAGAAACCTTGCTTTATATCCATGAGGAAAGGGAGGTGAAATTGCGGCTGGGCAATTTTATTTGCTCAAAATGACTTGACTTTAATCAGGATATTCTAGAATAAATTCCAGTGGAAATGTCTCTCCAGATTTTGAATTAAAGGTCTCATTTGAGGTGAAATTCAAGTGTTTTGTTGCTAAAGAATTATTTTCCCTCCTCTAAGCAATGTTTTTTTTACCACTGGGTGGAGGAGGTTTGGGTGGGTTGGTAAACGCAGATGGTAAACTAAGGAGAATTCTCATGACCCTAGTTTTATTAACTTGGGACTGGGAATGTCTGACCATGCCAATGTTTAATCTTATACTCATGCTGCCCAATTTAGCCAAGTTACTTCCGCTTGCTTTTTTCTTGCAGTGACTTTCCACTGAAATTTCCTGCCCTTTGGATCTTTTTTAGGTCATGGTTACGTCAGATGTACACTTCACTCCTGACCTTTGTCCAAGGAGCGTTCTACAACTTGGGAAGGGTGTTGGGAACCTGGACCAAGGCAAATACACTGCTCCATCAATCATGCTCTCTGAAGGCTCTGACTTTACTTCTTATATGTCAGTGGAGACCGCTTTGGCTGCCCCTGGACCATCCCCGTCTATATTCGTTCTTGGCTGCAATCATTCTTCATGGCTTACCATATTACAGACTTTCTTGGAGGGTAGGGGAGAGGGAGCTTGAAGCTTGTTTATGCTTTCCCTGGAACCTGTTTTTGGCAGTGTCTCTCCTCCTTTGGAGGTTTGCATCTAGGGGTGACCTGACAGCAGATGCATTCAGTAATTGTGTTTGGTTTTGGGAATCTCAGCATAGAACACGTTACTTATCTGGGGTCTTCCCATAGATAGCTTGCAAGAATGTTATTGGAAAAGGGCTTTGGGACACCCAAATGTGGGAAGAACAGAGGGCAATCTCTTCACTTAGGAAAAAGGGACAGTTATGTGTCCCCTGGTCAGTCTTATCATCATAATATAATCACCATTATAAGTCACTTTTGAGGAGGGATTTAGAGTCTGGACGCCAAAGCTCACATTCCATAACTGGAACTATCCCCATGGCTGTCTGAGGGAGAGAGGCCCTTTTCTAGGTCCAGGAACAGAATAGAAACACGGCCCCCTCCTCGAGGTCACGGAGCTAGAAACCATGAAACCCCAGGGGTCTTCCTTTTTTCTGAAGTCACCTAATTGGGGCTTCATTTCCTAGCTTGTTTAGCATTCTGTTTTCTGGTTAAAATGAAGGGAAAAAAAGATAAAACTAGAGTTTGTTTTCCTTTGAGGGAGGAGATTTTAAATGTTGAAATATTGATCAAAACTGATTCTAATGGCAAATAAGTGGCCCAAATAAACCACATTTTCCTTAACTTCTCATGCTATCAATATAGCAGCCACATTTGCTTTATAGGTCTGAAGTAATAGCCCAGACACTGGCTTTTGCTTTCATACTCCATCTGTTAATTTTTATAACCCCCCAACTCTGTCTTGGTATTTTAAAACTTCTAAGCCAGAGGATGTCAACCATGCTCTAGGGAGCACTAGGAGTCCCTGAGGCCTTCTGGGAATGGCTGTAATATTAAAACTGTTCTCACAATAGTATTAAGACGTTATTTGCCTTTCTCACTTCCATTCTCTCCTGGGTTCTCTAGTGCTACGTGACGGGTGACATCACCGCAGGTTGAATTAAGCAGCTGGTGTGAAAATCTAGATGTCTTCTTTTGAGTGAGAATAAAGGGTTTGAAAATAAAATAATGCCACTCTTATCACTCTAAAGTATTTGTTTGGGAAAATAATTTAAAAATAAAAATTATTTTTCATGACTACTCTTTATTTAAAATTTTTTTACTTTGTTAAAATTGACTTATGTTAACATGCATTTTTGTTGTTTCCCTTTAGTAATTAATAAATTGTCCTGGCTGGTGTGGCTCAGTGGATTGAGTGCCGGCCTGTGAGCCAATGGGTAATGGGTAGCTGGTTTGATTCCCCACCAGGGCACATGCCTGGGGTGCGGGCCAGGTCCCTGGTGCGGGGTGAGTGAAAGGCAACCACACATGGATGGTTCTCTCACTCTCTTCCTCCCTTCCCCTCTCTCTAAAATAAAGAAATAAAATCTTTAAAAAAAGAATTAATGAATAGTTAAAACTTTCCTCATTTTTAAATTCTAACATGTTAAATGTAGATAGATACAACCCACTCAAATAAGAGTGGAAAGGGGTGTTGAGGACAAAAGGTCTGAGAATCAAATGGTTCTCAGGTCAATATGTTTCTCCTCCTAAACTGAGGAGCAGCTAGGATCAAAACAATGTTGGCAGCACCAAAAAACAAAACAAAGCAAAAACAAAAAACAAAAAAGAAAAAAACATGAATGAGGGGGAGACACACTGAGAACTGTATGTACCTGTGGCTCCTGGTGGAGCAAAGGCGGTGAGCCTAGAAATACCTCTTTGTCCGTTACCAGCATCACATGGTTCTGGGAGAGGACCCCAGGACAACCCCCTGCCAGGACCACACAACGCATTCAGAAAGCATTTACTTTTCTCTCCAACAATGAATTTTCCTTAAAGGAGTAATCAGAGCCTCAGTTAGAAGATAAAGATTCAGACCTTGGGAAAACTGAATGCCTCAGATTTCTATTGACGAGGAAAGATCTCAAAAGATGGATTAGGTTACTAGTTACTTTCTTTTGTGCCACAGAAACTCCTGGATTTGTCTTTGGCTAACCAATGTCTGGGGATAGGTATTCCATGTTCATTTCCAGCCTCATGTCCTGTCACTCAACTGCCTCTATACCTTACTGCTTTCCAGCTCACCTCTCTGCCATCCCCCGGACCTACCCCAGGGCCTTTGTATATGCTGTTCCTTCTTCTCAAGATGTCCTTCTTGCCTCTTTCCCCAATAAACACTGGCTTAAACTTTTAGGACTTAGTTTAAATATTCTTCCTTCTGTGAAACTCTCTTTTGGAAGGACTGGTCTTATTTCTCTGTGTACCTATAATAGTGTATGCAAAAATGCTCTTCACTATTGTTTTATTACATTATAAATCTATAACGTGTTCCAATCCCTGAGCCTAAACAGACTTTCTATATTATTAGTGCTTAGCACAGCACCAGCTATATAATAGGTGCTCAAATGTTGGTTGCATGAATGTACTGTTATCCTAAAATCTTAGGACAGTTGATTTCTAACAAATTAATGTATTATTCTAGTCCTTTCAGGAAACTAAGTTTTAGTACATTGGAAATATTATCTGAGTAGAGGATTTCAGTGAGGTTCCAACATTATGGTGACTAATATTTCCAGAGGAAGATATAGGACTTTGCAGACAATACTACATTGGCAACATGACTCAATTCTGGAGTGAGATGAATGGATTTAAGAAGGTTAAACAAACAGATTTGAAAAAAAAGAAACTTGAAGACCAGGTAACTTTTCTTGGGGATTGACTTGGGCATTAAGAGCTTTAAATTAATCACAGTTGATAAAACATCCTGAAGTTGTATTTTAACTTGTCAATTTTACTAGTTAAATTGCTATGCTTTGAAATGCCAGTAGCAGATGAAAAGTCCATTCATTTGCTCAATCACTCATCAAATAATGATGAGTGCCTACAATGTGTCCGGAAATGAGCCAGGTGCTAGGAATAGTCACTGCTTTTAGAGATCTCAGTCTCTAGTGGGGAAAGCAGAAAAACAGCTTATTACAGCTGAGTACAATTAAGTTCCATGGCAGAAACACCATCTAAACTGAGACCTGAAGGAAGACCGAGGAGGGATGGAGAGAAAGTTGCAGGCAAAGGGACAAGAATGTGAAGAGATGTGGAGTCAGCCTGGAATGTTTGGGGTACGTGAAAGGGGTTCAGAGCTACAGGGTCCTGGAGGAGGGGCCATAGTGTGGAAAGAGGTGAGCAAGAAGGGGGAGGGAAAGCAAGGTCACATCGCAAAGGGACTCAGGAGCCAAATTAAGGATTTTGTGTACTAGGGAATCCATGGAAGTGAAAAAAAAATTCTTTAGCCATGGAAGGCTTTTAACAGGTAATTAGCAAGGGCACCTTTATATTTTAAACTGATCCCTCTGGCTGCAGTGTAAGGAGGAGAGATTAAATTGGAGGCAAGAGACCCATGTGGGGCCACAACTGTATGAACAAACCCTCAAAAAAGCACAACCACACACACAGTAGTTGTGAGAAGGGGATGAATGCTCAATATCTCAGAGCGAGACTAGGTGTTGGCGAGTGACTATATGTGGGCGGTAAGGAAAAGGAAGGACTCAAAGTGTGATGCCAGCATTCCTGGTTTGCATGACTGAGCAGAGGGTGGTGGCCTTCAGTGAGGTGTGGACTCAGGAAGTGAGGTGTGGACTCAGGAAGTGAGGTGTGGACTCAGGAAGTGAGGCAGGTTCTGGGACAGGAAGCAGTCATATGTAATTGTGAGCCTGTGAGCTTGTGGAATTTGCTGGACACTAAGTGAAAAAGTTGGGTGAGCAAGGAGGTTTGTTGGAGGTGTGGGGAGTGAGTGTAAGTATTCAGGTGAGTGTAAGTATTCAGGTGGTAATGAAGTCTTGAGAGATTGAGAAATCACCCAGAGAGAGTTGTCCACAGGGGAGGGGTAAAGTTGGAGCCTAGCTCGTAGTGAACATGCACATAGTAGGGTACGGCAGACGGCAGAGATGAGAAGTGCCGATGGGCCCCCAGGGGGAGCAAGAGAGGCTGGAAGGGGACCAGGACGGTCCTCAATTATGAAAGACAAGTGAAGAAAATCCTGCACAGAGGACTGACATCAGCGGTCTCAAACACTGTATTTTTTTTGGTAAAGATTTTATTTATTTATCTTTAGAGAGGAAGGGAAGGAGAGAAGGAGAGAAATATCAATGTATGGTTGCCTCTCATGAGCCCTCTGCTGGGAACTGGCCTGCAACCCAGGCATGTGCCCTAACTGAGAATCGAACCGGGATCGTGTGGTTCGCAGGCCCGCGCTCAATCCACTGAGCTACACCAGCCAGGGCTCAAACACTGTAGTTTTAAGAAAAGACTCAAAGTTACTCAATGGCTTGAGCAATGATTGTTGATGATCCTGAGAAGAATATTTCAGTGGAGTGGCCAAAGCCAAATGGAGTACACAGAAAGTGACACAAAATAAGAAAGCAAGACAGCAACTGAGACCAATTCTCCAATAGTGTGACTGCAAAGGAGGAGAAAGGTGCACCAGGAGCTAGAAGGAGATGCAGATTACGGGGGGGTGTATTTAGAATGAACAGTTTGAAGGCTGAAACATGAACCCAGAAGAGAGAATGAATGGTTAAAAGTACCCTGAAGTGGAGGTAAGTTCTAGAAAGATCTGTTGTGGACAGTAAGGAGAAGATGGGACCCAGCATACAAGTCATGACATCAGTCATTCATTCTTTCAACAAATACATACACTACATGATCCATCCCCTCCCCCAGACTCCACTTCCCTGTACTAGGTGCTTGGGATATAGCAGTGAGTTTGCGTCCAAGTGAAGGAGCCAGGCACTGAGTAAGATAAACAAGTGACATCTATACCATGTTAGCCAGACATGTGTTAAGGAAGAAGTTAAGCAGGGGAAGTGGATGGAGATCACCTTTTCCATGGTGGCAGGGCTATAAGCATCATCATTACTGTCCATGCAATAAGAAAATGGTAAAGTGTTTGAATGTGCTTAGAAGCAGACAGGCTTTATTTAATAAATGGTACTGGGACAATGGCTAACTACTTGGAGGAAAAACAAGGTTAGCTCGGTTGTTTTTCACCAATATCATATTGATTAAAAAAACAAAAACTAATTTATAAATAGTAAAAGAAAAATATGAGTGAACATTGATCTTATTCCTCATTGGTGAAGTACTTTGTAAACACAAGAATGATTAAGAAAACAATTCCATTTAAAACAACATTAAAAATACTTAAGAATAAAATCAACAAAAGTGCGAGATTCTACTCTGAAAATGACAAGACATTATTGAAAGAAATTAATGATGTCTCAAATAAAAAGAAGACATCCATGTTCAAGGAATGAAAGACTTAATACTGTTAGGATGGCAACACACCTCAATCGATCTACAGATTCAACACAAGCCTTATCAAAATACCAATTGCCTCTTTTTGTTGTGGCAGAAACTGACAACCTGATTCTAAAGTTCACAGAGAAATCCAAAGGACCCAGAATAGCCAAAACACTTTTGAAAAAGAACTTACACTTTTGAAGGAGTTACACTTCTGATTTCAAATCTTACAATATAGCACAGAAGCAACTGATATGGTACAGTGCTGGTATAAGGGTAGGTATGGAGATCAATGGAAAATAATTGAGAACCCTAATATTTGTGGACAGCTGATTTTCAACAAGGGAACAAAGATCATTCAGTGAGGGAAAGAATAGGCTTTTAAAGGAAGAATGCTGGGACAACTGGATATCCACCTGCAGGAGAACGAAGTTGAACCGTATCTCATACCACATACTAAAATTAAGTCCATATTTGTGAGCCATGTATCTGGGAATAGAAACTGTGCCCAGATGCATAAAGAACACTTGAAACTCAACAATGAAGGGGCAAATAGACCAACTAAAAATGGTCAAAGGATTTGGACATTTCTCCAAGGACAATATAAATGGTCAATAGGCACATAAAATGTTCGACATCATTAGTCATTAAAGAAATGCAAATCGAAATGACAATGAGATACAACTTTATATCCACTGGGATGTCTGAAATAAAAGGCAGCCAATCACATACATTGGGAGGATGTAGATACACTGGATCCCTTGTATGGTGCTTGTGGGATTGTAAAGTGATGTAGCTGCTTTGGAAAAGAGTTTGGCAGTTCCTCAAAATGTTCAGCGGAGGTACCATCTGATCTAGCAATTCTACTCCAAGGTATATATCCAAGAGAAATGAAAACGTATGCCCATACAAAGCCTTGTACATGAATGCTGATGACTGCAGAACCCATAATAGCCCAAACCAGAAACAATGCAAATACCATCTACCAATGCATGGATAAACAAAATGTGATATATCCACAAAATGGAATATCATCCTGCAATAAAAAAGAATAAAGTACAGATAGCCAAACCTTGAAAACAATATGTTAAATAAAAACAGCCAGACACAAAAGGCCACATACTGTATGATTCCATTCATATAAACTATGCGGAATAGGCAAATCCATAGAGACAGAAAATACACTGCAGTTGCCAGGGGCTGGGAGGAAGGGGGAATGGAGAGTGGCTGCTAATGGGTATGAGATTTCGCTTTGGGGTAAAGAAAACATTCTACAATTAGTGGTGATGGCTGCACAACTTTGTGAATATGCTAAGAATCACAAAATTATATACTTTAAGAGGGTAAATTTCATGGTATGTGAATTATATCCCCATAAAGCTGTTATAAAAATAGACTAAAGTTAAAATAGGAAAAAGTCAACAGATCTGATGACTTGAGAAGTAAAATACTTGTTACATTACAAACATGGTAAACTGCCCTGGCTGGTTTCGCTCAGTGGATTGAGTGCGGGCCTGCAAACCACAGGATCGCGGTTCGATTCCCAGTCAGGGCACATGCCTGGGTTGCAGGCCAGTTCCCAGCAGGGGACTCACAAGAAGCAACAATACATTGATATTTCTCTCCTTCTCTCCTTCCCTTGCCCTCTAAAGATAAATAAATAAAATCTTTAAAAAAACACATGGTAAACTATACAAACTGGGAAGTGTTGCACCACATGCCAGACTTCGTGGAACTGAAGATTCTGCCAATTGCACCATTAATTCCTATGCGACTAAGGAAGCAAACTTCCCACGATGGGGATTTTCACAGAGGTGTCTCACTGAAGCTGGAACACCAAGACCACATCCTCCGTAAACCAACCAGGGCACAGGAGAGTCACGTTTTCCAACCTTGGGGTAAACAGAGCACAAGCTGGTGTTCACACAGCTTGCAGGCGGGTGGGGCAGGGGAAAGTGGTGGTGGGAAAATGGAGACAACCGTACTTAAACAACAATATATACGTCTCCATATTGGTTTATCGATTGTAATGATTGTATCACACTAATGCAAGATGGTAATAATAGGAGAAACTGAATATGCATATATGTGTGTCTGTGGGGTATCATGGGAACTCTGTATTTTCTGCCCAATATGTCTGTAAACCTAGAACTGCTCTAAGAAAAATAAGTCTATTAAAAAACCTTCACTTAGAAAAATAAAACAAACCCCCTCCCACTATCTTATGGTTGATCTTAAGCAAAATATATAAATAACAAAAAACCCTTAGAGAATTTACTTTAACGTGTCTCAATTTGAGACCAATTTTAAGATAGCACTGAGATATGTGAATGTAAAACAAAAATTTTTCCTAGAATATAAAAAGGTTAAAAAAAGGACAGATATCTTTAATATAAAGAATTCATATAAATCATTTAGAAAAATAATAAACACCTAATATAAATGAGCCAATACCACAAAGCTCAANTTCTCTCCTTCCCTTGCCCTCTAAGGATAAATAAATAAAATCTTTAAAAAAACACATGGTAAACTATATAAACTGGGAAGTGTTGCACCACATGCCAGACTTCATGGAACTGAAGATTCTGCCAATTGCACCATTAATTCCTATGCAACTAAGGAAGCAAACTTCCCACGACGGGGATTTTCACAGAGGTGTCTCACTGAAGCTGGAACACCAAGACCACATCCTCCGTAAACCAACCAGGGCACACGAGAGTCACGTTTTCCAACCTTGGGGTAAACAGACCACAAGCTGGTGTTCACACAACTTGCAGGGCGTTGGGGCAGGGGAAAGTGGTGGTGGGAAAATGGAGACAACCGTACTTAAACAACAATATATACGTCTCCATATTGGTTTATCAATTGTAATGATTGTATCACACTAATGCAAGATGGTAATAATAGGAGAAACTGAATATGCATATATGTGTGTCTGTGGGGTATCATGGGAACTCTGTATTTTCTGCCCAATATGTCTGTAAACCTAGAACTGCTCTAAGAAAAATAAGTCTATTAAAAAACCTTCACTTAGAAAAATAAAACAAACCCCCTCCCACTATCTTATGGTTGATCTTAAGCAAAATATATAAATAACAAAAAACCCTTAGAGAATTTACTTTAACGTGTCTCAATTTGAGACCAATTTTAAGACAGCACTGAGATATGTGAATGTAAAACAAAAATTTTTCCTAGAATATAAAAAGGTTAAAAAAAGGACAGATATCTTTAATATAAAGAATTCATATAAATCATTTAGAAAAATAATAAACACCTAATATAAATGAGCCAATACCACAAAGCTCAATTCTCAAAGGAATGACAAATGTCTAATAAAAATGAATAATGGTTGAGCTTCACCAGTACTTAAGGAAATACAAAAATAAAACCACCAGATAACATTTTTTACTTATCAGAGTAGCATAGTTTAAATAGAATAATTCTGGCTAAGGGCTAGAAGGGGTCAGACTCTGTGGAAGTCTGTGGTAGTGTAATCTGTTTCTGCTGTAATGTGTATGTGCATTTTAATGCCCTAGTGCTCCTTCTTGAAATGCATCCTAAAATAATAATCATAAGTTTGGACATAAAATTCATCTGAAATGATGTTCACAAAATATCAGAAATAGAAAAAGTAGAAACAATTTAAATGCCCAATAATGAAAAATATTAAATGGATTATGGCACACCCATATAATTTTAATGTTATATCACAATTTTATTGTCTACATTTTTGTATCACAATTTTAAATGGTGTCTTTGTTGAATATACAATCATAGGGGAAACAATGTGATAATATGTGAAAAATAAAGGACATACATAAAATTGTACACCATTCTACTCCAATTTTTATGTAAATACACAAAGCACACAAATAAACATTGATAAGAAATATACCAAAATAGTAGTGGATATTCCTGGATTGTGGGATATCAGGTAATATTTATTGTTCTCTGAATCTTTTTGTAGTTTCCAATATTTTTACATTGAAAGGGTTTTACGTTCATAAAAATGAACTCAAAATGGATTAAAGACTTAAATGTAAGACCAGAAACCATGAATAGAACACAGGGGAAAAAACTTGCCATTGGCCTTGGCAACAATTTTTTGGATATGGCACCAAAAGCAAAAGCAACAAAAGGAAAAATAAACAGGATTACATCAAACTTAAAAACCCCTAATAGCAAAGGAAATAATTTAAAAAATGAAGGGACAGCCTCCAGAATTTGAGAAAATATTTGCAAACCATATATCAGCTAAAGAGTTAATATCCAAAATATATAAAGAACTCATATAACTCAAAAGCAAAAAACCAAATAATGTAATTAAAAATGAGCAAAGGATGTGAATAGACATTTTTCCAAAGAAAACACACAAATGGTCAACAGGTGAAAAGATGTTCAACATCACGAATCACCAGGGAAATGCAAATCAAAACCATGAGATATCATCTCTCACCTGTTAGAATGGCCATTAACAAAAGGACACAAGACAACAAGTCTTGCCAAAGACATGAAGAAAAGGAAACCTTTGCACTGTTGGTGGGAATGTAACTGGGACAGCCACTATGGGAAACAGTGTGGAGGGTCTTTGAAAGACTAAAACTACAACTACCATATGATCCAGTAACTCCACTTCTGGGTATATATCCAAACACAATGAAATCGTTATCTTGAAGAGATACCTGCATGCCCCAATTTACTGCAGCAGTATTCACAATAGCCGAGACATGGAAACAACTGAAGTGTCTACTGACAGATAAATGAACAATGAAAACATGATGCGCATACAAACAACATTAAAAATAAGGGAATTCTGCCATTTACCACACCATGGATGGACACCGAGAGCATAGGCCAAGTGAAATAAGTCAGACAAAGACAAATACTGCCTAATCTGACTTATGTGTGCATTCTACAATAGTTGGACTCATAGAAACAGAGTAGTGGAGTGGTTACTGGGGGGTGGGGGAAATGGGGTGATGCTGGTCAACGGGCACCAACTTTCAGTTATAAGATAAATACATTTTGGGGGCCTAAAATATGGTGTGGTGGCTATAGTTAACAGTATTGTATTAAACACTAGAAAGTTGCTAATAAAGTAGATCTTGAATGTTTTTAACCACACACACACAAAATGCGTAATTATGTGGGGTAACTTAATTGTGATCATCATTTGCAATATATATATATATATGTGCTTAAAATCAGCACATCACATACATGCTTATGCAACGTTATATGTTAATTACATTTCAACAAAACTGGAAAAAATTAAAAGATTGTAAAAAGAAATTGTTTTACTTTCTTCTGGTCAAGATGGAGGTGTAGGTAGATACATTTTGCCTCCTTGCACAACCAAAAGAAGGACGACAACAAATTTAAAAACAACAAATTACCACAACTGCCAGAAAATTGAACTGTATGGAAGTCCAACAACCAAGGAATTACAGAAAAAAAACATTCATCCAGACAGGTAGTAAGGGCAGAGACAGACAGACAGCCAGGGCAGAAGGGACTCTGGCAAGGTGGCAACTGGAGGACAGGGATGGATGAGGTGGCAGCTGGCAGTCCCACATTTATGTGCAGATAAACCAGGAGGAACAACTGGGGAGCAGGACAGGCTGCACACAACCCAGGGTTCCCACACAGAAAAAGAAAGCCTCAGAAACTCTGGCTGAGAAAACCTGTGGGGATTGAGGAAGTTGCGAGAGAAACTTCTGGCCTCACAGGAGAGTTCGTTGCAGAGATCCACAGGGTCCTAAGTCTGCCACCCAGAATCAGCCCAGCAGAGCCCAAGTTGCTTGTGGGAATAGGGGGAAGTGACTGAAAGATGGCTGAGAGCCCAGCAAGCAGCATTATTCCCTCTCAGACTCCTTCCCAACATACAGCACCACAACGTTGCAAAGCAGGTTGCCCTGCCCTGGTGAATACCTAAGGCCCTGCCCCTTACTACATAACAGGTGCACTGAGGCAAAAATATATGGCCCAAATGAAAGAACAGATCAAAGCTCAAAAAAAAAATAAAACTAGGCAAAGAAGAAACAGCCAACTCATCAGATGCAGAGCTTGAAACACTGGTAATCAGGATGCTCACATTAATGGTTGGGTATGGTCGCAAAATAGAGGAAAAAGTGAAGGTTATGAAAAATGAAATAAAGGACAATACACAGGGAATCAACAGTGACAGGAAGGAAACTTGGACTCAAATCAACCATTTGGAGCAGAAGGGAGAAATAAATATTCAAACAGAACAGAATGAAGAAATAAGAACTCAAAAAAATGAGGGAATGCTTATGCACCTCTGACAACTTTAAATGTTCCAACATCTGAGTCAGAGGGGTGCCAGAAGGAGAAGAGGAAGAGCAAGAAACAAAGGATTTATTTGAAAAAATAATGAAGGAGAACTTCTCCAAACTGGGAAAGGAAATACACTTCCAGTAAGTCTAGGAAGCTCAGAGAGTCCCAAAGAAATTGGACCCAAGGAAGCACATACCAGGCACATTATAATTACATTACTCAAAATTAAGATAAGGAGAGAATATGAAAAGCAGCAGGAGGAGAGGAGATAGTTACCTACAAAGGAATTTTCATAAGACTATCAGCTGATTTCTCCAAAGAAACCTTGCAGGCAAGAATGGGCTGGAAAGAAGTATTCAAAGTCATGAAAGGCAAGGACCTACATCCAACATTATATCACTGAGTTCTTATTAAATAAAATGTTAAAGGACTTTATCAAAGAAAACAATGATCAATAATATGAATGGTAAAATAATAACAAACTCACAGCTATCAACAACTGAACCTAAGAAAAACAAAAAAGAAAACAAACTAAGAAAACAACTAGAACAGGAACAGAACCACAGAAATGGAGATCACATGGAGGGTTATCACTGGGGAGGGGGAGAATGGGGGTAAAGGTACAGGGAATAAGAAGCATAAATGGTAGGTATAAAAAGACAGGGGAAGTTCAGAATAGTATAGGGAATGGAGAAACCAAAGAACTTACATGTATGACCCATAGACATGAACTAAGGTGGGGGGACTGCTGGTGGGGGGGGGAGGGTGCATGTCAGAGGGGAATAGAGGGGAGAAAAAAATGGGACAACTGTAATAGCATAATCAATAAAATATATCTTAAACGTATTTTCATTAACAGAAATCCTCAACAAGTATTATAAGAAAAATCTGTTATATAAACATAAAATATGAACATCCTACTTTTTCATGTTTGTGTGGCTAATTTGTCACATTTTGTGTTATGTAATTAGGCCACAGGATACCTAAATAATAAAACAACATTGTAATAATAGGGTTATTTTTTTCTTTTGATATAGTTTAAAAACTTAATACATGAGTGATACATATCTATTGTGGAATACTGAACAAATGCTGATGTAAGAAAAAGAAAGCCCACACAAACCCACGATGCAGAGTAACTAATGTTAGCCTTGAGTTTAGTTTGCTTTTCTGGGTCCTCCCTAATGGTTTGAGTTAGGGTATAGGTCTGAGGTCCTTCTTCTTTTTCTAATGTAGGCATTTACAGCCTTCACGGCACCTCATGTTATTAGCATGTATATTTTTGTTTCCATTCATCTGTAAGTTTTTTTAACATCTGTACTTTCCTCTTTGACCTATCGGTAGTATGTTATTAAATTTTCACATATTTGTAAATTTTCCAGTTTTTACTTGATTCCATTGTGAATGGGGGAAAAAAGAGAAGGTGATTAAAAAGCACAGACTTCCAGTTATAAAAGAAGAAACAGGGATTCCATATCCACCACAGAGAATATAGTCAATAGCATCACAATAACTGTGCAGTGACAGATGGGCACTGGACCCCCTGTGGTTATCACCTGTAAGGTATGACCATGTGAATCCCACTAGGTTGTCCACCTGAAATTAATCTATCATTGTATGTCAACTATAATTAAAATAGGCTTTTTTATTTTTTATTTTTTAAGATTTTATTTATTTATTGTTAGAGAGGAAGGGAAGGAGAGAAATAACAATGTATGGTTGCCTCTTGTGAGTTCCCCCCTACTGGGAACTGGCCTGCAACCCAGGCATGAGCCCTGACTGGGAATCGAACCTCGATCCGGTGGTCGCAGGCCTGCGCTCAGTCTGCTGAGCTACACTAGCCAGGGCTAAAATAGATTTTTAAGATACATTTTTAAATATAATTTCAATCTTTTTATTCTTAAATTTTTCTCCTTTTTATTGGATTTATTGGAGTGACACTGGTTAACAAAAATTATACAGGTTTCGGGTACACAACTCTACAACACACTCTGTACACTGTATTGCATGTCCACCATCTCGCATCAAGTCTCCTTCCAGCACCATTTATCCCTCTTACGTCCTCCCCCACCTCCCCTCGCCCCCTCCGCCTCTTGGCAATCACCACACAGTTCTCTAGTCTTTTTGTATTTATTGAAAGTGTTCTGTGATCTGACATGGTCTACCCTGAAGAATACATCACAAGAATAGCTACTGTGAACATTTTTTTATGTCCCATTAGAATTTTGTCCTGCATTTAGGTATGCAGACCATTAAGTATTTATAAGTGTGAATAAATCTATAAGGACTAAGTGTTCCTTCAACATACCATTTTTGTTTGTTGTATATTATTCCATTGATTATATCATGCTATATTTAACCAACATATTATAGGGTTGAACATTTAGGCAGTCTCTAAATTTTTCCACTACAAAATAGGACTTTAACGATTATGACATCAACAAATACCTGACTGGGATACTTCACATAATCACTATTGGTTACTGCTTTCGGGAAATAAATAATCGAAACTCTTCCAATAAAATCTAGCAAAAATACACATAATGAAGTCAGCATGTAAGTGCAAAAAAGTAGAAAGAAATTCATGAGAATCTTACCTTGAATTTTCTTGAAAACCCTGGAATTCATAAACTTTAGAAATCTGTCTGCATAAAAGCTTGGTCTATGAACCGAAACAGTGTCCTGAAAAGACAAATCAGGCGTCATGGTTACATCTCAGACAGTTTGAGCCAGAGGGAATATCTACGCAATTGGTCTCTCTCAGCCCACGGCCTTATTAACCTGCAGGTGTGGATGTGGAGAGCCAGGTAAGAACAGGACCCAGGACCTGGGCTGGGGGAGGAGGCACAAGACTCAGTCTGCACAAAGATTCTAGATACAATGAAATAAAGCACTAAAAGGACAGGTGAGAGACACAGCAAAAAGACTCTGCTTTATAAACCCAAACTACTAATCCTTATTCCATTGTGTGCCATGAGGGGTTTTTAAATTCTTCTTGTACATACAGGCAGCCAGTGCTTCAAGTCACCTTGTATGAAGGGTAATACTTTCAGTCAGGAATACGGTTTGAGGATACAAACAAGCAAAAAACAATCCCAATGTAATGGTGATATCAGAGAGGGAGGGAGGGAGGGAGGGAGGGAGGGAGGGAGGGAGGGCGGGAGGGAAGGAAGGAAGGAAGGAAGGAAGGAAGGAAGGAAGGAAGGAAGGAAGGAAGGAAGGAAGGAACAGTGGGCTGGTTTAATCTACAAGTAATAAGGCGCATAGATGCTGGGAAGATTCCCAGGAGATAAGGCTGACTGATGCCCCCCATTACACTGAATTATCTATCTACTGATGAGGTTGAATCCCCTTTAAATTGTTAACTCAATTTTTTCCTGCTTGGTAGGAATCTTTAGAATGGAAGGGCTGTTATTAAAAATCCCAAAAAGGAAATGGATGAAGCAGTTAATTCTGTATATTTACTTAGTAACCATTTGTTTGCTGTCCAAAGTATATAATCCTAGAAATACTGTATTTGCTTATATAATGCTTCATTTTGATTCCNGGTTTAAACTACAAGTAATAAGGCGCATAGATGCTGGGAAGATTCCCAGGAGACAAGGCTGACTGATGCCCCCCATTACACTGAATTATCTATCTACTGATGAGGTTGAATCCCCTTTAAATTGTTAACTCAATTTTTTCCTGCTTGGTAGGAATCTTTAGAATGGAAGGGCTGTTATTAAAAATCCCAAAAAGGAAATGGATGAAGCAGTTAATTCTGTATATTTACTTAGTAACCATTTGTTTACTGTCCAAAGTATATAATCCTAGAAATACTGTATTTGCTTATATAATGCTTCATTTTGATTCCAGGTTATAGATTACAATAAGAAAATTTCTAAGAATTTGTTAGATACCATAAACCTCTGCAGTGGGGTTGGAAGAAAAACAACACATCGGGCTGAAGGTTGAGAGACTTGGTGCTGGTGTTTGTTCTAACTTTAAAAAGCTGTGTGATGGTGGGAACAGAGTGTCTGTGTTTTTTCTTCTGCAAAACAGGGCGCGAACAAGAGGCGCAAGGATACTCTGTAATCAGCATGGTATGAGGGAAACTGGACAGAGGAGCCCTCTTTGGCCAAGCCGTAACGGTCCTTGGACTCTCAGTGGTGCCACCCACGTGGCGGGAAACTTCAGTTTGACAGGCCCTTTCCCCAGGCCTCTGGCAGCTCCTGTCTGTAGGGGACACAGGTGCCCGACGAGTACAGTGATTTGGAAATACCTGAGGGAGCAGGGTGACTAAGCCTCAGCCCTGCTTTCTAAGAGAGGTTAGACTGGTTTTCTTTGGTATGAAGAACCAGTGTTTAAATAAGAGGCACGTTTGTTAACAGACAATAAGTCTTAATTATTGCTTACAATTTCACGAGTATATAATCAGCACAGAGAATGTCTTTTAAAAAACAAACACCAAAAAAAGATATGCTGTAACTAGACAAAGGCGGGGGCCTCTCAGAAGCATCTGACCCACAGAGGACTAGGCCGTGGAGACGAGCAAGCTCGTCTGGCAACAGTGAATTAAAGGTGTCTCTGAAAACGGAAGCGGGCGCTAGAGGGGGTGGTCCCTCTCCTTTCCACGCACAAGGCAGTGTGAAGTCTCGACTTTTCTCAGCTGAAAGGGAAACTAATTTTGGCCTTCTTCAAGAAGGAATCTTTGTTCTGAATAGTTGGCCCAAGTTTAATTCTTAGAAACCAACTCGTGAACCTGTTGTTTACAAGTGCATTCCAAAGGAGGCCCTTCCTCAGTGTGCGGACAAAATGCAGATTTCATGCTGAAGGACCGGTCATTACTGGTCTTTCTCAGAACCGGGAAGGCGGTGTTCCTCTAGGACAGCATCTATGATTTGTCCTTTTCCCAAGGAAAGCATCTGCTAACATCTTTTAAAAATGTGTGCGCAAGTCTTTGACCAATATATTCTTTGGAATTGTCACTTGAAATTATTAACTGAGGAAGGCTGTGGACAATGAATGTTCTGTCAGCAGCAGGAAGTTCAAATGTAACATTTAGACAGGAAAATCCTTGTGGACACAAGGGGAGGTGGTGATGGGGGGAGGCAGAGAGAGAGAGGGAAGGAGAGGGAGAGAGGGAGAGAGGGGGAGAGAGAGACTGCTTCTTGATAACTGTGTGTTTCTGTTTTGTCAATTCTAAGACAAAAAAACATTCTCTTATTAGTCAGCTTTGTGACTGATATCTACAGGACATGTCATGTATAAATTCCATAACAAAAGCCTTCATGTCCTATGTCCTTATTATGTGTTAGGCATGTTGAATACCACAGTGCATTCTTTAATTTTCACATTAGTCCTATGAGGCAGGTACAAGGTGCTACAACTGCCCCCTGGTACGGGTGGGAAAACACCCGTAAAGTACATGAATAAACATGTACTTTATTCAAAGTACAAGGTCTGTCCGGGGCAAGTCCAACTAGTTGGTAATATACTGAGAATGCTTTGTGTGACATCGATGTAATCTGGCTAAGAGAGGCCAAATAATAAGCAGTATTTCTGGACCACATGGCTAGTGGTGTGGTGAACACAGGGTTGAAATCCAGGCTATCTAATATCAAAGTCAGGTTCAAACTTCTCTGTAGTTTGGTCTTGTGAGAACTTTCAACTGTCCTACTGATCTTCCCAGTGCTTTGGAAAAGTCTCCATTTTCTCATGACTATTTTATATTAGGGCCCTTCAGATTTCACACAGAAACAAGGTATCATTCGGGTTTTGGCCTGGACCTAGCCATGAGGTTGCATGTCCAGTATTTGAATAGCTATCCAAATTTATCTTATCTTTGTTCTTAGAATTGAACAATCTGCAAGCAGGATTCTGAATTTATGAAGACCCTTGTTTCCTCTCCAAGTCTAGTGACGCAGCTTTGTAGACACACAGAGACTTTAGATAGTCTCTGAGAAACGGAAAAACGTACAGTTTAACACGGAACAGAAGCCACTTACCCCGTCATAGACCAGCGCTTTCCAGGAATGTTCTAACTTCTTCATTAACCTAAATGTAAACAAACAGAAAAATAAAATGAGAATGTAAAATCACTCACACTTGGTGAATTTTCAGAATCTTTTGTTGATTTATTTTGAAATAATAAAAGACTATGTCCCCAAATTTCTTACCTATATGATTGCAGAATGTCAATAATGCCCATAAATAAAAGCAGTTTTTCTCCCTTATGGCTTTTAGCTGGAATTCCTCCCATTCTGTTGATAGAGCAAAAGAGAAAACATTTTGTAATATATTATAAGAATAGAAAGTAAAAAATCATTCCTAGTAAATAAAAATGGACAAGCTCTCAGAATTCTGGACTATCTCTCTCTTCATCATTTTTTTTCCTGGTCTCAGTTAATGTTTTCTTGGGAATCCAGAATCATGCACTTCCCAGAAAGTATTTTAAAATATTGTTTTTAAAATTGTTGTTCAAGTACAGTTTTCTGCCTAAAATATCGCTTTAAAAAAATGTAACACTTTTACATATTCACTATGAGGTTTTGAAGTAAAATATAGCAAAGCACAAAAAAAGAATATAAAAGGAATCCATTCCTAAGAAGCAAAGATAACCAATAAAATTTCTAGTATGTTTATGTATACATATATATTTATTAATCCATAAAAATGAGTATTTTATGTTCCAGAATCTGAATTTTCACTTGCTAAAGGATGAACATTTTCTCATACTTAGCACTACTGTGCTTTTTAATGACTGTAGTATCTCACTATATTGATAGAGAATAATTTGTTCAATGGATTATTGGACATTTAGATGGATTTATAAGCAAGAATTTTTTTTAATGTTTAATACATATGAGTTTCCTTTGTCAAAGTGAAATACGCATGTAGTTAGTCATTGTTGAAGAATCGTAGAAGATACTCACTTACAACCAAGGCAAATTTCTTTCTTTTTATCTCCTTGCTCAGCTGGTACACACACGTGATACAGTTAACCATTTCAATAATTTTCTTTGGTTGTAATTGTTTCTGTTAGTCAATACACACTTTATACAATATGCGAATTAATCCTGAAGTTACTGTCACATCTGGCTGAAGGGACAGACTATACGTGCGGGGGAGAGGTCCAGAACAACAGAATCTTCTTATGCAGATAGGAAGCTCAGAATTGGGAACACAATTTCTATCATGTATTTCCTTAATACATGTTTATCCAAATTCAAAGTACATGAATAAATGTGTACTTTATTCAAAGTACAAGGTCTGTCCGGGGCAAGTCCAACTACTTGGTAATATAATGAGAATGCTTTGTGTGACATCGATGTAATCTGGCAGAGAGGGTTGGAATGTGTATGTGTGAATAATGACAACTTCACTGTACTAGTCAGTGGGGGCAGTAGACACCAATGAGTGAGCATGTGTACTGTGTGGCCATTGTATTAAAATGACTGAGTGAGTACAGCAACAAATCTGCATCAAATTTTGCGTGAAGCTTGAACATTCCTCCACAGAAACTATTTCGGGGATTCAGAAGGCCACAGCTATGGGCAACTGGTGATTGGCAGCTTCGTCATGACGTTGTACATGCTCATGCATCACATCTTGTGCAGTTTTTTTTTTTTTTGTAAAACATCAAATCAACAGGTGACTCAGCCCCCCTACAGCCCAGATGCAGCACCCTGTGACTTCTGGCTTTTCCCCAAACTAAAATCACCTTCAAGAAGGAAGAGATTTCAGGACTTCAATGAGATTCAGGGAAATATGATGGGGCAGTGGATGGTGTTTGGAAGAACAGTGTGAGGCCCCAAGATGCTACTTGAAGGGGACTGAGGTATTATTGTCTTATGTACAATGTTTCTCGTATCTTCTTCAATAAACGTCTCCATGTTTCATATCGCATGGCTGGGTACTTCCTGGACAGACCTGGTATGATGGGTGTTTTGAATACGTAGTAAATGAGGGTAAAAACATTTCCAGCCATCGTTTAAAAATGGGGCCATTGGAGGAGGGGAAACCCATGTGGGTGAAAGGATGACAATAAGTCAGAGAACTGCTACTCATCTAGTTACTCACAGAACAGAAACAAAGCCTGGCTCGGGTGGGTGCTGGCAATATCGAGGGGAGCACTTTGTCAAGTATAGGATTGTCTAACCACTACGCTGCACCCCTAAAACTAATACAAAATCATACCGAATGTAAACTTTAATTAAAAAATAAAATTAAAAATAAAAAAAGGAAAGCAGAGGGCAAGAGGGGAGAGACTGGGGTATTTCTTCTCTGTTCCTTCCCTATTTCAGTCCAGGGCTCCAGCAATGACTGTGTCCCACACCCACACTTTGCTCTGGTACCTGCTCTCCACAGACCATGGGGCTCTTCCCCCTGTCCCTTTGCCTAGGAGTGGGTCTAGTCTTGGAGCACCTGAGTAGCTATTGCTGGCATTCCTTTCACCCCTCCTCTCACATGAGCCCCTGCATTAAAGTCTCTTCACTGGGGAAAAAAAAGAAAGACAGAAAGAAAGAAATGAAGCCTGGCTTAATTCATTTTAGCTTAAGTAGGAATCTATTCCCAAAGAGCCACCATGAGCAGAATTGCATTTAATTATACTCATGATGTGGGCTGCCCCAACCCAGAGGCTTGGTGGCAGGTGGCAGCACTTACGTGTCCGGGTTCTCTGTGATGACCCCATCTCCAGATTTCCCTGGGCCCTGGATGGATTCCATTGCTGTGGAGTAGAGAACCTTCTGCATCCCCGGCCGCTTCGCATCAGGCACACTTTGTGAGGTCTCCTCTTCTTTCTCTTTGGGGGAATGGTCTAAGATGTGGATTCCCAACAAAAGGCTATAGTCCATGATCTTGAAGCTTTCCAGCACCTGAAGAAGAAAAAGTACCAGAAGGCTGGTCAGCTCAAGTGGCTTGTAAGTCTCATCAACGCAGAATCAGAGAGCCGTAAACACACAGACACACAGGGCCTGGCCTCCTCCCAGGGGGTGGTTGATAGAGGGAAAATCAAAATAAAAACATCTGAAATATTATTAGGTCATATGCAATAAGGATTATCACAATGGCTCCGAGATAATATTTTTATGCAACTCTAACGCAAACACATCTTTTCCAGATCATCCAGGAATGTTTCATTAAATAGCATTTATTGCACACTTTCCAGGTGCCAGGAACTAAGTGGTTTACTTGGGTTCAATCCTCACAACTCTTTGAGCTATGCAGCATTATCGTCTGTATGTTACAGGTGAAAACACTGAGATACAGAGATAAAGTAATTTGGTCAATGCCACACAGCTTGTAAGTGGCACTGCGGGGATTTGAAACCAGGAAGTCAACTGCGGCATCCAGGTGCTTAAGCCCTAGGGCAGAGAAACCAACAAGCAATGGCCTCTACAAATCTGTACCCTCCTTGGCATGAGACTCGACGGGAATATGTTTCTGTTTACATTCTCTTCTTAAAATCTTAACCTTGCTGGAGTCCAGTGGCCTTTTCAAAGCTTGCCTTTCAAAGCTGTCATTTGGTTCTGTAGCAAAGTCTTTTTAAAAATTATGATCTCAACAAAGAACACGACTTATTGCTTACTTATCCACTTAGCAAACAGTGGGGAAGAGGAAGAATGAAAAGTAGTTGGATGCAACAGAGAGGTAGTGATGCTCGGGCAGGAAAGTGACAGAAACAAGGTCAAGGTAAGAGTCAGTCAGCATGGCTTTTGAGTGCAGGTGAGCCTTTGACACTGGGGACCCTGCTTCAATGGGGTATTTCTCTCAATGATAAAGTTTTTTCTTGTAGTTTGCATATATTCTCCTCTGCAACAGAATTCTTAGTGCCTGGCATTTCTCACACAAAGCTGCTCAGGAAATCAAAGCAGAAAGTAAGACCAGACTGAGCGGCAGAACAGTAGTCTCCAAACAAACGCGTACATCTGTCACTGTACCCTTGTGAGGAAACGCCATTCAAGAATCGGAGTCTAGAGGTATTGGTTTAACCTGGGTTTGGAACACCCAGAATTTCTTACAGTTCTCATTTTCCCTCAGCCTGACTGCTTTTGGAATAGACATCTATGGTACTATGAAGAGGGGTCAGGCCTGAGGATGCACATACCTGTGGCTGCCACACCATGCATACCGTTGGACAGCAGGCTCTGTGAACAAAGCCATGTGTGGCCTTGGAAACACATGGTTATTCTTGGGTCTTGTACATCTTTGCTGTCAATGAGGAAAACTGAAAGCGGGCTGCAAATAAGTATCAGTTGTTCCACAGTGTTTACCCTTCATCTCTCAGATACGAAGCTGAATACGTTTGGAAAGGAGGCAGGCAAGAGCTGAGAGGAGAATCTTACTTATGACGTTTAGGCCGTAAAACTTTCTAACTCAAGTGGTAGCAATGCGGAACCCGCTTCCCTAACCCAAGGGGGAGTGACTCCAAGATGGCAGAGGAAGAAAAGATGATAGGAAGACCCCCTTCCCCACTGACCCAACACGTAGGCATCAAACCCATGGACTGGTTATGAGTGCCTTACCCCTCCCCAAAGTAGCTTGGAGCCCTGGAGGCAAACAGGACAGCTCTGCGTTGGGGTTGCCAAGAACCCAGCCCCTTAAAAGAAAACACTAACAGACATGTGAAGCTTACTTCAGACAGAAACAAGGGCAAATGGGCCTGAGGCCTTTACTTTTCTAAACCACACTTAAAGGACGGTTCGGGGACTGTGTCCACTCAAGAGCCCCTGTAAACCTGCCCAGTGATTGCCACCTTCAGGCGCCAGTTTCCCACTCACACTTATCAGTGGTAGTGAGTCCCGTCTCAGATGTTGGATAAAGACACAGCACGGGCTCTGCGACCTTAGGCAGGTTAAATCACCTCCCTGGGCTTCAGTTTCTTCCCCTGTAAATGGTGACAATAATATTACCTACTATGTGTGTGCTTGTCAAAACTGAATATGGTAATGCAGGTAAAGTGCCTAAAAAACTGAAAAATTTCCAGCACAAAGAAGAGCTCAATTAACTGCTAGTTATAATCATGATAGACTACATGTCACGGTGACTCATTGCTCATGCTAGTACAAGAGAAGGTAAGTATCAGTGAGAAATAAACACCCCTGGAGTGTTACTTTTTTTAAAACTTTTTTAAAAAGATTTTTATTTTTTTATATACCTTTAAAGGGAAGGAGAGAAGGAGAGAAATATCAATGTATGGTTGCCTCTCATGAGTCCCCTGCTGGGAACTGGCCTGCAACCCAGTCATGTGCCCTGACTGGGAATCGAACCTCGATCATGTGGTTCACAGGCCTGCGCTCAATCCACTGAGCTACACCAGCCAGGGCTACCTGGAGTTCTACTTGTGAACTAAAAAACTGATGGAAATCCAAGAAAACACAGCTGCATTTCTGGCTCTCACCAGTACTCTTTCAGTGAGTCCTGTTCTCTTTGAAAGTGGTGATGGGTACCCAACAGTACTGTTTGGATGTACCACAGGAAAAGGTCAGTGGGCAATACAGTAATTCTGGTCAAGGGGCGATGAAATGATGGTCTTGTGATCTAAGGGAACACTCTTCTTTTTCACTGGCAAAAACCACAGCCTTGTGCCCTAGTGGCTCAAGCTACCCATTGGTAAGTGTTCCCTCAATGTGGTGAAATGGCTTCAAAATCCATTTCCAACCAGACCTAGCGACAACGTGGTGAACGTCTCTAATGGGCATCTGGAGGGGGACAGCGAAGCAGGTTAAAGACCGAAAGGCACTCCTGATACCATCATATCTATTCCACTTTGTTCTGCAAAGCATCCACAAATTAATTCTGCTGGTCAAAAGCTTTCTTTAGAAAGTATTTTTCTTATATTTTTAATGCACTGTTCAATCGGAACCACTTGGTTTGTACTTGAAGTCTCTTTTCCTGCCCAAGGACAGGCCAAAGAACACATGTGCGTTTTATAAGTGATAAAAAGCTAGGCTGTGGTCCAATTTTAGCTGTTGATGCCACCCCAGATGCTTTAAGTGGTCAAATGTTCATCCTGGTTTATTCTTTTAAAATAAACTTCAAGAGAAATTAAGAAAAAGCTACACCTAATTTTTAGAAAGGGCTTCATTTTCTCTCTACTCTTTAACTGGATTGTCAGCATCCCTGACACAGGGCTGAATTATCCTTAGGACGGCAGGCGCCTACTTTGAGAGTGAAAACCTTAAAAACTATCAATTCCAATCCCATTGTGTGGAAACGACGTGACAGGTTTTGGCCTAGGCAAAGTCACCATCCACGAAAAAAACGTAAGAAAAAGATAACTGTATGGGCATGTATCTTAAATCAAATGAAAAAACTTCTGTAATGAAAAATTCAGGGAAAAGATTTTAGTCACAAACATGGCAGATCTGCATGGATGAAGGAGTTCTGTTATTCATAACCTTCTAGTTCTTTAATTAAAAGAATCTATAAATCTTCCAAAATCTTAACATTGTAAGCTTTGAAAGTATGCAACATTTTGCAACATGACAACCGCCGATCAGTCTCGTCTGTCACTCGGCACATGTTTTTTTTCCCCGGAATGTCTGTCTGACCTAGCTGTTGTTAATGGATTCTGTTTCTGTGCATTTGTTATGCAAAACACAGGTTATAGAGCAAACGCAGGTGCTTTTCCATCTAGTTTGGGTGAGACTCAACTTCCTCTGTTGAAAAAAAATGAAAGCAAAAAATGGTTCATAGACATATGTACAAGTGCAAGCAAGTTGGATTACCATAATGCTTTTTATTGTCAAAGCCAGATTTTTGTCTCTCTTTTCAAGGACTATTTTAAGTGAATAATAACGTTGGAATGTAGTAAAAAAAATTCAATGTCAAGGCAGATGGTATAATATCCTGAAGACGTGCTCGAAATGATCTGTTCCTAAAATAAAACCATCTTCTCCAGGCTCCAATGGCCAGTGGTGCATCAGGATACTCCAGTCACATGTAGTTCCTGTAGATTCGGGGACATAATGGAGCAGATGCTCTGACACAGAATGATAGACACTTCCATCCTCTCTTCACGGCCAAAGGTCATAAGAGTAGCTGGACCTCCTTTTCCTCTTCCAACTTCTCTGGCACACTCCCTAACCCTGCACACTGTTACCGTCCTGCTGCTAGAAGGAGCGAGAGTCTGCCTGGTGGTTAGGACTCCATGCTCTGGGGCCAGCTGGCTCCGTGTGATGCATGGCTCCCCCACTTGCTTGTCCTTGGGCAAAGATGTAACCCCTCTGGGACTCGTTACTCATTCTGTTCAGGAGAGACAATAGGGACACCTACTTCACAGAGTTAGTGTGAAGGCTGAATCGATCCACATCAGGTTTTAGGACAGTAACTGCCATACGGGAAGCAGCCAATGAACATCAGCTGTTCTTGCTGGCCTGTTCCTCCTCCACCTGCAGTATTGGTCCCGGCTGACAGCCCTCCTGGAATCGCCACTCCGCCTCAGCTGTCTTGCCTTCTCTGGGTTCTTTGCCTATTTGTTTTCCCTGCCCTTTCTTTCTGTAGCCTAAAGGTGTTCATCAGAGTTCTCTCTCATCAACTTTTTCTCTCTCTACTTTTCAGTACTGATATTCACTTACTCTTTTGTGGGAAAGTCATTGTGAGTGTGTAGTCTGTGCCGGGCACCGTGGAGGTTGCTGGATCTTCAGGGGTAAGTAAGACAGTTAGTTACCACCCTCGAAATTACACAAGCCTGAATTACACGCTGAAATAGGCCTGGGAAGAAAAACCAGGATGCCGTGGAGACACCGCACATGCAGGCTTCCTACTTATGACTGGGAAATATTTCAACAGTGCAGGTGAGAGGAGATGATACTTGAAAGACGTGGTGGCAGAGAAGTTCAAGAGGGAGGTCGACAGACTTGAGAATATTCAGAGGTAGACTCAATTACCATCTGTCTCTCTACAGACAATCCCTAAAATGTTATCCTTGGTCTGAATTCACTCCTAAGCCCCAGCCCTATACATTTCCAGTGGCCTTCTGGACATTTCTAAATTTCTGTACACTGTCTTGCTGCCGCCCTGAGCTTCAATCCGCACCCCCCCCCCCACACACACACACAGTTCTTTTTCCCTTACTTCTCTTGTTTTATTTGAAATAATTCTAATGTGGATTTCAGACTCCATGGCTCCTTTTTTTTTCTTTAAATTGTCTAATTCTGCAGCTTCTAGCATTTTCCTTCTCCTTAATGTGCTGATTTCAGATTCCTTTTTTTCTCCTTTCTGATCCATTCCTGACACCCTCATTGACCAGGTCCCATCACACCCCCTCTCAAAGCAGTCAGCCTCTCACTACTGCTCAAAGGTCCCACTAATGCACCTCCAGCCAGCTTCTCTGTTATTTGGAAACAGGCCTATTTCAGGCAAGTCAAACTAGAATCCCTTAATTACCCCTGCACGTGCCCTGAAGATATAAGCCCTGCTGTTTCTTCTGGAAGTTTGTTACTATCTTTTAAGATCATACTGGTTTTTCAAAGCCTAACTTAACTCTTATCTCCATGAAAATTACACTCATGATCTTAACAAAATGTCAGGGACGTGTCTTTCCTCCAAAAGCCCAAGCACATTCTCGGTGTCCCTCTATGGAAGAAAATTTGATCTCAGGCAGTGACTACATTTTTCCAACCATATACATAAAAGAGTGCTCCACTCACCAAAGGTTTGTTTCACTTTGTGCTCCTGACTGGGCACTCTGAGCATGCTGGAAATGTGTGTTTGTTACACTACTTTTTGTGAGAACAAACAAGGAAATACCAAAGTATTCAGCAACAAGAATGTACAGCATTCCATCTATGTCTTCAACATGATAATATGATCTCTCCCTTCGCACTATAACAATGGTGGTGAAAAATCTGCAGCATTTACTGTGGTTATCTGCTCTGTGCTGTCAGAAAAATAAGATAATAGTCAGGGTGTTTTCAAACCTACCCTCACGAGCGGTATTTATGCATGCTGTGTTAAGGGCAAAAAAATCCAGCTGTGATATACAGAGACTCTTTTGATTTATTGTTTTGTATGCACACTAAGTGGCAGATAAAAGGCAAACTTGTTTTGCTATAAACTAGGCTGAGTGAGCTTGGAGTCTGATAAAAATATCTCTTTCTCTCCAGGAAGCCTTTGCAAGGAAAGTGCGTGCGTCATTGGTTGGGTCACCTGCAAAGACCTTGAACCACCCAAGAGATTCAAGGGTGCTTGGTGCTTGGTGCTTGGTGCTTGGTGCTGGCCGGAAGGAGGCTCTGTTCTGAAACACATCCCAGGGCCTCCTCTGCCTTCCTGTCCTTTGTCTCTTTGCTTTTCCAATATGTAAGGAATGCAAATTTAAGTAGGCATAAAACCGAGAAAGGTGACCAAATAAATCTAAAAGAATTTGCAAAAACAGCCACATTTAAAAATTGGTACCCAGCACCAAAAGATATTCAGAGTGACAAAGACAATGCAATCCAAGTAATCTAAGTGATGCTTCATGCAAAATGGACAGTAACCAGAGGGGAGGTGGGAGGGTATAATGGGGTGAGGGAAATGGGCGGTGACAAGCCACACAATTTTAGCTGGTAAAGCAGATGGAAATAACTATCCAAGGCTTAGCCTAGTTATGGCAGTGATGTGTTGTTCACTGTGTCCAATGTAGTGACTTAGAATTCGGAGCTATGCTGGATTGATCTGCACTGACACTTTCTTTGCTCACTTAAAACGCTTTAAGCAATAGACATACTATACAGGTATTAGGAATGGCCATCAATCATTTCAAAAGATTATACTGAATATATGAGCAGATATTTATCAGCTTCTGTACAGGCTGAGTTTTGGATTTTTTGTTTATAGACACTTTGTTCCTACAAATGAGGTTGTCTTAATGAATTACTTAGTAAACACATTTAAAAGTAGTATTTTGCACTAACACTGCCAAGTTTTCCCCCATTATGAATCTTCTAGTTGGCTTGATCATGAGTGATTTGCGGCTTAATTAACAGCCAAGAGCCTAGAGGCTGGCCAGCTGCCCAGTGAGACTCAGAGGCCACTCTGTGTCCAAACTTCCACATCTCCTTCAGCATATGAGATGAAATTCCTGAATCCTCATCACTGCCCACTGCGGCCCACCCCCTGTGAAGAACTTCGTCTCTGGGTAAACACCCCCCTTCCCCTCTCCACTTTGCTCTGACAGAGAGAGGAAAGAAGAGTGGGAGAATCTGTCCCTGATAAGTAAGACTTTGATGGTTGGAACTTAAACTTTAAACTTAGGCTTACTAGAGGCAAAGACCATATCCTATTCATTTTTGGTACCTGCCACGGACTTAGCATAGAGCTTGAGGCACAACAAGAATCCAAAACCATCTGTCAAAGGGCAGGATTAACTCAGTAGGTGGGTAAGGCAGGTTTGTCAAATGCGATTCCGGTGGTGGTTTGGAGCCAGAGAGGTCAAGCCATCCATGCTCGGGGACCATCAGAGGCTCCAGAGGGCAGGAGAAATCTTAGGCCTAGGAATGTCCCCTTGGGTACCGAACAACTTACAATTTAAGAAGAAAGGCAAGTGTGTACCCGCGGGGCAAGTTTTAAGGAGTGACAGAAAACCTAGGTTGTGCAAGGTATCACTAGAAATTAATTCTTTGGGGCATTATAATTTACTTCTAAAACAGTAACATATGTATTTGGTCAAAATTAAAGGAAGTGTAAGAGGGTAGCTCAGGGCCACTCCCCGCTCCCAGGAGGGGATGGTTTCGGGTGGCAGTGGGATATCGTACGTGGAGGGGCCTACAGCAATGTTCTCGTCTCTGGGGGTTGTTGTCATGTGATGGAGAAACTGGCGTTTCCAAGGGCGTTTGCCTACAAGTAAGGGTAACGAAAGAGGGATCATATTCTCCAGCCTTGCCCAAGAGTTCGACTTAATAAAAAGACTACTTAAATTCAGAGGTAACTATTTACACCAGAAACGACTGAAATATTATTGGTAACTTTAAGTTTGGGGAAGCAGATTTTAGTGAGCAAGATTTGTGGTAAAAAATAATAAAACTCTATGTCCCTTGCACATCTGAGTGCAGAGGAAGTCAATGTGCAACCTGGAATCACCCATTTTTCTGTTCTTGGGAAATTAGGTTGCTGGCATTTTCTAAACTTGCTAATAATCTAGAAAAAGTTGTATAGTTCTTTCAGGAAGGGAAGTATCACAGGATGGCAAATCCCCATCTCCACAGACTGCCCCCCTCATCTTCTGAGGACAGATTGGCAAGTGCTAGCGAAAATAAAGCAAATGTCGAATTATAATTTTAAAGAGTTTGTCTTTGGAACAGCTGGAGCTGGCTGTGCAGGGGCAAAATTTACAAATGACTTGGTGAGAAATAAATGAAAGGAAGTTAATGAGATGCGGATTCCAGGCAGGCTCATATTCAAGCTGAATGAGGATATTTTAAATCGACATCAGGTTTTAACATCCTTGTATACCTAATAGCCATAGACAATTCATATGTCCACTAAACTCTGCTTAAAAATACTTTCTTGAGCCCTCACTGGGTAGCTCAGTTGGTTAGAGCATCACCCTTATATGCTAAGGTTTTGGGTTCAATCCCCAGTCAGGGCACATAAAAGAACCAACCAATGAATGTGTAAATAAGTGGAACAACAAGTACATGTTTCTCTCTCTCTCTCTCTTTCTCTCTCAAATCAATAAGTAAAAACAATACAAACACTTTTTTGAAGAACACGTGTAGAAAAGTACAGATATATCTTTTCTAAGAAAAGCCAAAATTAAATATATAAATTCATTAATCACAGGTTGGTTCTGGCCATTTCACTCTTAAGGGGAGGCAGAAATTCTCTCGTGGAGATTTTCCACCTCACCACATAGAAGGGCAACATTTCTAGGGACAAATGCGAGAAGAGTTGTATGTGATGGATCAAAATACTAAGAAATCTCTTTGAAGGAGGAACGTTGATGACATCAAAGGCACATTACTTGCGGGGCAAGGGGGGCTATAAAAAGCACTGACTGATACTGACAGGGATGAATAATCGTGGACACCAGCCAGAGCCTTTCAAAAGCCCGTATGTGCTGATCTTTTTGGAAAGAACAGGAACCAGTGTGTGGCCAAAGAAGCCCCTTGCTTTTCATGAAGAAGCTACACAGGTGCCATTCCTATGACTCCACGAATACTCAGTAAATGTGCACTGGATGTTGAATGAATAAAATGAAGATCTACTACAATCAAACCCACTTTCCCCTTTAAAAGGGTTCCCAGTTGCCTAATTCGAAGATTGTTTGAAAGGTGCACAATGAGCTGAGTACTTTGCCTTAAGACACATTTCTCAATAACTTTCTAAACTTTGTAACATTTTCCCAGATCCCAGACACTCAAGTATTCCTTAAGTCTCTATAACTTCACCCAGCACCAGATTCCAGAAGTTTCTCCTAAGCTGTGGCGCCTCCTCTCTATTGTGTAAATTGCTGGGATTCACGGCCCCTCTGTCTCCTGGCGCTGGGGCATGTACAACCCTGCTCTGTTTCACAGGGTCATCTGTGTGAATGACTTACACGGGCAACCGCATCCACGCTGGCCAAACTCAAAAGCTTTGCAGACACTTCTCCAAAGCCAGCTTGCTGCCATCACGCCCCGCTGCGGCCACCTCCTCTTCCTGGGATGGCTCTCCTCTCTGTGTTCCCAGGATTCCCGGCAGGGAGGAGGATGCGACCCATGGAGACATTTCCTACCCTTCGTCCCCTCCCCTTAGATGCTTTGTGAGGCCTCCCACTTGACCTACATGGATCTCACCTCTAGACTTGGGGTCATCTCCAAAATCAAAACAGATAGGTTCTTTTCACACTAAGGCAGGCAACCCTACTAAACTAGATACGGCATAATTTCTACTCCATCAGCCCAAAGGCTTTAGCTAACATTAAGTCGAATCATTATATATTTATGTTTCCAAATGATACGTTAAATAAAATGAACACTAACTAGACACACCACCACCACTTCAGGAAATATGTTGAATTCTCTCATCTTTAGGTGCTATTTCTTTTCGGCATAAAAGAAAAAAGGTTTGCTTCTCGGGGTCGAGGGAGATATTTCAGTCTCCCATTTCCATTCTTTCTGTAGAAATCATTGAAATATTCCACTTGGTAAAAAAAAAAGAGAAATATTCTACTTGGTTTGAAGTGAGGGTTAAGAAAACAATTAGTGGCGCCATAACTGTCCATTTTCTGTAGTGAATGAGAACTCCCAAAAGCTGCTCACTCAGTGTTCAAGGGCACACATCTGGTCCCTGATCCCCCCTCCGCGCCACAAGGTAAGAACAACAATCAACTCCACAGTAATTGTCACATTTCTCAGAAAGAAGTTTTGCTTTCAAGTTAATAGGATTTCATATGCACAGACGTTGGTAACAGTTGGCAAGTGTCAATGTGCTTGATTATGCTTTTCATTAAACTTTCAAAATTGAATGCTTGAATCACTAACATTACTTTGTGTTCCTCAGCCACTTGGCCCTGTTTTCCTCTTCCCCACCTTCCCTGGAGTAGGCTGCAAGATTTCAGTACCTCTATTGCCCTGGCCAAACCAAGTTCTCTGCTTTGACAGGGTCCTTTCCTCACTCCTACAGCACCTTCTCCAAGAGCCTCTGGTCCGAGCTAAAAAACTGGTCACCAGGCACTTACAGCCTTTTGTGTCGGCATCCGTCTGTTTACGTCATCACTTTTTAAATTTCCACCAACTCTCCCCACCTGATATCAAAAAGCTCCTTGAGGAAAGGATACTGAAGAAACACCTGGGTGTTGGAGTCAGGCACCTGGGTGTAAGCCCTGGATCCAGCACTGCAAGCTCTGTGGACCAAGGGAAACTTAACCCTTCTCGAGTCTCCACTTCATCTGTCCAAAGGGACTCGGACCGCCCCGCAGGACTGCCGTGAGGACTAATGAGAAAATCTGTCTGTAATGTCAAGCACTGCCTGGCCCAAAGCAAGTCCACAATAAAGGTTCACTGAACCAACCTACGATGAACTGAGTCCTGGAAATGTGTTCTTACATGAAATCATGCACCAGTATTAAGTTCTGTATTTTGTATGCGTATTTTATATTTTTATTTTATTACCATGTGTTATCGACGGTAAGCTACTCTGGTATCTATAAGGTTATTCTAAGAAGGCAGCCCCCCTCCATCAAAAGTGAGGACAGCTGGTACTGAGAATTACTTGGGCTCAAATCGAGGTGTCTGTTACTGTGTAGAAAGTCAGACATGAACAACAGCACAGAAGAGTATTTCGGTTTCTGTAGCTACTCAGAAACTTGCTTGTACTGACCATCTTCCCTTCTGTTGATGCCAGAAGCCCCTTTCCGTCACCCACCTGCCTTAGAGCTGAACTGCAGCACCTGGCAAACGCCTGGAGCGCATCAGCCCTCCCAGGCCAGAGAAACACCTGTGTGGTACAGACAGTGTTAAGCGGGGACACCAGTTACCACCTAAATAAGTAACTGCGTAGATTAAGATGTCAACACAGTGGCAAACGACTAATTTACTGGTCATTAACAGACACCAGCCAAAGGAGCAATATGATTTACTTCAAATGTTATCCGTACATTCACAGCATGGACAGGATGACTTGCTCTGGTTCTATTTCCTTCCAAACCGTGGGTAGGCAATTACCAAAGCCTGCTCTTATTAGGTAGGCATTTAACATTGATTAGGTAAGATTCATACTTAAAAAAATGTTAGCTATTGTTATCTCTTAGGCTTCATCAAAGGACTGACATCGAGACAACTGATATCCTGTTAAATGATTTGAAAGGTTGGAAAATTAAGTCCCACAGCCCCTAGCTATCGCATGAAACCCCATAGACACGTGATCAGCCATTAGACGGAACTGTAAGTTGTTCTGTTTCCTTTTTATCACTCTTCCTGCATCCCCCAACTGCTTCTTCAAAAAATTGGATTTATCTTTGGCTTTGCTAGAGAATAGATCAAGTAATTTTTAAGCCAGAGACTTACATACAGCCCTATCAGAAAGGCTACCCTAAAAACTGCAGTCACCAAGCAAATGGTGGTGAGGATGAAAAGCACCCGGATCACTCGCACGTGGCTGGTGGGGACGCAAGATGGTGCAGCCACTCTGGAAAAGAGTGTGACAGTTTGTCACGGAACCAAACATGTGCTTACCATATGACACAGCGACTGAATTCAGCGTTTATACCAGAGAAATGAAAACATACGCTCATGAAAAAACCTGGACGCAAATGTTCACAGCAACTTTATCTATAATAGTCAAAAACTAGAGAACTCCCATGTGTTCTTCAGGGGTTAATGGTTAAACTGTGGTATATCCATACCGTGAAATATCACTCAGCAACCGAAAAGGGCAATCTATTGATTCACACAGTAACTGGGTGGACTGCAAGGGTAGAATGCCGAGTGAAAAAAGCCAGTCTCAGTGTTACATACCATACTGTTCCATTTATATGGTGTTCTTTAAATGACAAAACGATGGAGATGGAAAACAGACTGGTGGCTATAAAAAGAACTGGGGAAAGACTGTGAGGGAGGGAGGTGGCTGTGGCTATACATAAAGGGGTAGCGGGAGGGGTCTGGGTAAAGGAACTGTTCTTAGCTGACTGGTGGTTACATAAATCTACATATGCATACGGTGAGATGAAACTATATACATACACACCCATGCGCGCACACACAATCAGTGCACGTAAAGCTGGTGAAATCTGAAAAAGTTCAGTGATTGCGCCAAAGTCAACTTCTCAGTTGCAATGTTGTGCTAATGTCACACAAGATGTGACCTCTGCGGAAACTAGGTAAGGGCGTGTGGGAGCTCTCTGTGTTCTCCCTCCAACTGCAAGGGAATCTACAATTGTTTCAAGATAATTTTTTTAAACAAAAAAGGATGTGCAGCTAGAAAGCTTTAAAGTCCTCACATTCAGGACAATGTCTTTATTTCTATTCTCACATGGAAATCTGGCTTGGCCCGGCACGGGCATCAACGTGCAAAATCATTTTCTCCCAGACGAGAGCGCGGGAGGTGGTGTTTTGCTGCCTCCCAGAACAAGGAGATTCTCTCCTGCCCAGTCTTTGATTCTATGAGTTCATTTTACTTACTTGTTCGCCAGCTCTAAATTGGCCTATGTTTCTATTGCAATGGTATCAAAATAACAAATATTGTAGTGAAATTCATAATTTAAAACAACGGAGCAAATAAAACAGATCATGGGATTATAGTGTTTGTAGAACATAATTTCAAAGAGTGAATTTATCTGTAGCTTTTTTGTTTTTACTTATAGTTTTAAAGATTTGATTTATTTACTTTCAGAGAGAGGCAAAGGGAGAGAGAAAGAGGGGGAGAGAAACATTCATCGGTTGCCTCTCACACGCCCCCAACTGAAGACCTGGCCTGCAACTCAGGCATGTGCCCTGACTGGGAACTGAACAGCTGACCTTTCAGTTTGTTCACAGGTTTAGTCCACCCAAGCTACATCAACCAGGGCTATCTATACCATTTTTTTAAAGCAATCTTTGATGGTATGGTACAGAGGTGTAAAGTCAATGATACGCCTGTCCACTTTCTCATGTTTTATCTGAAGTCTAAGAACAACATCCCACTCCTTACTGAAAAAGGGAATAGCTGAACCGTGAGCACTCTCATTAGTCAGGGAGATGTACGCCTGCTTTCTATAAGGTATGCAGCACTGTTTTCCTCTTTAATGATCACTGTCCAGACAACCAATATTAAAAAAATGAGAGAAGAGATTGTCCAAACCAGGGGTATCCCACACGGAGCCCAGGATGTGTATGAATGCGGCCCAACACAAAATTGTAAATTTACTTAAAATATTATGAGATTTTTTTTTGTGATGACGTGTCACAATGTATTGAATGTGTGGCCCGAGACAACTCTTCTTCTTCCAGTGTGACCCAGAGACGTCAAAAGGTTGGATTCCCCTGGTCTAAACTAAATGTCAAAAAACTAATGCTAAATGAAAGTATAGCTGAGGGAATAAGTCCTAGGCATAAGGCTAAATTGAGTTTTTTAGAAAATACACCATATTGCAATGCATACAAACATGCCCATAGCTGAGAAGACTCTGAACTACAAATCTGGAGTTAGAAAGATCCCAGTTTTCGCATCAAAGAGTCTCAGTATTTTTAAGATGGGTTTCATTAAATTCTGGGAGCCTATTAATATTTATGGTGACAGACATTTGTGTGAAAAAAGGAAAAGTGGTTCCACACTATTTAAAAATTAACAACTTTGCTGTTCAACAAAGAAAGTGATAATAAATGTAAAATAAGTCATTTAGGTCATTAATTATCAAGACTGTGTCTAAGAAATTTCCACTTGAAGAAATAAGAAATACTTGGATTACAAATGCAAGTCCTCACTAATATCCTTTGTCAATGTTATTTCCCCAGAGTTATCAATACATATTGCAGGATGTAACAATTTATTAAATCAATTAAATAATACGAGACTTTTTAGGTTTTTATAGATGTATGAGTCAGAGAAGAAATAACAGTAAATTAAGTACAAAAATAGCTTCTAATTGTTTTTCCAAAATTAATACATAAATTTCCAAATAAAAGAGTTCTTTAAATCCACATCTTGTAATATGTATTGAGTGTCTGTAACAACCAGGTACTACAGTGCAGAGAAGTAAAGGAATGAGTTCTGGGCAATGGTCCAGCAGACGAGGCATGCATGGAAGGACCAAAACTTCTACAGGAAGTGTCTAATAGATCAGAATGGCTGGAGAATGGGGGTGCTCCCGAGAGTGGGGAGAGAAGGCTGAAGAGGGAGCACCTGGAGAAGGTGGCAGGGACCAGATCAGGAAGAATCTTAACATTCTGAGTTCAGAAGTATGGCGTTTGACCCAAAGCCATGGGGAGTCTGAACTAGAGCATCTTTAGGACCTGGGGATCCGCCATGGGGAGTCTCAACTAGAGCATCTTTAGGACCTGGGGATGGGCCATGGGGAGTCTGAACTAGAGCATCTCTAGGACCTGGGGATCAGAGGTTCCCTTTGGCAGCAGCACTGGGAATGTGTTGGAAGGCAATGCTACTCAAAACTAGTGAAGGAGCTAGGGCAACACTGCAGGAGATGAATTGTCAGAGTCTCAGTAAAGGCTGCACATATGGAGAGGAGAGGAAGATCCAAAGGTTATTTAGGAGGAAGAAAGAGAAGAAGAAAAGGAAGGAAAGGGTACCTTCAAGGGACTGATCTGGGCAACTGGCCGTGTGATGATCATGTTCCCTGGGCCAGGAAAGCTAGGAGGAGGAGCAGGCTTGGAGGAGGATCACAGGGTACATAGGAAGAGCAATGTTCTTATAAATAAGATGTGCCTCTCTGCCTGGTTGTTACATGGAGACTGTTGAGAATGGCTTGAATAAATCCTGCTTCTTGTTTTTGATAGCAAGTGACCTGCGATGTCCTGGCAGCACTCTGCTGTCACAACTTTTACCCTGACCAAGTTCACTTCCGGGTACAGATGACTGTCACAGCAGGCAGGGGGTAAGGCCAAAGCAGAGGAAATGCTCCAAGAAAGGGAACCCAGTTATTTACCTGTCCATTTCCCCAGGCACAGTCAGAAGGAAACGGCAACCTGGGGTTTGGGAGAACTCTAAGAGCTGGACCCTGCTACTGGAAAGAACCCTTTGTTTGAATCCTGTGGGCTCAGCAGGGTTGAAGCATAAAGTGAGTTTGGTTTTCTAGAAGAATTCTGAGTGGCCACTGTACTACGTGAAGGAGCTGGTCAGAGATGGGCCATTGCAGGGGTCAGGCTTATAGACAAGGGCGGGAGGCTGGTCTGAGGAAGCCAGGGAAAGGGACCAGGGGCAGGTGGGGAAAGATGGCATTTGTCAAAAGGTGGTTCAAGCCACTTAGAATGCAGAGTCCAGAAGCAGCTGCTCTGATTGGGAATCAGGGGCCTAGTCTGTGGGGAGTGGCGAGCAATGCAAGTAGCTCTAGCTGGGTCAGTGAGTCATACAAGAGAAGTAGAATCCTGGGGAGTGAGATGTCAAAGCAAAATACAAAGAAAGAGATGAGGGGCAGGAAGTAAGAGGAGGTCAGCCAGAGGTTAGGAGGCTGATCCTATCTACCTGGGAACAACATAAAAACTGGGGTCCAAAAGCCCGGGATTTGGATATGCCCCTTCTAATCTCTTAGAGGACCCTGGCACCACCAGAAAGAAAGGGTCTTTTGACATTACTTGGCTCCCGACTGCATTTTTCTCCTATCTCACATGTTCTCCCTCACTGTTAACTGTTGCAACTCCAAACAGCTCCAGTTCTTGGAATGTGTCGTGCTATTTTATGCCTCACTTACATGTTCTATCTTCCTAGAAATAGACTTCTGCTGGTTTGCCTGCCTGGAGCACTCTTCTTGTCCTTCAAAACCGAGCTATGATCTTACCTACTCTGATCCCCACGATCCCGTGGAATATTTTCATTGTACACCAACTTATTAAAAATGGAGGTCGTTCACCTCATAGTGGCACACAGTAGGCCGGCAGTACACATCTGGTGAGTGAAAGGATGCGTCCTAATATGGGTCTAGTTCACCTTTCTCTGACTGGGCTGCCGACACCACAGTCGAGTCCTAAGACTGACTTGTTTCTGGAGTCTCAACAGGACCGCCTCACTTAGACAGAGGAATGTTAACAGCATAGATTCCTGATCCTTTGGTGCTGGCCTCAGCCCTGGGGTGACCTCACAGCCTCCCAGACCTCCAGAGCACCTCAGCCAGCACTGCAGTGCAGTTCTGCAGAATGCAAGAGATGTGAGGGCAATAGATGCTCTTGGCATTGCCAACCACAGATCCTACAGTGGAAATGCACCCTTCGGAGGATGAGCTGAAGAAAAAGAGAGAAGACTGCTACATGGTTCTAGGATGGAGGGGGTGGAGAGGGGGAGGGGGAGAGAGAGAGAGAGAGAGAGAGAGAGAGAGAGAGAGAGAGAGAGTGTGTGTGTGTGTGTGTGTGTGTGTGTGTGTGTGTGTGTGTGTGTGTGTTCTGAGATCCAAGGGGTTTGAGTTGTTGCCTGGATGGGCATTTTTCTGGGGCGGCAGCTCACAGCTTCCACCAGTTTGGCAAAGAGGTCATAATTATTAAATACTAAGACCTACCATCCCACGAACATGTCTTTCTTGAGGCAGCTCTGCTCAGAGAACCAGCTGCTGACTTGAGATCATAGGGATCTTGGTACTAGTCAAGGCAGATTATAGAAGGGACTCAGGTTCCCCCACAGTCCGGCACTTACATGCTCCCACACCACCCCTGAAAAGCTGTTCTGAAGATAAACACTGTGTGCAATTTAAAGAAGCTCCATGGTCTATGTCTTCTACCAGATCAAGTGTAATGAGCGAGAAGAGTTAGCCTTGGGAGACCTCTACAATGGCCTTTATGTTCCTTAGAACAGCAAATATTTAAAAAAAAAAAAAAAAAAGGCAGGGCGGAGGAGGGCAAATCTCCAGGGTCTCACTCCTAATGAAAAGTCATGTTTGACTTTGTCCTATCAGTCTTGGGCTCAGGAAACAATAAATACACAGACAAATCCTGTGCCGGGGCTCTTTTACATTTGACCTTTCCTTTTTCTCGCATAGAAACCTGTGGTTTTAAAAGACAGCAGAAAAAGGTTTCCATATTAAAGAGGCAAGAAGCACGCGCGCACACACACACACAAATAGAAAGCAAATCTAAAACTGCAGAGCCTTGTACTAAACTCTGGGGAATTGAGAGTCACTTTTCACCCACATCCTGTAGGGGTAGAAAAAGCACAGGAAAAGGTTTCTATTAAAATGTATGTATTTTTTTCTTTTTTATAAAACATAAATCATTCACATTTACCCACATATCTGAATAGCTCAGCTGGATTTTTTTTTTGCTTGGTTCCCACTGTTTTTCCCTTACTTCTGAAAAGATGATTAAAAAAATCCTTACAGTGAATTTTAACATTTCAGTTAAGAACACATGCTTTGTACCCAGACAGGCGTGGGCTCTGTCACTGACTTGCTCAGTAATGCTGGACAGTTTCTTAACCTCTTTGAGAACCTGATTGTTCGTCAATTAAAATGGGAGTACGCACAGTACTGACTTCAAATGGCTGCTGAGAGAATGAAGTGAAATGATGCATTAAAAAACTGTAGACTAGCCCGGCACATTCTAAGCAGTCACTAAATGGTAGCTAAAGAGTAGGAGCTGAGGAGCAACATCCCCATCAATGAAACAAAGAATTCTAAGGACACACTTTCGTGCATTATCATACATCTTAAAACATGTAGAAAGAAAAAAAGCCAGAAATAGCAGGGCTGTGTTCCTCACTGAGCATTCCTCACCTTACACGTTTCATGGAGTGGTGACACTGCATTCTTCACCTTCCAGTGAGCTCGAGTCTGGCAGAGAAGGGTCCTCCCTCCCTTGCAGCAATGTGGGTCCAGGTCCATGGAAAGCACCCTTCCCCCCTTCTCCCCCCCCCCCCCCGCCCCAGTGAGCAGGCCCTGCAAGTCCTATCTGTTTTCCCAGAAAGCCCTGGTCAGACTCAACCCTGCCCCAACATGCCTTCTGCCCATATCTACTAGGCTCAACTACCTTAAGAACCTAGCTGGTTCGCTTAAATTCATCCAGGCCAGAAAATGTTATTCCTGAGAACTTGTTAATGAGATGACCCTCATCCCCCAGAACCCATCAGAATTGCATTTTCATCTTTTTCTTCAAAAGTACTGTTACTTACTTTCTGTGAATTCACCATGTCAGCAAAATCTTCTGAGTTTTGGCCTTACTTTTTTTNTCTACTAGGCTCAACTACATTAAGAACCTAGATGGTTTGCTTAAATTCATCCAGGCCAGAAAATGTTATTCCTGAGAACTTGTTAATGAGATGACCCTCATCCCCCAGAACCCATCAGAATTGCATTTTCATCTTTTTCTTCAAAAGTACTGTTACTTACTTTCTGTGAATTCACCATGTCAGCAAAATCTTCTGAGTTTTGGCCTTACTTTTTTTTTTTTTTAAAGTATTGAACTCTGGGGACTTTGGACTATAATTCCTCCTTAATTTTGACAATCACTCTGGCTCAGTTGGTATAAAATGTTGTTTGCGCCGCTAAGCCTCATTCCTGATTGTCTCTCACTCAGACTGCATAAAACGCTTTCAGCAAATGGGTTCCCCACATGGTCTGCATCCACTGTGGATTTCCAGCCACCCCCTTATCAGTCCCAGCAAGGACATTCTCCCTTCCCCGTGGAACCTCCTATCTTCCAAGATTTCTATACGACCTAGCCACTGCTTTAAACCTAAGTTTCTTTTTCCTCTAGTTTAACTACCATCTCCACAGAAGACAGAAAGAAAAACAAGTCTTTTTTCATTTCATCAAAGAAGGTTGACTTAGCTTATTAGTGAAATCAACAGATATTCTAGAAAATTCCCTTATCATCCACCAGTTCCTTTGACATCAGAGAAGCATGGGTCAGCCCAAGGATTGGGACCCATGGGATCCCATGTGTCCACGCTGGACATTTCTTACAAAGGCGCATTACTGCAGGTGACTTTTCAAAGAAAATCAGAGCAACAACATTTCCTTACCCGGCAGTCTCTCTGAAGCGTTTTCATGAGCGCGTTGTATGTCTCTGTATCAAAATACAAGCCTTCATGCATATCTTGCAGGAAATCTAAGTCCTTAAATGTGGGGTTGGATTTTTCTCTCTCTTTTCGGGATGCTCTTCGCTTATAGGTTGACCCTTTCAAGTCATATGTAAAATGCATTCTCATGGAGCGGGGTAAGACGTTGTTCATCACCACGATTCGGATGTTGATGCCTCCTGACTGCATGCAATAAAGTCCATAAAATTTTGGCAAAAGAGTCCTTGGATTCTGGTTTAAATTCTAAAAAAAAAAAGAAAAAGAAAAAGAAAAAGAAAAAGAAAAGGGGGAAGAGATGAAAATCTCCTATTTTTACAAAGTAAGCTCCACTAAAAACATGTTTTCATTTAATACGATCATTTTTAAAAAATGGTATGTAATTACCTTTATTAAGGGCCATTGCTAAAAGTTTGCTGTTCTTAATCTAGTTCTTAGATTGGCTTATTGCAATAGCAACTTTATCATTCTAAATTTAGGGCATGTTAACAGTGGATGAATTAAAAATGAAGAGAAAGTCCCAAATTAGCTCCAAGTAAAATGGGCAAAGAATTGATTAGTGCCATGTGTGACTGTTCTCTAAGGCAGCTGAAGAGAAAATTAATTGCTGGGGTATATGAGATGAACATTTTAAATTTTAATAGCTCCTGAAAAACTGCCTTTCAAAATGGCCGGACTGATTTACAAGCACACTTTGTAAGATTACATATTTTTCATCGCTCTTACCAAGTGCTGTGTATCAAACTTTAAGATCTTTGTAAGCATGACTGGTGAAAATGGAAACTTGTTTTTAATCACCTGAACACCACTGGTCATGGGGGAAATTTAATATTTTTGATGTTTTTAGCTAAGTCAAAATAACTTTGTTTTAAAATTATATTGCTCGTTTTTTTTTCTATAGGGTTTTGTCCCTGTTGGAATTCTGGGTATAGTCCGGATATTTATCAGCTTCCTTTCTATGTGAGGTAAATATTTTGTCTCAGTCTTTATTATTATAAAAACAAAGAATGCATGCCTATTTTTGTTCTATTTTAAAAGTAGGTGAGAAATGAAAAGGGCAAATAGACAATGAAAAGTCACTCTACTAGGCTCAACCCCTCCCCTCATTCCCAACATGTGGGGGAAACTAGCATTTCCACTTTCGGTGGATCATTCCAGATATGTCCTACGTGCTTATCTTAATTTTGTGCCAATNCAAGCACACTTTGTAAGATTACATATTTTTCATCACTCTTACCAAGTGCTGTGTATCAAACTTTAAGATCTTTGTAAGCATGACTGGTGAAAATGGAAACTTGTTTTTAATCATCTGAACACCACTGGTCATGGGGGAAATTTAATATTTTTGATGTGTTTTTAGCTAAGTCAAAATAACTTTGTTTTAAAATTATATTGCTCATTTTTTTTCTATAGGATTTTGTCCCTGTTGGAATTCTGGGTATGGTCCGGATATTTATCAGCTTCCTTTCTATGTGAGGTAAATATTTTGTCTCAGTCTTTATTATTATAAAAACAAAGAATGCATGCCTATTTTTGTTCTATTTTAAAAGTAGGTGAGAAATGAAAAGGGCAAATAGACAATGAAAAGTCACTCTACTAGGCTCAACCCCTCCCCTCATTCCCAACATGTGGGGGAAACTAGCATTTCCACTTTCGGTGGATCATTCCAGATATGTCCTACGTGCTTATCTTAATTTTGTGCCAATATTTTTTTTATTATACAGATGTTTTGTCTTTTAATGTAGTACACTTATGAACTTGCTTCTTGGGCGATTTTGGATTCTGGTTTAACAAAGCTTTTTATATCCCAAGGTTATAAATGTTCTGTTCTCTCCCAGATCTCTAATAGCTTTGGTAATTACACTTCGTTTTCACCCCATATGGCAGTGATTTTCAACAAGTGTGCCAGGGCACACAGGTGCACCGCAAGAATTTTGAAAACATGCAGTACCTGTTTAGTCAGGGGCCACTGACCTCTTTTCCCTTAGACTGTCAAATAAAAAAATTTAACAGCCAAAGCAAGAGCAGTCATTTGGCGTGAAGGCATCAAATGATACTTATTTTTTGTCCGATGGGTAAAAATTACATTTTTTGGTGTGTTGCAGAATTTTAATAATTAGTTTGCATGTGCCATGAGGTGAAAAGGGCTGCACTGCCACGTGGAATTAATTTTGTGTGTGTGAAAGATCTGAAATAGGGAATTTTTTTTTTCTTTAATGAATGGCATTTCTTGAACAATCTCTCCTTTCACGATTGAACTTAAGTCCCTCCTATATCACACAGTAAGTCGTCAAAGCACAGGGGTCTATTTCTGGACCTTTATTTGGATCCCCTCAGCTACCTATCTACATCTTTAATATTCTTACAGCCTCACAGACTCTGGTGTATGTTAGACTAGGCCCACCGTTTTTCTTCAAAATGTTTTGTCCATTCTTAAAACTTTTCCCTTCAACTGTTTAATTTTTGAAATGTTCGTAAAATAATACTTGTTTTCACTTTCAAATACATCAGATTTTTCAAGCTCTGGGAAAATTATATTGGGATTAGACTGGATTTATACTTTTATTTGGGGGTAACTGAAATCTTTACAACACTGAGTTCAGGGATGATGCATATCTCTTTATTATTTCAGATCTTTTTTATGTTCTGCAATAAGATTTTTTTTTTTTACTTTTTATGTTAGTCTTATATATTTGTTTTTATAAACTCAAGTAATTTAGAGTTCCCATTACAAACATTTTGGGGAGATTATTGTTCATGTGTTATACTTACTATATATAATTTGCTTTCCCAATGAGAATCATAACATGACTTGATTTACTTATCTTTATTTTTCTACTAATGTTCCTTATAAATTATTGTCATCATGGATGGAATCTGTTTTCCTCCCTTACATGCTCCAACTCTGTATGGTCTAAATAACAGAATACAATGCATTGTGCAGATTTGTCTTCTCTCTGCCGGGTTCTCATCACCTAGAAACTACTGGTTTATCATCCTGATGTTTTGCTCATTCTCAACTCTATCATTTGTGGAGACCAGTGTTGACCCTCTTCTTCTATTCCTGTACCAGAAATTTATTGCTAGGAATTCTAGCAAATATATCAGAAAGGACCCCTGGCAAAGGACACCCTTGTCTTTTCCTGTTATTTCCAGTGAAAGAGCTCTTGTTCTTCTCAAAGAGATATATGAACTTTTGGAGATGGATAAAGGTATGATATATGAGTATTCATTTATTTACTTCTTACATTAAAAGACTTCCTTGCCAATTTTTAGAATTTTAATTAAGAGAAGATGTTGAATTTTGCATGTCTTATTTTTCTCTTCAATGTCAATTTGGATAACTATGTGATGTTTCCATCTTTTTCTTGTTAATTGGATGAATTGTATTGTTTGTTATGCTCTCTAAATTTTAAAATTTTATTGAATTTTAATTAATTTCAATTTAATAGTCTTATAAGAAACTGGTTATCTAGAACTCTAGAAGCTTAAGATTTACTCAGAGGTTAGCAAAGAGTGTGATGCTTGTTTGATTCCAATTTTAGATTATTTTAAAATGTGTGTATAAATAGAATTAATCTGAAAGGATATATACCAAACTAGACCAAATATTAACAATATGTATGTCTGGGAAAGGAATTACAGATAGTCATACTCATTTTCCTTTCTGTATTTTCTATTTTCTATAACAGAAGGTAGACAATTTGCTCTAAAATAAAAACTACTTTATTTTTAATCAGGATTGAAACCTTGTAAAATCTGTGTACTATGTCATTTAAGATTTTTATTCAGATGTTTGATTCCTATGTTTAAATGTGGGACCAATTTATAGCATTTAATGCTGTCTCTAGCTGATTTAGAAATTAAATGATCTTTTACACGTAAATGAGCTGTTGGCATCTCATCAATTCTGTTTTGAAACAAAGACGCTAGTTATCACCTCTCACTGCCAGTGAATAGCAGGAGGAGGGCATTCAAGATTTAAACTTCCTGCGGCCATTCTGATCACAGGTAATTAACAACTGTTATGAAGGTGCAAAGGAGTGAGAGGTATGAAAATGACAAGATTGCTTGAGAAAAGTGCTTATTTTTGAGAAATCTGGCGTAAGTGTCTAATCAATACACCTAGACTAGGTTATTGTTTCTTTGTCTCTGAAACATTACCTGAAAGGTGATTTTCATGTCATCATATTTAACCTAGGAAACCCTAAATTCTCAAGTCTAGTGGTTGTTTCTGAGTAGATGCCGGTATGTGGTGCAGGGGTGAGAGAAAGGGTCTTTTGGGTCCCTACCTCGCGTCTTCAGGCCCCAGCTCTGCAGCTCACTATCGGAGCAACCCCTGGCAAGTTTCTCCATTCATCTTTGCTGGGAGGATTAAATGGCTTAGTGCCTGCAAAGCCCTCACAGCTGTATTTAACGGAGTTTAGTGCTCAGTGAATATTCACCACTCATATTATTAGCATATACTGGTAATACTGCAAAGAGCTTACGCATTGCTTCCTTTATCTTACATCCTGTATCTTTCCTGTATCACAACCACCACATAAAAATAGCTATTTTTTTGTTTAGCTTTTAAACACTGAGGGGATGAAGACTCACATGTTACCTTGCATACTCATTGTCAGTTAGCTGATGGCTGAGCTGAGATTTGAACCAGGACTAAGTGAGTCAATGGCTGTGCTCTACTACTCAGTTCTATTTTGCTTTTAAAAATCTAGTTACCAAATGTCATAGTGTACTTTAAATGCCAAAGAAAGTCCACCATAAGGAAAGAAATGTGCCAAAAAGCCATTGAAAATCAAAACACAGAAACTTTGGAAGAAAATAATTCAACCTCAAGTAGAAGCTTTAATTATGTGCAGTTACTTACCATGTAATAGCCTGGCAGCAGCTTCTGAAGGAACTCTGCCTCTTTATGCTGAACTGTTTTGATAATAAATTCATCATCACTGGTCACAAAAAACAAGGATCCACTGGCTCCGGGGTTGCACAGCTCTATCAGAGGCTCATTGCAGAGGGAGTACTACGAGAGTAAATAAATGCACATTTAAAAGGTATTTAATGTGCATGGTACTTCCAAGAAGAAAATCACAGCATTACGTACCTTGGCCACCTTGAAAGAGAAAGCACTGTCCATGAGCTTTAAAAAGAGGCTCCAGTTATACTAAGAAGGTTCTTCAGAAGACTTCAAAAACTTCAATTGATCCATTTATCTTAATAATACTTTGATGGGACACAGACACGCCCTTCCCGTCCCCAGTGTTACATGATAGAATTGTAAATCATTGTATACATTCAATGAGGTAACTCAAACACTAGTGTTGACTGAGGTGCTTTGTTTCCAGCAGGTGCCCATAACTAACAACTAAAGGTATGATCCACACTGTGTATTTGTCACTTGTACACTAACACCTGTTCTCTTCTCATGATTTATTCTCCCCACAAATTTATCCACTCTTGGTTTCAATAGGAGATGGCTCCAACATCTGTATCTCCAGCCCAGATAGATCTTTCTTTCCTCTTTCCCTCTCCCTCCCTCCCCCCCCGCCCCCTGCCCCCCCCTCTCTCAGACTCCAGACCTGCATACCTAACTTTTTAGTAGCTATTTTTACTTGGTGTTACCACAAACACTTCACATGCAACAAGTTCAAAATCAAATTCATCTCAGGGCGGTGGTTAGCCCACATGGCGCCTTCGTGGCAATTAGAAGGAGATGCAGTGCCAGGCCAGATACAAGGGTGGCGGCTAGAAAGGCAGGATTCCAGGCTCCGCTCCTTCACCTGCACCAGGTATTCTTGGGCAGTGCACACCTTGCACAATCGTGCCTGGTGCTGCGACACCATCTGCCCCTCGCCCCATCCTCTATCTTCTTCTCCCCACTGGCATCATAGAGAATGGAAGCATTATTCACTTTGTCCCCCAAGCCCCAGAAACTTGGGCATCATTCATAATGCCTCAGGTTTTGTCACCTTTCATGTACAGACTATTGATTATACCAAACCCCCTTCGTGACATCTCTTTTGCCAATACCCTAAGTTCAATGGTTTCATGACTTCCTGCCTTGATTCCTATGGTAAGCTCCACCTCATCTCAACTGTCCCCTCTCCAGCCCTGCAGTGCATTCTGTCCCAAAAACCAAGGCTTGTTCTAAAATACAAATCTGGGCATGTCCTTCCCTGCTGTCATAGCTTTGGGTGGTTTCCACTGTCTACATAGAAGATAGTATCTGATTAAACAGGTATTTCAAGACCATGAATGGCAGCCTAGCCCTCCACTCTTTTCTCTCATCATTTCTCTCTTTAAATTCCAGCTCTAGTCATAGAGAGCTACTTCCCATTTGATTAAATACGCCACACACTCTGGACCACTGGGCTTTTGCATTTCCCTTTACCAGAAACAACACCCATTCTACCTTCACCTGGTGGACCACCACTCATTGAGGAACTCATTCAACAGTTAAAATATCTATGGAGCATCTGTAATGTCCCAGGCACTCATGGAACTTATATCCCCGTGCAGGGGTGTCGAACTCATTTTTGCCAGGCGCCACATCAGCCTCATGGTTGCCTTCAAAAGGCCGAATGTAATTTTAGGACTGTATAAGTGTAACTACTCCTCAACAGTTAAGCGAGAGCTCTGTGCTGCCACTGGGCAGAAACAAGGTACCAGGCCAGATACAACAAGGTGGGGGGCCGGATTTTGCCCCTGGGCCTTGTGTCTGCCACCTCTGTCCTAGTGGGAGGAATCATACAGTGAACTAATGAGTACATATATATCAGAGTGTGGTAAGTGCTACGAAAAGGGGGCAGAAAGTACCAGCAGGGAGTGAGGACTGGGTTGCAATACATTTTAAGTAGGGTGGCCACTGAGAGCCTCACTGGGAAGGTGGCATTTGAGCAGAGGCCTGTGAATATTTGGGGCAAGGACATATCAGGCAGAAGGAAGGACAACGCAACAGTGTTAAGGACTGGAGAGTTCAAGGCACAGCCAGGAGGCCAGTGGCTGGAGCTGGTAAGCAAAGAAAGCTGAAAGGGATGACGCCAGAAGGGTAGAGCTGGCCAGAGAACACAGGGCGCCATAGGCCACTCTAAGGACACTGGCCTTTCCCCTAGGGGAGCTAGAAGCTACGGAGGGTCTGGAGCGGAGCACCACTCTGTCCGCTGTGTTGAGGACCTGTGGGAAAACGAAGACGCAGGGAGTGCCGTGAAGAGGCTGTTACAGTAACTCTGACGTTCAGCATTTGCTATCACTCGTTCCAGAAACTGCTTCTGGTTCCATGAATCTAGACCCACTGCTTCCTGGCAGTGGATGTTCTCGTCACAGAAATTACCCCCAAAATACATTAATGGCCTATTTGTTCACATCCAACTCCCATTAGGGTACAGAACTCTATGAGTGCAGAGAATATCTTATCCTACCATATAGTTCAGGGCCTGAACCTTGCACACAGTAGACCTTCAATAAATTTTTGTCAAATAAGTGACTGTACCAACAACTGAAGGGCTGTAAATCTCACCAAAAGTGCCAAAAACTAGCAGAGAAGTCAGTTTTTTTGGTTATTGAGCTCAGTGTTTGACTACTAATCCACATTACTGACTAGAGAAATACTGGGTGCAGAGCAAAACATAAGGCGGTGAATCTGTGTGGTCAGACTGGCCCCGGAGAGTGGCAAAAGCTGGGATTTAGAGAATCATACTTTCCGATGGAGGCCCTGGGAAACATGGGGCTGAACATCCTCAAAGCTTCGTATCTGGGTTCGAGAATATCAAAGTCCTAATCACAGAAAAATCTGAGAGGAGGGCCAGAAGAGGGCAGTGGGGGAGAAACTGGGAGAAAAATGATTAAAAGGCAGTTTTCTAGATGTCCCCTTTTAAATCATCTTGCTCTGGCAGTCACCTTCTGGCAGTCACCAGGAAGAAGGAAAGCAAAAGTCTCCAAGAAAATAAACAAGTAAGTGTTGACTGCCTTCCCAAATGTCACTGAAAGCTTCCATCTTTTACCTTGTCCGCTTTCCTCCAGCCGTGTTTCTCAATGCTCTCTTGCTGAGAAGCATTAGAGCCTCAGCTATTATGGACAAATCAAAACTAAGGAAGGAAAACAAGAAGAGCCACCACATTGCACACAAGATGCCATAAAAGGCAAGAGGAAGCAGAGGGTACTTTCCTGCTGTGCGTAGTGTCTGTGTGGCAGGGACACAGGACTTGGAATCAACGGGTGTTTGTAAAATCGTGGCTCTGCTAGTGGCTACTTATATAACTTTGATTAGGGACTGTAGCATCTTGGGGTCTAAGGAATCTCATCTCTAAAACAAAGATAGGCCCTGGCCAGGTAACAAAATTGGTTATGGTGTTGTCCGGATATTCCAAGGTTGCAGGCTCAATCCCCAGTCATGGCACATACAAGAAGCAGCCAATGAGGAAGGACACTAGTTGCATATGGGAAGTGAGTGAAGTGACTGGAAACAGGGCAAGTGCCAGACAAAGTTCCAGAAGCCAGACAGCAGCTCTGTACCCTCTCTAAGCCCTCCCCCCGCCAACAGAGCCACACAGTGCTGAAGCAGTTTGCCTTGCCCTGACTATTACCTAAGGCTCCATCCCACACAACTTATAGGTGCCTTTTCTACAACAGACCACACTACTAAGACAGGGAGTCAAAGCAGCTCTACCTAATACACAGAAACAAACATAGGGAGGCTGCCAAATTGAGGAGACAAAGAGATATGGCCCAAATGAAAGAACAGAACAATCCCCCAGAAAAAGAACTAGACAAAACAGAGAAAACCAACCTAACAGATGCAGAGTTCAAAACACTGGTTATCAGGATGCTCAAAGAACTCCCCAAGTATAGTAACAGCATAAAAACGATGCAGGAACAAATGAAGGTTACATTAAGTGAACTAAAGAAAAATCTATAGGGAACCAACAATGGAGGGGATGATGCCAAGATTCAAATCAATGATTTGGAACATAAGGAAGAAAAGAGCATTCAATCAGAACAGCAAGAAGAAAAACAAAAACAACAACTGAAAATAGTATAAGGAGCCTCTGGGACATCTCCAAATGTACCAACATCTGAATCATAGGGGTGCCAGAAGGAGAAGAGGAAGAGCAAGAAATTGAAGACTTATTTGAAAAAATAATAAAAGAAAACTCCTCTAATTCATGAAGGAAATAGACACACACGTCCAGGAAGCAGAGAGAGTCCCAAACAAGTTGGACCCAAAGACACCCACACCAAGGCATATCATAACTAAAATGCCAAAGGTTAAAGATACAGAGAGAATCTTAAAATTAGCAAGAGAAAAGCAGACACTTACCTACAAAGGAGTTCCCATGACTGTCAGCTGATTTCTTAAAAGAAACTTTGTAGGGTACAAGGGGCTGACAAGAAGTATTCAAAGTGATGATAAGCAAGGAACTACAACCTAGACTGCTCTACCCAGCAAAGCTATCATTTAGAATAGAAGGGCAGATAAAGAGCTTCCCAGACAAGACTAATCATCACCAAAACATTATTATATGAAATGTTAAAGGGAGTTATTTAAGAAAAAGACAAAGATCAAAACTATGAACAACAAAATGGCAACAAATTCACAACAATCAACAACTTAACCTAAAAAACAAACTAAGCAAACAACTGTAACAGGAATAGAATCACAGAAAAGGAGATCATCTGAAGCATTATCAGCTGGGAGGGGGGAGGAGGAAAAGGGCCAGGGAATAAGAAGCATAAATGGTAGGTACAAAATAGACAGGGGGAGGTTAAGAAGAGTATAGGAAATGGAGAAGCCAAAAAACTTATATGCATGACCCATAGACATGAACTAAGGGGGGGATTGCTGAAAAAAAATGGGAGTACTGGGTAGATGGGGGCAAAGGGGAAAAAGCTGGGAAAATTGTAATAGCATAATCAATAAAAATATTTTTTAAAAAGACATAACCAATGAATGCATAAGCAAAACAACAAATTGGCGTTTCTCTTTTCTCCCTCTTCCTCTCTAAAAAATAAATCAATCAATAAATATTTAAAAAGTAAAATACAAATAATAATGCCTATGTGAAAGCAGCTGGGGGTTTTTAGAGTGGATGCTTTTGAAGTCCCTGGCAAAGACTGACCACTTAGCTGTGGCTGGTGCTGTTTTTTACGACATGACCGTCCGCGGGGGGAGAGGTACACCATCTGCGATACAGGCAGGTGAGGAAGAGCTGGTGGTGCCTTAGGATGTACTGAGGGCCTTCAGCCTGACTCCTATGACAACACGGCCACCCACAGATACACTGAGACATTCTTAGAGAAACAAGAAAAAAGGCGGGTCTTTCGTTTAACTATAAATTTGAGACCTTGGAAAATAGAGGTCTCACAAAGAGTGAAGGCAGAGCCCAGGCTCTCTTTAGAAATTCTGATTGTTCCATTGGGTTTGAGTCCTTGGCTCAAAACCTTTTCTCATGGATAGGAGTAAATGTTGTGAACATAACAAAAACAATGTGGAAATTAGAGGTTGCAAATAGGGAAATTAGGGGGTGGTTCGGGAAGAGCGTCTACAGAAGACGAGTCAGACCTAAACATCTGCTCCCAATTAGTCTCGAATTCTTCTATAAGCAGTGATATAATATGGCGATCATTTCACTGGTTACTAAATTGTCAAATACTCCTTTATATAATTTATAAACTAATATGAAGGGAAAAATAAATTGTTTTCATGCATTTTAATAACCTTTTTGAGGGGGGTCTCTGTTATCACAGCCAGCATCCTGACACTGAACAGGAATGGTATGTTTCCTCAACCTACAACTCGGTTACCACGTTCTCCTCTAAGCAGCCTTCACTGAAATGTTGCCTTTTAAGAGCAAATAAGGAGGAAAGATGGGAACATTTTAATTAGCCACGATGAACAAGCCCCCACCCAGCCACCCCCGTGTGCACTCCTGGGTTTTATGTGCCTTCCAGGCACTTTCACTTGTGCCAGCTGTTCCAATGTGTTCATTCTCTGGCTTCTAGCTCCTGCAGGGCCTCCCTCCTGTACCCACTGGAAAGAATGCAGAGTACAACCCAGCGGGCCCCTGCCAAGGCAAATTAACGATGTAAACTTGTGCAGTGTGCTGGAGATCATTATTCCTGCCATTTCTACCCCTTGACTGTGTTAAATATTCACCCTGCTCTCTTTCCTAGTGGTGTCAGTGAACCTGAAAAGACATCACATAAATCACCCTGGATTTTGGTGGAGAAGGAAATGAACGGAAGGCCTGTTGCTCAAGCAGATATGGGAAAAAAGGCTCGGGGCGGGGGGGGGGGGGGGGGGCAGGGCTGGGCGNGGGGGGGGGGGGGCGCAGGGCTTGGCCTTCCCATGGGAGGTGTTTATTTAGGAACAAACGAGGAAGAGAATGCATGTGCACTGCTCTGTGGGGCACCCAGAAGCACCTTTACCGTGCTGTCTCACAATCCAAATTATGCCTGTTTCAACACGACACTTGCAATCAGCATGCACGTGGTGAGTTTCAATGGAGCTAAGGACATAAACAGAATAATTCAGGCCGAAACCCTGGGTGCAACAGCTCGAAACTGAGGAGAAACACACATATCACAGGGATCCAATACCCAACCTGTCTACAAAGTTACCAATCACTACATGTTATCCCCTCCTTCTCCCTCGTTTAGATCAGTACATCCTCACAAATTTGGGTTTGAATAGACCCAGTTTGACAGATGGCAGGGTGTTCTTGGTGATTTGCACTATATCCTTCTTTGCATCACACAGTTTTTAAAGGGATGCATTTCATTTCTCTGTGCTTTCTTTATTTGGGCTTACCTCTTCCAAAATGTGCTTGTTAGGGGTATTTGAGCTCTACGGCTGTATTCTTCATCATGGGTAAATCACAGTTCACAGTTTGATCGGCTAGGGACTATCTACCCTGAGACCACACTTAATGAGACGCCAGTGACTTAGTGGGTNGGGGGGCCTTGGCCTTCCCTTGGGAGGTGTTTATTTAGGAACAAACGAGGAAGAGAATGCATGTGCACTGCTCTGTGGGGCACCCAGAAGCACCTTTACCGTGCTGTCTCACAATCCAAACTATGCCTGTTTCAACATGACACTTGCAATCAGCATGCACGTGGTGAGTTTTAATGGAGCTAACGACGTAAACAGAATAATTCAGGCCGAAACCCTGGGTGCAACAGCTCGAAACTGAGGAGAAACACACATATCACAGGGATCCAATACCAAACCTGTCTACAAAGTTACCAATCGCTACATAATGTTATCCCCTCCTTCTCCCTCGTTTAGATCAGTACATCCTCACAAATTTGGGTTTGAATAGACCCAGTTTGACAGATGGCAGGGTGTTCTTGGTGATTTGCACTATATCCTTCTTTGCATCACACAGTTTTTAAAGGGATGCATTTCATTTCTCTGTGCTTTATTTGGGCTTACCTCTTCCGAAATGTGCTTGTTAGGGGTATTTGAGCTCTACAGCTGTATTCTTCATCATGGGTAAATCACAGTTCACAGTTTGATCGGCTAGGGACTATCTACCCTGAGACCACACTTAATGAGACGCCAGTGACTTAGTGGGTTGGGAAGCACGGGGCCAGATGATGAAGCAAAGAACACCACAGGAGGAGTGGGAGATGAGGAGACCACTGTTCTGGTATGGACACTGTCCCCACCACTGTGGGTAACCTTGGGGTCTCCTGTCACTGACCCCAGCTTCAGATTCCTCATCTAAAATGAAGGGTTGGGCTAAAACATCTGAGTGTTATACCCGACTTTCTGAAGCATGTTATGCAAAACACCTTCTCCTCAATTACCACATTCCAGATCACTGGGCAGGGTGACGCCAGGCTGGGTGGTTTAGAGGTGAGCGTCTAGAAGCTCCAAGATCTATAGAGGGAGCTGCCTCAGTCCTGGGCTGTGGGTGTCCCCAGTACAGGGCAAGGGATGCCTGTAGCCACTGGGGACCAGGCCATGTTTCGCTAGAGAGCCACTGCCCTTGTGTTTCCTGCAGGTCCCAGAGGTGGATCCCGTTACTGAACTGTGTACAGTTACAAGGGAGGTGAAAAATGAAGTGAAACAAAAGGAAACTTACCTCCCTGATCCTACTTCTCATTTTGAAAATTTCAAACATATATATAAGTAAAGAGAACCCTACAGTCAACATCCACGTGTCTTTCCGCTTCAACAAGTACCAACGGAAGGCCAATCTTGCCTCTCCGCACCCCAACCACTCTCCCCTGCCTGCCTCCTCAGGTTCTTTTGAAGCAGACCCCAGACACCAAAGCACTTCATCCCTAGATAGTTCAGTATAGGTCTCTAAAAGACAAGGACTCTTCCTTTAAAACAGAACCACAACACCATCATTCCATGAGAAACGAATTCCTCAACATTGTCAAAAACCCAGTCAGTCTTTATACTTCACTAGTTTCCTAGAATCAAAACAAACAAATAAACAAAAAACAAAGCCTCAAAAACCGAAAACATAACTATTTGAATCATATGGCCCTCCCTGCCTAATATTCCCGATCGAAACCTCCTCCCCCTGGCCCCACCCACTCAGAGTCCTTCTAAATATTTAGGGCATTTGCATGTCTGGCGTCACAGTCACCGGGCCCCTTCCAAAAGCTCTGCCTTCTTCTCCACCTACTCAAACCGCTGTAATTTTAAAATCCCAGTTAAACACACATGTCCAGAGCCTACAGGGAGCTTCCTAATCATCACCCCAACAAAGAGAGACCCCCGCTCCCCTGACATCCTTGAGCTTTTAATGCCCTGCTTCTGTCTTCTTATCTACTTTCTATTTACTGCCTGGTAGAATAAGGGGTTTTCCAAGTAAACCAAACATCACTGCAATTAGATTCTAAGTTCTCTGAGTATCATGAATCATAGTGTTTTGAATCTTCCTATAATGATGAGCAAAGTATTTTAGTTACAATAGGGGTTCAAAATACCCAATGATGACTTTACCTTTCGCCAGGTACACGAAGGAAGACTTTTGCTCCCAGAAGCCCTCAGCTTAGTCTTCTCTGCTCCTTTGTTAGTACTCTCACCTCATTTTGAAAGTCACTTTTCCAGCGTGAAGGCTCATTAAGTGAAAGTAATATGAGAACTCCTTTGGAAATGGGTCTTCCCAAAAGAAGGCAACTTTGTGAGACAGAAGGGGTGGCAGCATGGGCCTTGCAGTCTGGAGGTCAAGGCCCCAAGGGGGCTGAACAGAGGCCTCTTTGGCTGAAGGGGAGACAGGCCACCTCTCATTGTACTGTCTGTACCTGTAACATGCAATGCAGGCTCCTTCACCGGCAGAAGCTCAAGGAAACTCAGAAGGAGAATCCATGAGTTTCTAACCTGTGGCAGAAAGTGAGGGATTTATCTTGTTTTCAATAATACAATAATAAGAACTCACTGGGTCCCCCAAACACATTCCTCGGATGACACTAATGCTGGGTAATAACAGAATGGCTAGAAAACAGAATCTTATGTAATATACACACATGTATGCACGCACATGCTAACTGTGCACATATGCGCTCAAGTGGTTTGGGACGGTACGGCTGGTCATGCCAGGTAGAGGCACTGACCCCCAATCAAAGGGCGCTGGTGAGGTGGAGAGCAACGTGGACGCACATTTCAGGACAGCAGGATGCCCGGAGACTTCCTATTCAGGTCTCCCTGCTCTACAAAGACTTATTATTAATGTGTCTGGAGGAACCAGTATTATTTCATCTGGCAGAAGTCATATGATTTTCTTAGGGTTGAACTAAAGAAGAGGGTCATCCACAGGTTCCCGCTGGCACAAGAGAATCAGCTCGGAACTGAATCATTTACCTAGTACTCAAATTAAAAGGTGCATTTTAAATTCTCGCTATTACAAGTGACAAATGTTGTTATACTTCCTTGGCAAAGCATTATTCTGGGATGTAGCTCAAGTCTTACTAATATCATTCAGAATGAGATGAACAATAAATGTTTGATGGCATCCTTCCTACAGCTTTTAGAAAACCGATTTGAAGAGCTCCAGGGTGTTGACAGGGGTCAAATTATGCAACAACTCATCCTCCTCTTGAAACAGAAAGGAAGTTCCCGACTGCACAAGAAGAAGGTACACTCCAAAAGCACGCACCTCACCAAAAGCTCTTGTTTGTACCCGCCGTGTGCCAGGAGGAGGACCAGGAGAAGTGACAAATCTAGTGATAAAACATGCCCTTGGACCAAATAAACACGCATTTACAAAAGAGCCTGTGTAAAGAGATTTTGAGACCAAACTGTCCAGTTCCTTTAAAATGACACTAAGTCAAGGTGAGCAGGGTCGTGGGCCAAGGCAGGTCTAAGACGAACGGTGTAAACAAGGCTGTGAGAATAGGCTTTCAAATAGAATCAGCAAAACTCACAGGAATATTTAGAACCAATGATAACACACCTGTTGGAATAATTATCGGAAGTAGCACCCAATACCCGTTATTTATGTATCAATTACCATGGCAGAGTCTGGAAGTCCGTAGCTGTCAGTTAAAAACTGCAGTCAAATCACATGTTCTGAAGCTAAGTTTACAATCATCATGAAACTTGGAGCTTTTACTGTGTTCCAGAGCTTTAGAAAATGAGACATAAGTCGCTTGCTGTTGTTGCTATGAGGCAAATGTTTACATCCCACATTTCTGGGAAAGGAAGGGAAATTATAGGTTCTTACCAAGTAATCATCAGGCTTGATACCAAAAAGCTCTCTGAAATACCGGAACGCGAGCGGAGCATATGTCTTAAATCTAAAGTCTGGGTAGTGATGTGCCGGGGTCAGATTGCTCCCTTCACTGCAGTGAAAATATTAAAAAAGAACAAGAAAGAGAACATTAGCAAAGGCAATTTTGACTTCAAATTCTAGCTGGGCCAATTTCCCCTCTAGAAAACCCTCCTGAGAGTGGGTCTCTTAAAGCTCATGTTACCAGGGCCAGTGGCCATCAGGTAAAAACAGACGCTAACTCAGCGAGGGCCGCTCCAAGCAGGCATTCTCTGCCAATCACACTGTGTCTTTAGCCTGAAAATTTCTCGTCATACCCTTGTGCTTCCTTCCTGGGGAAATCAATCCACCTTCCCTAGAGAACCATATATGGTTGACTTGCTCTAGGCATAAGATCCAGGATTTAGTGTGTAGAACAATTTTAGAGATACGTTTTTGACCATGAATTTTGAACATTGGATAAATAATTTTAACTAGGAAGAAGTAAAATAATTTTTAAAATATCTCACCAACAGAAACATCAAACTATAAATGAATGGGACTCGAATCTGTGAAGTCTTTCTTAAATCCATAATTATAGGAAAAGAGACCTTACATTCTGCAGATATTTTAAAACTTGATGTCCATTCTCACATATATCATTTTCTCCCCCAGCCCTTTCCTGGGTTCATCTTTGAAATTTTTTTTTCCAATATTTATGACATGTGAATGTGGTAAAGTATACATCAGTGACTATCTGTGACCCGCAAATGCCACTTAAGAAATAAAACTTATCCGTATACTTGAATCCCTTCAATGCTTTTTACCGATTGTACACTCCTCCTTCCCCTTGGAGGTACCCACTAGTCTGAATTCAGATGTTTATGATGTTTACCATTTACTTTGTTTTTACTACATATAATACATTTCACGTATCAGCCAATTCACCTAATCTGCCCATACTTAAATTTTCACTGTAAAAATTTAGAACAATGCAGTAGAATAAAATAATTTTATATGGAGGTTGAAAAGCTCTTTTTGCCACATTCTGTATGGAGCATGGAAACTCTATGCAAGTATATCTTGGTCTGATTTCATGATACCACAGAGTTAAATGACACTGTGTTTCTTGGACTAATATAAGACTAGTCTGCACTCCCTTAAATCACACTGGACACCCAGTGTGGTAGTTAAGATGCTCTCAGCCCCTTGTAGTCCAGAGAAACCTGGATTTGAGTTCCAGCTCTACCATTTGCAAGTTGTTTCCTGAGTCCGAGTATGGTAGCTCTGGAAATAAAATGGCAAAAGGAATGGAAACGTGAATGGCCAGGTGCCTGGCATGTGGGAAGCCCTTGATATGTTTGGAGACTCAGGCTGCATGATGATAGGAAACAGTCCAGACTGGAATACGCTGCATGAAGAATGAGTTGACCACACATTTAAAAAAATGACAAAATATTTGTAACACATATCACAAAGTGTTAAACTCCTAGTATAAAGAACTCTGGTCATCCCTAAAGAAAAAAGACCAAAAAATTAATTAAAAGAAAAAAACCAGAGATATAATCAGGCACTTCATAGAAACGGAAATATGCATGACTTACACATATGAAAAGTTGTTTGACCATATTCATAATAAAATAATGAAAATTAAATGTCACTGAAAGAACATTTCACCTATCAGATTGACAAAAATCCAAAATCTGGGGATAGCCCAAGGGAAATTGGCATCTGAAATATTATTAGTGGGAAAGTAAATTGAGACTCTACCCACAGAGAATATTTTCACAACTGTCAGCCTTATAACTATGGATAACTCTTTGATGCAGCGAATGCATGCTTATAATGTATGTCACAGATATGGGAACATAAGTACAAAATGACGCGCGTGCCAGCTAATTCATTATAGCATTGTTTGTGAGGATAAAGGATTGGAAACAACCCAGATGGCTCTCACTAGGGACAGGTCAAATTAACTACGGTTCAGCCATATACTGGAATACTAAGCAGATACTAAAAAAACACACACAAGAATTCTTAGTATGTAATGACACCACAACACCTATAGAGTAAGTGAAAGAAGCTTGATACAGGCCCTGTGTGTGGCATGCTGCCATTTGCACACAAAAGGAAAGAAATATTTTTGGCAGGTATAGGCATTAAAAAAAAATCCCTGAAGGATAAACATGCCCCTAGTAACAGTGACAAGTGGGACTGGACACTGGCTGAAAAAGGCAAAGGGACCAAAGGGACACTTTCCACAGTCTTCCTGTTAAAAGAGTCAAGAGGACAAACCCTTCCATGTATCACTATTCACAACATTAAAACATTTTTAAAAGTCAGGTTAAAAGCCATAACTTTATACACACACAGACACACGACCCAAAACAGAGTGCTGCATGCTCAGTACCATAGCAAAAGCGGGTGCTTCTGCATATTAAGCTGCTCCAGTGAGCAACAAATACCAGCTCGGCATGAGTGAAGCTTTGCTGAAGGAAATGAAAATTAATGGGACTGTTGGCCCCAGCTGGAGTTTGCCGGGAGTACAGGGCACAAGAGCAGAATCAAACAGCAGTTCCAGTGAGGATCAGCCAGCAGAGACCAACCTGGGTTTTCTAATTGGCAGACCTGCTGGCTGTGGGTGTGGGTGTTGGCTGGCAGGTACCCGACACAGGTTCCTCAGCATGTGTATAAAATACTTAGCTCAGCCCTGGCTGGTGAGCTCAGTGGGCTGAGTGCCAGCCTGTGAACCAAAGGGTTGCAGTTCGATTCCCACTCAGGGCACATGCCTGGTTTGCGGGCCAGGTCCCCAGTGGAGGCCATGTGAGAGGCAACCACACACTAATGTTTCTTTCCCTCTCTTTCTCCTTCCTTTCCCCTCCCTCTAAAAATAAAAAAAAAAGGAAATAAAATATTTTTAAAAAATTGGAGGTCAACATGAAATTTCCAACTTTATGTTACCAAGTAAGAACCTATGCAATTAAGGAAACTCGCGGTACTATCCCTATCAAGTTACAAAAGAAAGGGTATGTTAATGCCATAAAAGCAGGAAAAACTTTAAATAAAGAACAGTACTTTCTGCACCTTGTCCTTTTCTCTTGTTTCATTTTGATATTGGCCTTTTCTGAGCAGGGTTCCATTTTAAGGCCAAAGTCAGTGCTGATTTTAAGTCCAAAAGTACACATTTCTTAATGGCAATGGATGTTTAGAATCACACAATGTTGACACTTGAGGAAGCATTAGCCACCATCTGAGATTTTCCATACAGCAGATAAAGAAATACTGGTCCAGGGAGGGAAAGTAATGGCCAGGTCAGGAGCAAAAGAGATTAGGAAACTGGATCCACACGGGAGCAGTGGAAAAATCACACGCGGGCAGGTCCACTTTAACTTAAGACTGACATTCCTCCATTAGTCTTCCCTTTCAGGATCCAGTTACAGGCTTCAGGGCCCCAATACCCCCCAGTCACTCTTCTGCTCTTCCGTGGGACCCTCACACTGCAGCATCGGGTGGGCCAATGTTGCTTAGTTCACAGCTGGTCTCGCGTGTGTGCACTGTGAACACCTCAGCTTTGTGTCTGTGGTCTCACAGCCTGATAACTCAGTGCCCTTTCTGATGGCATGGGTGGAGAGATTTGTGCTAAGCAAAGGAGTGAAACTAATTAAGCATCTCCAGGACTCTCAAGGGGTTCAGTTTCAGAGCTAAGACCCAGAGCTTTGACCTTTTAGAAGCAGCATTTTATACATGGTGAGCTTCCTTGATTTCAAATGGTAACAGTAGTGGGGTTGGGCCTCTTGGGAACACAAGTGAGTCAGCAACTCCTAGGTGACAGGCTTGCTGAGGGGTTGGCTTAAGCAATTATGGAGGCCGAGAAGTTCCATGATGCCAGCTGGCCTTCACGAGGCCCATGAAGGCTGGTACTGTGATTCTGGTCCAAACCCGAAGGTGTGAGAACCAGAGGAGACAATGGTTAAGTTCTGGTCCGAGTCTGAAGGCCCAAGGCCCAGGACACCTGATGTCCAAGGGCAGGAGCTAATGAACGTCTCAGCTGAGAGTGAATGAGCCCTTTGGACACGTTTTGCTCTCTAGTGAGGCCCTCAGTAGAATGGATCATGCCCATCTGAATAAGTGAGGTGATTTCCTTTTCTCAGTCTATTGACTCAAATGCTAATCTCTTCTGGAAACACCCTTCTGAACAACCCAGACACTGTTTTATGAGCTCTCTGGGCATCCCACAGCCAGTCAATGTGACTCATAAAATGAACCATCTCAGCAAGCAAGACCACACGTCCCACGAGACAGGACAGTGAAGGGTGCTCTGTCCTACTGGACAGAAGGTGATACTGAGTCTGAGAAAATGTAATTGGCAATCCAGTTGGACAGTGACCCTCCCCCAGTTCAACAACGAACTACTGTTGGCACCCAGGCAAGTCACGGTCTGCAGAGGCAGCCTGGGGCATCAGTAACTGCCTCTGCCAGTTTCGGCAAGGTGGGGATTCTTCAGTTTTCACATATGAAGTGGAAACGGGTCCTCTCTTCTGCCAAATTAGAAAGCGCTCTTGAATGGAAAAATAAGGCAAAGCAGAAGACATCCTCCTTGCTGATGCCAACCTCCCTCTGTGCAGCGGCCCTGTGTGACAGGACATGGCATCCTCTTTGGAGGCCAAATAACTGACAGCAGTCTTTAGAAGTCAGTAGCTAAAAATCACTTTAATTCCAAAACAAAAATATGCATTCTGGGGTGTCATTTACTGTATACTTGTGCTATCAAGTAGTTATTGCCATACCAGGAAATTGTGCTTTGAAGGCAATTTCAACTAAGTTAAAATGTTACTTAATATGCAGGACATGCAAATGAGCCTTTTATTTTGAGCTGAAAGAAGCGGTATGTAACTTTTATTGATAGAAAAATCAGTCTCTCCCCACCCCCAATACATATGCTGAGCAAATATTGAAGGAGTTTTGACCTGACCGGACATCATTTATTGGCTTGTGCAGCGACAGCCGCGTATCTCGCCTCATCCTGAGAGGGACACTGTGGCAGCGTCGTGTTCTACACACAGACTCGTAAAACGGGGTGCAGAGCGTCTGTACAGATCAGGGGCTGGCAATCTTTTCCGAGTCTCTGTTGCAGCTCCTCACCTCTGCTGTGGTGGTGGGAGAGCAGCCACAGGTAATATGTAAGTGGCTGTGTTCCATGTAAACATGTGCAAAAAGAAGCTGAATTTGTGCTGTGGGCTGCAGTGTGCTGACCCCACGGTAGAGATACGATTCTCGGATGTGTTTATGTGGGCATTACTTGCAATTCAGGTAGGTGGCTAGTGTGTCCAAACCATATCCAGCATTGACATCTGGCAACCCTCATGCAAACCTTTAACGTGTACTTTTGCCTGTCATTTAGGCAAACATCTTACCCTTACAGTAGTTCTGTGGAAGTCCCTCCCCCAGTGAGGGCACTTGCTCGCTATTGGAATAAACCCTGAGCAGCACGTCCGCCCATCAGAAGCACAGGCAGTCCATCTTCTGTGATGATCCTTGCAGCGGGATCGAGTCCGGTTTACAAGTGAGGTGATGAAAATGCAGGAGAATTTCTATAAATTCTTCAGTTAAATGGCTATCCTTGAAGTGCCAGGACTTGTCACTTGTACTACCAGCATTCCAACCATATTTCCTGTCCCAGAGCAGCAGTGATGGGGCCACCCACAGGGGAGCCGGGGATGGTCAGAGCGGCTTGTCCAGGGCCAGCCAGGCAGACTTCGGTTCGTAATTCTAAGGTGGAAAGCTGGATACTTCTGGTTCACAACAGCAGAAATGCTGTTCCTGTGCTTCACTGCCACAATGTAGGGAAAACAAAACTTTGGAGCCAGCCACTCCTAAATTCAAATCCTGGCTCTACCGTTTACTGGTTGTAAGGCTTTGTATTAAGCCACCTACTATCTCAGGGCCTTAGTTAGTTTTGACGTAAAGTGGGTTTTTTTGGTAAAGACGAGTGGTAATAATAATAATTTAATATTCTACATTCTATCACATAAATACTATATCAATAAAACTTTGCTGGGTTCATAGTTGGTACTTACATGCTTTACCTCCCTTTGCCACCTCTGCTGCAACTCAATAACGAAACACAGCGCAAACACTACGGGACAGCCTTCCCTCACAATCCCATCTGCACATGCACGTGTATCTACAGCCTTGAGTTTGTGATTGCAGCAGAGAACTGGGGGTCAAAATATTAAGATTTGATCATGGTTCTCTACACATCGACTCTGTCACTTTGGAAGGATGTGGAACCAGACCATGGAAAGGGCTTTAATATCATTCTGCAAATCTTAATCAGGCCCAGAGCTTTTTCCATCCATAAAAGGAAATAATCTGTAGAAGAAATAAATAACATCTAAAAATAACTTCCACCATTTTCAAATAAATAAATAAAAAAGAACACAATACATTTGGTTGCTAAGGGAAACAGACTTTGTAGCTTCACTGCAGTAATATTAAGGAAAACACTGCAAGGCACCCTAAGCAATTAGTTCTCTCTACAATCTGGATGGCCTCGCTAAATGTTAGAGTCACCAGAGGCTTCAGAATGTTTCACTTGTTTACAAGAACCAGTCCACCCCACTTTCCCTCAGGCTCCTCCCCAGGCAAGTATGAAAATATGGGTGGGTAGGGGTGGGAAGTATCATTTGGCAGCTTTACTGAGGTCCAACTGGCATGTGATAATTCTGTCACGTGCACACCCCAGCGAAACCATTGCCACAACCATGACACCAAATTTACTCATCGCTTCTGGTGGTATTTTGATTGCTTATAGTAGGAAGGAAACAAAGTAAGTCCTCACGTAATATCACTGATAGGTTCTTGGAACTGCTGAGAAACAAGGGATAACAAAACAAATTTTACTACAGGCTAACTGATATAAACAAGAGTTAAGTTCCTATGGTCAGTTAATCTATGACAAGGAGGCAAGAATAGACAATGGAGGTGAAGACAGTCTTTTCAACAAATGGTGTTGGGAGGACTGAACATATATATGCAAGAAATGAGACTAGACTGCTTTCTCACACCATGTATAAAGGTAAATTCAAAATGGATGAAAGACCTGAAACCATAAAACTCCTAGGAGAAAAACATAGGCAGTAATTTCTTTGATGTTACTCTTAGCAATACTTTTTGAATGCATTTCCTCAGGCAAGGGAAACAAAAGAAAAATAAATAAATAGGACTATATCAGACTAAAAATTTGTGCACAGTGAAAGAAACCACGAACAAAACAAAAAGACAATCTACCGAATGGGAGAAAGTATCTTCCAATGATATATCCAATAAGGCGTTACTATCCAAAATAAATAAGGAAATCATGCAACTTAACACTAAAACAATCTGATTAAAAAATGGGCAGCGGACCTGAATAAACATGAAATCATATGCAACATCACTAATCACCAGGGAAATGCAAACTGAAACCACAGTTAGTTACCATCTCACACCTGTCAGAAGGGCTGTCATCAATAAATCAACAAACAAGTAAGTTGGCAAGAATGTGGAGAAAAGGGAACTCTTGTGCACTGTTGGTAGGATTGTTAATAAATTAGTGCAGCCACTATAGAAAATGGTATGGAGGTTCCTCAAAAAATTTAAAAAAGAACTACCATATGACCCAGCAATTACACTGCTGAAGAAATCCAAAACACTAACCCCAAAAGATACATGCATCCCCATGTTCACTGCAGCCTTGTTTATAATAGCCAAGATATAGAAGCAACCTAGTACTCCTCAAAGATGAGTGGATAAAGAAGATGTGGTATATCCACACATGGAGTATTACTCAGCCATAAAAAACAAGGAATCTTGCTGTTTGCTACAGCATGGATGGACCCAGGAAGTACTGTGCTAAGTGAAATAAGTCAGTCAGAGAAAGACAAATACCATACGATTTTACTTATATGTGGAATCTAAAAAATAAAAGAAATGAACAAAACAGAAACCCATATATATGGAGAGAGAACAATTTGATGGTAGCTAGATGGGAGGAGTTTGGGGGGATGGGTGAAAAAGGTGAAGGGATTAGAAATACAAATTGGTAGTTAACAGAATACTTACAGTGATGTAAAATGCAGCATAGGCAATATAGTAAATAATATTCTAGTAATTATGTATGAAGTCAGACGGGTACTATATTTATTGGGGTGATCACATCGTAAGTTATATAAATAACGTTAGTCTAATCACTACATTGCATGAAACTAATAGAATATTGTATGTTACTGTAATTGAAAAATAAATTGTAAAAGAAGATAGTGCCTATGAAGACCTTATTTATGTCCTCCTTATTATAAGATATCTCAGTGTCATGTATAATTTACATAACTCTAAGATTAATTTTAAAATCACTTGGAATTTCATTAGTTGTAAGAATCATGTAATAAGTTTAAGAATAAAATTTGTATTCACTTTTATTTTTTAAATTTATTTTATTGTAATTGTTGTTCAAGTACAGTTTTCTGCTTCCTCCCGCCATCCCAGCCCAACCCCTCGGCCCTCCCCACCTCCCTCCCATTTCCACCCTGCCTTGTTATTGGGTATTTACTTTCCTTTAAAATGGGAAGTAATGTGCTAGGTCTGTGGTTCTCCAATTTTTATGTGTCTCAAATCATCTCAAGGGATTATTGCAATAGATTCCTGGATCCCACCTCCAGTGTTTCTGAATCAGGTGACTTAGGGTGAAGCCCAGGAACCTGAATTCCTAACAAGTTCCAAGTCATGCTGATATTGAAGGTCTTGGGACCACGCGTTGGGCTACACTTCCCCCAGTGCCTGTCCAGTGCCTGTCAGTGGTTTGCTCTGTTGATTGGACATGTAAGTAGAAGAGATCAGGAAGGCAGGGGGCACCCTGCCCCTCTTTATAAACCATCTTTAACTCTAACGGCTCCCACCACTCTGACCTCACTGCCAGCCCCCTCCCAAAGAAGGCCTCCATTCCTTTTTCTTTGTGGATGAAGCAAAAAGTAAGGGTGGCATGTCTGGGAAGAGGCCCTAGAGACCATGAGAGCTAGAACACTCTGAAAACATATTTATAGGAATTATGAGTCTAACACCATATGAAAAGATTAAGATAAGATCATGGCCTCCTGATTTTAAAGAGAAAAAAATGTAGTTAATGCATATATTTTGGAATGATAAACAGACTGTTAAAACAAAAACACTGTACAATTTCCAGCTATGGAAAAAAGAGAAGAGTCATGAGCAAAGAGGATTGTATCTTAGGTGTTGGAACTGTCCATTTTCTGCACTGAAACTGGTTCGTGCACCTGCTAAAGGACCCTAGAGAAGCAAACTTCAAAAATCCTGACAGATAAACTTTATTCTCCAGCCAAGAGCCTTTGCAGGAGAATGAGGCTGCCTAGATTCACAGTTGACTTTCACGTCTTTACAGGCTCCTTGGTGACTGCAGGGGCCCAGTCACTTAAAGGCTTTAGTTCTGGGCGGTTGACACTGGACATACAGATAAATGTAAATAGCACGCCTCTGGAGATTAAAAAACAATAAGGCAATGAGAACACTAAGAGTAAAAGTGTCACCCCTGCCACTGTCACACAAGTCCAGTAATACTGAGCATTTTCCATATGTCTCTGGGCCCTCTGTACATCCTCCTTGGAGAAGGGTCTGTTCAGGTCCTTTGCCCGTTTTTTGATTGGATTGTTTGTCTTCCTGGTGTGGAGTCGTGTGAGTTCTTTATATGTCTTGGAGATTGAACTCTTCTCCAATGTATCATTGGCAAGTATGTTCTCCTATACAGTGGGTTCCCTTTTCATTTTTTTTGAAATAAACAAATCAAGATATTTTTATTTATTCTTAATAAATATATGGAAATCAGAACACCTTTTTTTCTATTATACAGATTTTATTTTTTTACACTATTTCTAGGTCTCGTTTCAAAATTTGTAAATTGATGGGATTATCAGGTAAATTTTTTTATTGTTGTGCCAGTACAGTTGTCTCCATTTTCTGGCCACTACTTCCTGTGCTCCATGCACCCCCACCTCCCATCCTTAATCCTACCGCCCACCCCCCACTTTGGCTTTGTCTATGATGGTTTCTTTAGTTGCGCAGAAACTTTTTGATTTGTTGTAGTCCCACTTGTTAATTTTCTCTTTTGTTTCCAGTGCCTTAGGAGACATGTTGGCAAAAATATTGCTACATGAGATACCTGAGATTTTACTGCCTATGTTTTCCTCTAGGATTTTTATGGTATTGTGCCATAGACATATGGAAAAATGCTCAATGTCACTAGTCATCAGAGAGATGCAAATTAAAACCACAATGAGATATTACTTCGAACATGCCAAAATGGCTATCATCAATAAATCAACAACCAACCAAATGCTGGTGAGGATGTGGAGAAAAGGGAACCCTAGTGCATTGCTGGTGGGAATGCAGACTGGTGCAGCAACTCTGGAAAATAGTATGGAGTTTCCTCACAAAATTAAAAATAAAACTGCCTTTTGACCCAGTGATTCCACTTCTGGGAATATGTCCAAAGAATCCCAAAACACCAATTCAAAAGAATACATGCACCTCTACGTTCATAGTGTTATTTATAACTGCCAAGATTTGGAAGCAGCCTAAGTGCCCATCAGTAAATGAGTGGATCATTAAACTGTGGTGTGTTTACACAGTGGAATACTACGCAACAGCAAAAAAGAAGGAATTCTTGCCTTTTAAGACAGAATGGATGGAACTGGAGATTATTATGCTAAGTGAAGTAAACAAGTCAACAAAAGACAAAACCATATGATCTTACTTCTAACTGGAATCTGATGAACAAAATTAACAAGCAAAATAGAATCAGAGGCACAGAAATGTGGAACAGACGGATAGCTGTCAAGAGGGGAGGAGGGAGGTGGGGACTGGTTGAAAGAAGGTAAAGGGATTATTCAAAGAACATGCGTGAATGACCCATGGACATGAGCAGTGGTGAGGGGATTAACTGTGGGAATGGGGGGGGGGTGAGCTGGGAGGAGAAGGCAAAGGGAAAAATTGGGACAACTGTAACAGCATAATCAATTTTTAAAAAGAGAATAAAATAAATAAATAATCAGAAAAAACAAGTTTAGTAAGAACAAAACTGACTCATTTTGAAGACACATTTTAAAAAATAAACGTGTCTGACAAGTCAATCCTCAGAGTCCCGAACACAAAATAATTACCCCTAACCCCCCGACATGAATTTTTTCTTTGTTAGACCATTTTCTGTATTTGCTAGACCATGAATAAACATATTTAGGTAAAAACAGAGATATTATATTAAGATAATACATTGTATTTAGAATCAAATATGTATATAAAGACATCCTGTCAGTAGTGGTGACATTTCCAACTTAACTGTAAGTACCTCTCTTCCTACACTATGCTCATACTAGAGTTAAATTTTTTATTTCCTTTATTTTGGTAAAGTAGACATAACACAAAGCTTACTACGTTAGCCATTTTTATGTGCACAGTGCTGCGGAACTGAGTCAATTTACAGTGTGCAGCCATCATCATTATCCAGTCTCAGATTTATTTGTCGAACTGATTTTTACCTCCAAAATACAGTAAAGTTGGGCATATTTAGGTAACTTGGGTGGTCTTGCAAATGTGGTATCAAAATACTGGGATTCTCAGAAGGTTTCTTGAGGAAAGATAAGTTGACGGAGCTAAGTTTCAAAGGGAGCTGTAAGAGTGAACACGGGGGAGGGCCCGATTGTTCCCCACCTTCCACAGCCCGTCTTTTAACTTAGGTGTAACAACATCCTAGCACCAGCTGCTACTTCCTGGAGCAGCCCCTTTATTTTAAGCCCATGCAGACATCACTCTCTAATGACTGCGCTCCTTCCCACTGAATCTCAAAGTCTTTCTCCATATGGCCTTTCAGGCCATTAATCACAACTAATTACAGCTGGCTCACTGGGTGAACCCTATTTACAATCTCCACATAGAAAATGCAAGCCACCTGATGCAACAGAAGCTAACCTGTTGGATTGCTTTGGGCCTGCTAAAGGTCCAGCATGTACGTCAGTATGTTGCACATGCACTGGCAGAAAAGTCTTCAATGTGGGGATGTAGCAAGGAAGGTTCTAGAGCATGGAAATCATCACACACACACAAGTCTTACCTGGGCAGGAACACACTTTCCACCACGTAGAAGTCTTGCATGAGAACATCTCGGTCTGGCTTGGAAGTGAGATTACCCACCGTGTACCCAATTCCCAGCTGGATAGCACCTTTGATAGCAGATGATGCAGTCTGCAAAGCAAACACGGGTCTCAGAATTAGCCTCCACGGTCGGGCCTTGTTCAATGTCACCAGCAGCAAAACGGGAGTTAGACTTTGTTGTTCCTAAGCAATGAGAACATTGGTTTGAGAAAATGATAGGCTGCTTGTTCTGATGGGGAATTGACCTCAAATGCTAATGATCTGTCTTGCCATGCAGTTGTTTTTGTGGTAATCTTTCCTACCAATGTTTTTAAGGGCAAATTATAGTCCCAAATCGCCATCTTTCTTTCATTTGTAACTTAGAAACTTGGTAAACACTTTCAATATGTAGCATCATAGTTTGTAGCAAAAGATGAATGGTGCACTAACTTTTAAACAAAAATCAGGAGTCCTGTAATAAACTTATGGATCAGGAAGAATGTTTTATCTTCATAAAAAATGAGAAAATAATTTGAGTCTTCAGAATACACAAAATTTAATTTGGAAGTTGCTTCCTAACATTGCCGTGAATCCACAATCAGAATTCCCTACACTGATCTGTGATGAAACCCAGCATCGGCTCACCAGTGTTTCTGCTTCACTACGTTTCCAGATTCATTCATAGTTAAATTGACATAATGTTACCTGGGGAATTATTGTCACATATATATGTATATGTGGTAATATATACATGCATTTATGTCAATATATGTATAAATGTGTATATGTGTACTTTTAACTAATACAATAGGGGATATAGAAGAACAAGCCAATTTAGGGAAATTTGAATGCATTCTTCTTAATGTGTAAAGTCTGTCATATTTTTACGCCTTGCTGTGCCTCGTGGAGTGCCACGTGTACAGAGAAATCTAAATACACTCTAGTATCAGTGGTTCTCAATCAAGAATATTTGGCATCGCCTGAAGACATTTTCTGGTTGTCCTCACTAGGGCTGGTGGTGTTACCAGCGGCTTCTGGTGGGTAGAGGCCAGGGATGCTGCTATACAGCCTATGACGCACAGAACACTTTCTTATCACAAAGAATTATCCGGCCCAACTATCAACAGTGCTGAGGTTAAGAAACCCTGACTTAAATGAATATAATTAAAATCATCTGTTTTGTAAAATAAGCCTTTCTTTTTGAGTTCACATTTTTACTTTGCAACCCCACCCAGGCCAATATATGCTTTTTTATTTTTTCATACTTTCAACATCAAGGAACATCTCTCTCTTCTTGAAAAAGATGCATCCTCTTGATTAGACCATAGCACATGGCCTTGGGACAACTCCTACCTTTTCTGGTGGTCTCTCATTTCTTCACTGACTTCTCATTCTATTTGCTATAATTGCAGTGTCCCTAAAAGTCCGATCCTTGACCTTCAGATTCCCTTATTATGTAGATAATCAATGTATTCGTCATCACTTCAAAAACTGTGTCTATGCATATGGCTCTCAGCCCTTTTAAACCTATTTGGATGCTGTTCTGTCATCACACATACCGTATATACAAAACCAAACTACTATTTTACAACTTTCCCAACCCACCCCTAAGACTGTTTTCTTTTCCTAAGGTACTGTAATCCTCAGTCACCCAAGGCTGAACCTCAAACAAATTGCATCTAGCCCAATAACCACTTGTCACCTGAAATGGCCACAGTGGATCAATCCTGCTCAGTCACCTCCACTATCCCTTTCCCATGCAGTAGTCATTTAATTGATTTGCTTACTGCACTGCAAATATCACATAGTCCTTAGTCTGAGGACAACCAACCCACTCACTACTTGCCCTCTTCCCTGCAGGAGGTAGAAAGATGCTTGGTGGTTTTCTCTTTTCACAGGCCTTTTACATAAGATTACAGAGCAGCAAGATGGCAAAAAACTGAGACTCAAGCCCATAGTACAATGAGTGCTGAAAAACAAAACATTTGCTATTTTAATACTCCTTCTCTGAGCTCTGCAATACCCCCAATTGGCATTGGTGACCTTTTGTACCAACAGCTCTGACTTGACATGATTTTCTTCATTTTAAGCTCGCATGAAAATTCAAAGGGCATCTCTTCTCCCAGCCATCACTTAGAGCAGTATGGCACACGATGTGGCATCAGTACTTTTCCAGAGGACCCGGCCCCAGAACACCCTGTTCCAGACCTATCAACAGATTCACAGGCTCTTGAAGTGTGCTTTTTCCCTCCCCACACCCCACCTAATTCTGCTTTCCAGACTACCTGTATTTTAGCGTAATTCGGTCATTTAACACTTCTTGGGCTGAAACAGCTGTCAAACAGATGGAGTACCCAAGTCCTTGTTGCCCCCAACCTCCTGGCAACAGAAGGCAGGCAAGATTGTAGGAGTCTGCATCAGGGGTTTTCAAACTTTAGGAAGCACGAGGGTCACTGGGACACAGACTAAAGGCAAAACTGTGGAGACAGTAAAAGCATCGGCGGTTGCCAAGGGCGGGGGGAGGGGAGGGATGATTAGGCAGAACACAGAAGATTTCCAGGGCCAGGAAAACACTCTGTAGGATACTATAATGGTGGATACATATCATCTAACATTTGTCTAAACCCATGGAGTGTACAACACCAAAAGTGATCTCGGATGTGAACTATGTACTTTGGGTGACTAGGACATGTTAATGCAGGCTCATCAGTTGTAACCAACTCGCTGTTCTGGTGGGGCACATTTTGGGTGAGGGAGTCGGTGTGTGTGCAGAAGGTCTAGGGGAATTCTCTGTATCCTCCTCTCAGTTTTTCTGTTAACTTACACCACTCTAAAAAAAAAGTCTTAAAAATGTTCATGGGCACTGAAAACCAAAATTAAAACCAAAGACAGACTGATAGATTGTAGCCCAGAACTTCTAATTGAGGAGATCCGGAGTGAGGCTCAAGAATTTGTTCTTGCTCTAAAACAATCTTTCTCCTACGGGACAAGGTTGCATTTGAGACCCTGAAGAAATAAGATTTTAGAAAGGACCCTGCTGGCATCTGTTTAGTTAAAACAAAAAGCAAACTTGCAATATGATCACTTTTGCCTTCAGGCTCCTTGAAATTTGAGTGCTCCAATGGAGAAATAATAGAAATTGCAAAAAACTGAATCCTTTTTGATTATTTGTACCAGGCGCTTGATGGATATTACCACAATTATTATCACAATCCATCATAATCAAAGCACATACTTATATAGTGTTTACTATAGAGGACAGGCACTGTTTTAGGTGCTTTTGAGGATATAGTATTTTATCCTCACAACAACCCTGTGATGTAGGTACTATTCTTACCTCTATTTTACTGACTCAGGAAACTTTGGTCACTTCCATGAGCACACTCAGTGGAGGCGGAGGTGGGACTCACACCCAGGCGGTCTGGCTCTGGAGTCCAAGTTACGGACAGGCACACTGCTGCCTCCGTCAGAATCTCTAAACTCATTGAGCCCTCCAGGACCCTACAAATTAGCAACAGCCACACCCATTTTACAGGTGGGGGATTTTAAGGCCAGCAATTTTAAGTGACTCACCCCGGTCACACTGCTAGTGTGTGGTAGAGTCTGACTGCAAAGCCCACACCGCTCTTGCATCTACTTTTCTAAAATGAGCCTAGCTAGAATCAAAGTTGGAAGTTCTCTTTAAAGTGTGTTTGACCTCAGCAAAAGTAGCAGCTTTGTGGGAGCCATTCCTTTCGATGAAACAGAGATAGAATATTTTACTTGCTTCTAATCATCCACAACCATAGGTGAGTCCATGGGTTGTATATGTAAAGCACTTGGTAAACCTGTATAAACACCAATAACAGGAGGAGGTATAAACACAAGGAAGTATTTTGCCACCACAGGAGGAACGACACCTTGAGGTTTCTTTCTCCCTGTCTCCGTGTAGAGTTAAATGCTTTAGCCTTGGTGTGCCGGGGTGCAGTTAAAAACCATCCTGTCTACTGCAAGGCAATGTCTGGTTGTGTTCACTAGGGCATGTGGTTTCTTGAGTGACAGGAGTGGAGGTCCCATCACCTGACATTTTCCCACTGGACATTAGGCACACAGCAGCAGCTAGGCGATGCTGTGGTACTTTCTACCACAACCATTCCTGAGCAAGATGGGCTTTAAGACTGAAAAGCTGAAACGCTACCTGGAGTGCCTCTGATTAGCAGATGAGGACGTCCTGGTGAGGACAAAGAACCTTCTGTGTGCTGCTTTTGGTGGTTGCTCTTCTAGAACCAGCAGTCCTTTCCCTGTGAACCCTGGGCCAGTAGCCCTCTCCTCCTTTTCGGGGATACCCACCAGCAGACTAGCAAGTGTGCAGGGTGTCAGCAGCTTCACACACACACACACACACAGCCCTTCCAACTTCCCCTGCATGGCTTTGTGTAGGCTCTCAAGTGCTGAAACATGGTTATTTTTCTTTCTAACTCAAAGGGGGACCTTTGACTCCTTTAAAACATACAGTTCTAGATTTCAGAACACAGCAAAACAGTCTATTTTTGATTCAGGATTTTTGAAGGGCTAAGTGAAGGCAACAAGCCTGGATGCTAGAAAAAAAAATCTCCAAAACATTTGATGCTTGGATAGAGAACCACATAATATCACCAAAGCAAATCACAAACATGTGATTTGAACCCAATCACAAACATGAACCCAAACTTGTTCAGGGAAGACAGTAACAGTAACAGGAACATTAACCCTGGGTTTTGTCTGTGTAATACATGATATTTTTGCAAGCACTATTTTTTTAATGATGGCATTTGATCCTGACAATTGTGACATAGGTAGGGTTTATAAGGCAAAATTTATAGATAAGGAAACTGCGGCTCTGGGAGAGTAACTTGATCCAAGTTCCTTACAGAGGTAGGAAAGAGTGCGGTAGAAGGCCCCCAGTTCCGTGCTCCCCTGCTGCACCCTGGGCTAGCTGTCTGTCCTCTGAGGAGATGAACCTGATGGAAGCTGAGAAGTACTTGAACAATAAGATCATGATGACAGTAACAATAAGACTAAATGTCCATGTATACCTGTTAGGGAACTAATGACAACAGGTATAGATTTTATTAATCTATACCTGACAACAGTAAGATTTTGATAATCTTACCTTTGTTACAGGAACCTCCTTTCTACAGCACAATGCCCGTGAAATTAGACCACTTAATATGCCACCTGATATCACTGCCTTTAAAAGGAAGTATTAAATATTTTATGCCAACAGCATTTTCACCCCTAAGGTGTTCTGATGAGCTAATGATGAGATTACAGCCAATATATATGTTGCCAGAGTGGTTTTTTTTTTTCCCCCAAAGTAAAGATATAATTGCTGTCACTGCCTTGCTTGAAACCCTCTAAGGGTCCCTAGTATCCTCCCTGTAGGACTAAGACCAAATCCCTTCACCCAATGTGAAGCCCATTTTATTACTTCCTGCCTACCCCCCACTGACTCCTGCATCCTTGAATAAAAAAGATCCCAAACACACATTCTCCTTTGAGCAAACTGACCTTACAAATCCATGAATCCCTAACAACTGCATATGAAATTTTCTGCTTGTGTATATTTTTCCCAAGAAGCGGGTTGGGGGGGACCCAATGCTTTCTCTTTCACTCTGATCGTTCATTTCTCCCAAAACACAGATCTAAGAGTCTAATTATTAGTTAGAGATGTTCACTGACAAGGCAACTTAGACTAGGCCATAAAAAGGGGCTCAGTAACACCTCTTAAAAGCAAGAGGAGGCCATCCTTGTCCAGCCAGGGAAAGACCTACCCCTCGCCCTCATTTCCATAGTTCAAGTTCAGCTCCAGCTCCTGACTCTGAATTTATACTCAAAAAAGAAGGCATGGACTTTTCCCCAGGATGGAATTCAGGAGAAAGAGGAACAGACTGCATGAAACTGGCTGCAGGACTATGGCAACGAGATAGTTTGCTGGCAGGCAAGCCTAACGCCCTGGAAATAGAAGGAAGGGGGACCGAATCTCGCCTTCACGTTCATCAAACCATTTCTCTGGTCCCTCCCTGCATTAGTTTCCTAGGGCTGCTGTAACAAATTGCCACACACACAGTGTCTTCAAACAACAGAAACGCAGTATCTTACAGTTTGGGGGGTCAGAAGTCCCAAAATCAAGGTGCTGGCAGGACGAATTCTCCCGGAGGCTCTAGAGGAGGACCCACGTCCTGGCCCTTTCAAGCCTCTGGAGTTCACGTTTCTGGATGTGCGGCTCCTCCTCCACCCCCAACACCAACAGCATCCTCAAATCTATCTCAGTCTCTCTCAACCTCTTTCACTCTCTCTCTGTCTCTCAGCTCCACTTTTATTCACACACCCCATTCTGACCCTGACACTCCCGCCTCCCGGCTACAAGGACCCTTGTGATTACACTGGATCCACCTGGATAATCCACCCCCCAACTCACTCCGCCTTGAGATCCTTAACTGAAAACACCTGCAAATTCCTGTTAACCAGGTAAGAGAACATAGTCACAGGTTCTAGGGATGAAGACCCAGACATTTTGGTGTACCAAATAATGGGACCCATTATTCTGTACACCACACTCTTCTATTTCAAGGCTGACACCAGCACCTTCCCAGCGTTGCCCCAGGCAAAGAGACGAGCACCTCTCGGAACTCCATTCCCTCAGGTGCTGTTCATTCTTCTAACAAGGATCTGAGAATTTTCTGGGAGCTCGGCATTGTGCTAGGTGTTGGGGAAAGCATGAAAGGGACGGGGGTCTGGGTCTCATGGACGTTTCTAGTCTAGTGGGGGAGAGACACTAAACAAACAAAGGTACAGATACACAGTGACAGTGTTGTCAGGGACACAAACAACAGGGTGATGGGACTGAGGTCAAAAGGGTGAAGATCCACTTTAGAATGTCGGAGTTAGGAGAGGGCCACCTGGGGACTCATGTGCAGCCTGGGACTTGACAGGTGAATATGGGCCGATAGGTACGTTGTATCAACAAAGGCTGGCTGTGTACCCATCACATGCCAGGCATTCTTCCACACATTGGGGATATAGAAATGACCTGGCCAGAATCCTTGCCCTCAAAGAATTGAGAGTCACATTAGGAGGTTAGAGGAGTTAATTTTGAGGCATAGAGAAGTGGCAGTTCAGGGACCTGAGAACAAAGCATTGTGGGTAAACAGGGAGAGCATCAGAACCAGAGGCTGGAAAGACAGGAGGGTCTAGATCTGGGTCTTGTAGGCCATGTTCAGGGTTTGATGTGTTTCAATGAGGAACTGCATTCTAGTGTAGAGAACCGATTGGAGGGGCTTTGTGAGGGAAAGCGGACAGGAGGCAGTTGTCGTGGTTCATATTGAGATGTGGATGGCTGAGAGAAGAGTTGAATTTGAGAGAGATACTTCACAAAGACATAAACAGGACTTGCTATGAACTAGAAATGAGAGAGAGAGAGAAGCACTGAAATGCCTCCTGGTGTTTTCCTTGAGCAATTGAGAGAACGAAGGTTGCTTTTTTGAGCTGGGGAGACAAGGAGGAACATGTTTTTGGGGGGAGGATTACGAGTCCCATTTGAGATGCCAATGAGACATCCAAATGGAGCCATCAAGCTACAAGTCTGGAGATTAGAATAGAGATTTTGAATGAAAATCTGAATTTGTGTTTTTAGCATATAAATGGTATTAAAAACCAAAGAGCTGGATGAGTAACCTAAGGAGAGTGGGGAATGTTCTAGAAGGGCCCTGAGCACAGTCAACATTTCAAGATTAGACAGAAGAACGAGAACCTTTGGAGGAGATTTGGGAGTGAGTGCATGAATGGGAAGAAAATTAGGAAAACATGGATTTAGAAAAAAACAAGAAAAGAGAATTTGAAGAAAGGAGAGACAACCATCTCAATGAGTGGCTCTTCCATGGGAAAATATGAATGTTACAAGTTGATGGAAAATCAACAGCTATGCATTAAATTTGCTAAATATTCTTTTCACATAAAGTCCAAGTTCAGATCTAGAATATTTGACAAAAATATTTGATAAATAAACTCCAGTCAAATTATGGCTTCATTAAACCATGTTTTTAAAATGTTCAGTGTCTTTAAAATATTGTTTAAAAAGTAGAATATAAAATCATTAAGAAAAAGTTCATTATTCTGAACAAGAAAAACTTACAAATGTATCAATACACAACCATAGAGGAAAAGAAGACAGGAAGGAAATATATTTAAGTATGACAATTATATTGGGTGATTTTTATTTTCAGGACTTGCACCTCTCAGATTTCCCAAATTTTGTGTTACATGTAAGAAAAAAATATCCTCCAGTGAAGGTACTGTTACTATGTTCATGAGGACATTCTTAGGGATGACAAAGGCATGTTTGGGATAGGTTCCTCTTTTTATCTTACTTTCTTTTAGGTCAGGGCCTCCATGCTAGAAAGCCGTGACATAGGTAGTGTCTGTTACACTCCTATGAAGTGCAATCCTGATCAATCCTGATCAACTTTATTTTTGTCCCCCACTGTTCCTCTAAATTGAGTCCAGGCTTCGATCACCCCCTTCCCGTGGATGAAATTTAGGGCAAGGCTAGGACAGTTCTGGTGACTCTCCAGATAAAAGATCTTCTGCTTATTTCTACTCTCAGATCGTTTAAAACAGTCTTGGGTAGGAGTAGTATTTGTCTAGTCCACTTACAACAAAACCTTAGATATACTTTCAGTAGCCATCCCCCTACACTGCCCCAGATGGCTGCCAGCAGTGGGAAGGGTTGGGGGCCTCTCTCCTTTTTTGACTGCTTGCTAAAGGGGCAGGAAAGGTCTTACCAGAAGAGTACTGGTAGGATGTCTCCAGCACTCCGAAGACTCCCCGTGTGCGTGCATGTCCGTCTCTGTGGGATGCTTTCTGATCTGTAGCTACCCCTGCACATGGCAGTTGTGTTTTCACCTTTGGGGGGAGAACACCTCCCTGACTGCTTGTTCCATGTGTTCTTCAGGCCTCAGAGGTGACCGCGGATCGGCTTAATCTCCATCTCTGTGCCTTCAACTGGTCACAGATCATTTATCCTGAAACTCTGGGAATTGACAAGCAGTGCCCAGCCCCAAATTCCCCAACAACTCCCTTTTAGTTTGCCATTATCAGAGCGGCTGGCAGACACTTCTCTTGTTTTTCCAATTTCCCAGAAAATACCACGGCCTATTGCATCCCCCAAGCTCCAGCAAACACATATCACAGTCAAGAGTGGTCTCTCTGAAGCCCCCATTCCCTAGGCTGGACAGGAAGGACAGACCCTCTTATGGGAATTACGCAGGACATATCAATGACTCTCTCCAGAATTCCTTTTCTGGAATTTCCATATCTCACAGCAGACCGGCCCAGCTGTTTCACAGACCTGGGTGATCACTAAACTGGACTTAGTCCCACTCCTCCCCGAAATTCTTCATGGTGGGCTGGCACCTGACCTTGCAATGTGATTAAAATTCTTCCACCATTTCAGTTCATAGTGTTCTAGACTGAGTCACAGGTCCTGCTGAGAACACGAGGTTTGGGTCGGCTTCATTAACTTCTTGCTCACTGTGTTCCCTTCCACCTGCCACATGACTCATCATTTCAGGCTTTTACAAAAAAAAAAATACTATCTTCCAGCATAAAAACTTTCACTGTTTTTGACTTTCTGTAGAAATGAATCTAAATTCCTTGTTTGACCAACTTTAAGATTTTGTACAATTTAATTCCTGCTAATGCTAACCGCAATAATAAACAAATCCTAAAGGCTAACTTCCATAAAAAACATGCCCCTGGAAGTTGAGGTCTAGATTCACACAGGTTCATTTCTCCCCCAGGAATAGCACACTGTGGGTGTCCCAGATTGGTGTGCTTTCCTCTCTTTGGTGGTATCCTGCATCTTTGTGGTGATGTCCCCCAGGGTCTCAAGGTCCTCCAAGTGCAGCTGGCTGATAGGAGAAGCAGTCATGGGGAAGAAACACCCACCTCCCACTTCTTACTACCTTTGCCAAAAGTCACAATGCAGGATATTCCTCCAGTTCTGCCTCTCACTCCTTCTCTATGCTGCTCTGTCCTGGACACCGCCTGTGCAGGTACATTAAAGGGTCTCCTAGCCCTCTGGCTTCCACTTGGGTTTGGCCAATGGGACACCTCCACAGAAGGCTAAAGGGAGGTTTGAGGGCGACATCAGGGTGTTCACTCCCTTCCCTCCCTTCCTGTGGGTTTGACTCAGACCGGTGTGTCCTCCTGAATGTTACAGCTCTTTTCTTGTGAGCCTCTCTGGATAATCCCTAATTTGGGTTCTAGAAACTACCATTCTTCCCTATCAGGCCTAAAGGGGGTAACAAGGTACATTTTGACCTCAAGGTACTGTACTATCGCTTGTAGGTTCTTTATAGTTCTCCCGCATCTTTGCAAGCAGTGCCTTTTAAAAACTCTCTTCAAAGCCTCCAGTGTGAGTGCATCCTCCATTTTCTGCCCAGACCCTCTAGATAAAGACCCGCCTGTGGCCTGTTAGGAGGTGTTAGGAGGGAGGAGCCGCAGAGCTTCACCAAGATCCTGGGAGGGCTGGCATTGCAGCTGTTTTCCAGCTCCAGCTCTGCTGTGGAAAAGGGACCACAACTCCTGGTGGGCAGTTTGTGTCTTGGCCACAACACAGATCCTACCACCTCTACACAAATTCACAACTTCAGCAAAACTGTCTCGCTTACATTTGCTCATGATTCCTGGTCTCTGCACATGTGCATCTCCATGCCTTCACGGTTGTCCTCCTCCATTCCAGTTTGGTCTCCTACTTACTCTTCTTGTTCCAGTTTTACCACTAGTCTCTCCTTACAAGCATTGTTCACACAGCAGCTGGACAGGATTATGCCCTTCTCCCAGCATGCCTCATTTCATAAATGACTCCGGAGTATTCTGATACTTTCATGGCTGGCAACTACTTTTCTGATACAATTTCTGCAGCTCTTTACATTTTCAAAGATTAGGAATACTGCAGTGCCATTAGAATGATGTCCTCCCCTGCGCCTGCACAGATGACCTTCGTGCGGAGACTGCCTCATATGGAGGTCATTCTGACCCACTAGGCACCAAACAACCTTGGAAGAAGCCCACGGCAAATTCTTTTCATATTTAATTTTCTTTACTTCTAAACAGCCTTTTAAACAAGACTCCACTGTATCCACTTGTTTGAAGAAAGAGTTGACTCTCTAAATGTGACAGAAAAGGCAGAACAAAGAAGAGGTGTTCCGTGGCTTCTTGGAATGATCTCCACCTATTCATATGATTGGCAGTGAGGCACACACTCTCATTGAAATGGAAAAGCATATTAAGCAAACACTTCTCATTAACAGAAAAATACTGTAACAAGTATTCAGCAGTGGAAAATTATGTACACTTAATTGCCCTTAAAAGAGATGGTATCAACTGCAGATGAAATTTTTTTTTAAAGATTTTATTTATTTATGTATTTTTAGAGGGGAAGGAGAGAGGGAGAGAAACATCAATGTATGGTTGCCTTTTGTGCATCCCCTGCTGGGAGTTGGCCTGCAGGGAACCAGCCTGCAACCCAGGCATGTGCCCTGACTGGGAATCGAACCGTGATTGTCTGGTTCGCAGGCCCGTGCTCAATCCACTGAGCTACACCAGCCAGGGCTGCAGATGAAATTTTTGATTTAGGACAGAACAGCATTATGATTGCCATTAAATTAGCCTTTTAGAAATATTACAGTGTAGACTGAGACCTTCATCATAAATGTGGCACAGTATAATGTCCTTAATACTACTCCTATACACTAGGAACACCTGTTTGTATATGCAAATAAAAACAAGGATTGATTTTTCATTCTTCCAGAATCAACAAAAGCCAAATTCCACAGTCTTACAGTATTGTATTTCCTGCAAGGGAGCTGTCAATTTCAAAGGTAAAATATTGCACCAGTGCTAAACACTGTTTTGGCAGAATAATAAAATGCTTCTGGTAGATGTTGCAGGTTGTCCCCAGTATCTATTTGCCTTTCTTATTTAGCAGTTTTTCTCCACAAGGGTTGATTTTGCCCCCAGGAGACATCTGGCAGTGTCTGGAGACAATTTTGGTTGTCATAACTGGGGAATGCTGCTAACACCTATTGAATACAGGCCAGGGGTGCTGCTGAACATCCAACAATGGACCCCCTGCCCTGACAACAAAGAATTACTGAGCCCCAAATGCCAATAGTGCCAATACTGAGAAACCCTGTTACACAGCAATAAAAATTTTAAATGGGTATTTTGCATGATTCTCTTGCAGCTAGGTATAGTCACATGACTAATTTCCGACCAGTGACTGTGACAGGAAATGATGTGTCCAACTCCCAGGTCACACCTTTAACAGGAAGGCCAGTATCCTCTATTGATGTGAGGGATGGAAATGAAGCAGCCCTCCTTCCTCACATGTGGAAGGTGTACATCATGGACAACAGATAAACAAGATAGAAACCCAGGCCCCTGATGACTCTGCGGAAGAAGTAAATTACCTCTGCACCGTTACGTGAGAGAGAAACAAACTTTGCTTAAGCCATAGTCATTCTGGTGCTTGCTCCAACACATAAGTAAATCTATATTTCAAGTGCTTTTAACCTATGAACTTATAACCAAATGCTCTTTACCTGAAAAGTGATGCAGACTCAAAAATACCTCAAACTGAAAGAGAAATGTCTACACAGATAGCCTTGCTTAATTAAAAAAATTAAACTGCAGCCCATGCTTATGGAGAAAAAGAACTCTTACTATAGAAAGTAAAACACAAACAAAACCTTCTCAGTCTTGATCTTCCAGGTTAACTAGTGTCACCTACTTGGTGTGTGTTCTTCTAGACTCTTTATACATTGAAAATGTATACACATGTCTGTACATTAAAAATAAAAGTTGGATACTATAAGTGCTATGCTGCAGTTTACTTTTTTCACACAATATCCTTCCCTGTTCAGCTGTACAAATTCTCATTATTTTGAATGCCTGTATATCAACATGTTCACAGTTTGTATGTAGCACAACTGTTTTAATGGCTCTCCTGTTGCTGTAATGAATGTCCTTGCATGTGTGTATGTGTGTGTGTATATATATGTATGTATATGTATATAAATATGTATATATCCTCACACATTCATTTCTCGTGTATTTCTGCAGCAGAGATTCCTAGAAAAGAACTGCTGAGTTCAAGGACAAGTACTTTATGTTTTTGGTAAGTACTGCCAAAATGCTTTCTAAAAGAGGTTTCATCAATTTACATACTCACCAACAGAGGAGAAGAGTACATGTGTTCTCAAACATTCACCAACAGCTCTATCCTTAATATTGTTAATTTCCCCTCCTCTTGCTCTTTCAGTTCCCATTTTCCTGATCACCAGCGAGGGAGATCCTCTCTGTGCGTTCATTGCGTTTCTTGCCTTTAACTTCATAATTTTCATTTTTTATGGCTACACGCTAATAACCATGCTCGATGATTTTATATCAGTTAAAGTCAGACTGCATTTCTGAAGTAATCCCCGTGGAAACTTTAAAACAACAGGCCTCCATGCCGACTCTGCGGAGCTTTTATTTACTGAAACCGTAAGCTCTCACAAGGCAGAAACTGCAGCCGTCCTTCCTCACCTACCCAATAAAGTTCTCCTTCAACCCTTTTTACTACGACAAAACTTGTACTTCTCTAGATAGTTTTTAAAGTTTGAAATGGCACTTTAGAATGCTTTATACCCACATTACAATGAAAATTGTTTATCAATGACAAATAAGAAATGACCCCCCTCATTGCCTCACTGACTTCTGGAGAAACACGTCACTGGGTGTGGGGTGAGGGTAGAGAAACACACCTTGACGGAGGGAAACGGGCAAGTGCCCGTCTACCTGCCCCTTTACGGTCTCACACTGCAGGGCTGGAAAGGATCCAACGGACCCAGGGGAGCAATCAAGTGTCTCTAGTGGGACACCTGAGACACTTTTTCACATTAGGGTAGTACCTTTCTCGCCACACCTCCACGTCGTTCCTTTTCGGGGGACGCGAATGTTGCACACTGAGGCCTGGCCACCATTCTGCTAGCCAGCTGGCATTTCCTGAGCTTACTGTGCTGCAGGCATTGTACCAAGTGTCTTAGCGGCTCCTTCTCCTTTATATGCATCTATCTTCACAACAACTCTACACAGAAGGTAAACTGTTACCCTGATTCACTTAGAATAAAATGGATTGAGCAAGACAAAGCAGCTTTTTCAAGGCCACACAGTGAGGAAGTGACAAAGCTGGCCCTTATACCCAGCTCTATTAACCCCAAGTACATGCTCATAACCGTCACATCCAATATCAAAATGACACAGAAATGCAGCTTTGCCAACCCTGCATTTCCCTGTAGCACAGGTTCGGCTAACTTCTATGGCTGGTGTTAACTACTTCTTTCTTGGTGAGTGGGCCTGTTTCCAGGCAATGCCAAAGCAGCTTCTGTTGTTTTTTCTTTTGTAGTCTCCATTGACCAGCACACACAAGGTTAACGGTATTTGCCCAGGGGTGCAGAGATGGGTCAGGGCCAAAGCCAAGCCTCACTCCTACAGAGTTCCCAGAGACATTTTCACAGAACTCTGCCAGGTCAGGTCCATGGAGCCATGGGCACCAGCTTGAAATGCAAACCAGGTGGGGCCAAAGTGATCAGGTTTCGCTGCCAGGCTGGCATTTAGGAACATTCAGAAAGGAATCAGAATCTCAGCTTGCCTGTCTGCTTTCTGTGGGGCAGGTATGACAGCCAGCCAGCAACTCTCCCCCCAAAGAACCGCTCCAGCAAGCTCCGCTGGCTCATCATCCTTTTCGGCCTTAGGTTATCGTCTCCTACTTTGAGAAGGTTCTAACCCCTGGCCCTGCCCTACATCTCTCGCCACCCCTCCCTAAGCTTTTGCTGCATATGAAGACAGCCAGACAGACAGATAGACAGACATATAGCTTTTGTTTCTACTTTATGAATGGGAGGGGATCATTACAACTCCTTCAGGGAGACTCAGACCCTGCAGGGAAAATTAATATACTTCTGGGAATACCAGTGACATATAAAATCTCACTATATCTTTTACCACCTCTGCCAAGACACCTCGAACCTTTCCTTATCACTTCGCCAACTGACCTCTTCAGTTTTGAGAAGAACATATGGAGGCAAGGAGGGGGCCTAAGCCAGTGCCCAGCGCTCCAACGTGTTCGCAGGGCCATCCCTACCCTGCGGTCATTAATCCAGGAGGTAAATTTGCTGACTTCATAGAGCAGAAGAGCTTCATCGCCATTCATTTACCCAAATAAAGGCAACAAACACGGAAATGGAGCTAACTACTGGGCAGCAGTCATTGGTCATTTTTTCCATTTGTGCCTGGATTTGTACTATACTGAACTTTGTTATAACTTAGGTTTCTTGATCTGTAAGAAGCTGATAAAATAAAGAAAATAATAAATGGTATAGAAGTAGGCCCAAAAGAACTATTCAATAAAAACTGCTTTGCTTCTTTTTTCAAATCTCTTCTAGTTTAATTTTTTTCCTTAATTTTCATGGTAAATTCTTTTTCTTAAAGATTTTAGTCATTTATTTTTAGAGAGAGGGGAAGGGTGGGAGAAAGAGAGTTAGAAAAACTTTGATTTGCAAGAGAAGGATCAATTGGTTGCCTCTCACATGCCCTGAACCAGGGACCTGGCCCACAGTCCAGGCACATGCCCTGACCGGGAATCGAACCAACGGCCTTCTGTGTTGCAGGATGACACTTAACCCACTGAGCTATCGCAGTCAGAACTCATGGTAAATTCTAGATAAATAGAGGGAAATACACACACACACACACACATATATCCCTATAACATGGGCATATGATATGTTACATGTAATATAAAAAATATATATATCAATAACATATGATTAAGAGATACGTCTCACTCATATATATGATCTAATATACACAACATACACCGTGGGGCAAAAATAGGTTTACAGTTGTCAATATACAAGACAGAGTTTATTCTTGTGTTATTATTTATTAATCACTGTATTATTTTCTACAAGAACAACTCTAAAACTCCTTTGCCCCACCCTGTATGGCATATACATAAATCACAGGAAGAAACAATATTTATGAAATAGAAAGGCAAACCTCAGGGATCCAAGAATTGGAAGAAAGGGGAAGAAAGCGGAAGAAAGGGGAAGAAAGCGGAAGAAAGCGGAAGATGATTTAGTAATCATCTATCTCATGATTGCTAAATGAGATAGAACCATAAAACAAAACGAAAACTTTCACAAACTAAAAATACACTGACTTTTACAGACTGACACTGAACCTCATTATTTGCTAGCGATGTGCTGTGTTCCAATCTTTAATCACTTTTCTGTATGCAAGCTCTACACATTCCTTACAGAACAAAGCCAACAGATGTAAGGAATAAGAAATGATGGATATTGATCAAGGATGAATAAATGTCTTCTTATATTCCTATAAATATTCTTCTTTTCATACTTAAATTATTTTAAATGATTGTAATAATAATCGTTCACAGTATTATTTCTACCCGCCTGGCAGTTCCGAACATATTTCTGGAGAGACACAGAAAAGCAGTGCCAATAATTTCAAACAAAAAGCCCTGAAATGTTAACATCAGTATTTTCCTGAAGAAGCTCTAAAATTTGGAAGTTCGGTGTTTTCTGAACAACGAGATTGGTTTTAAGCATTTAAAGGCTCAAATGTAATCATTTTGTTTGTGAGATGCATTTATGCACTTACATATTTCTGTGATACTGCCTTAAATTCTGCTGCAATTGTTTGAAGTGCTTATTGTGTCAGATCAAGTTACTTACATTACGGATTTTTACCATAACCTTATTACCTGGTTTACAGATGAAACTGACTTGGGAAGATTGCATATTTGAAAGATAAATCTGAATCATTTTCACAAAAAGACTAACAAATGGAACTTTCCTAAAAATTTACAGACTCATATATCAGACAGAAAAACATTATATGTTTTTCAAGAACCTCTATAATTTAAGGATAAAGCATCAAAGTTGGGTGATAATTCTAAACATTGTGCACACTTTTTTGGGATTAAGCATCCTTTGCTTGTGTAACTCTGTTTCAAGACCTAGGATTACCTGCATTCACAATGTGATTTTCTGCCTGCACATTTTCAGAACCTTGGAATGCAGTCTCTTAAATCCTCCGGGAACCCTGGACATTTGAACCAAAACCCAGCCATTCTAGGTGCTCAGGATTCTCCCATCTGCCCTCAGCTCCTCGCTCTGTGTCTGATGGCATTTTCTCCCTTGTCTTCTGATCTCTCACTCATGGCCTTTCAAATCACTGCTTTTCCTAGCCCCAGGGGCTAGGATCAGCCCTTCCAGCAGGAACACACTTAGGTCTTTGGAACAGAAGCACTATCAAAACCCACCTGGACACCAGGCTGCAAATAGGTAGGGATGAGAAGAGTCCCTGGCCAGGGGGCAGGCGGTCACTGAGGCAAATGCGATGGACTGGAAGGGACCGGCACCTGCCTCTGCACCCCTGAGAAGCGCTCTGGTGTGTCCTGGACTGACTAAGATGCTGCTGCACGCACCACAGCTCTGGCTCACAGGAGGAGCTTCTCCAGGATTTGTCCCCTGTCATCAGGCAGCCATCTTACTGCCCCAGGCTCTCTCCCCCTCCTCTTGCCACTAGAAATGTATGCGGGGGTGGAGGATAGGTGGCTAGCGCAGGACACAAGTGAAAAGCCTCTTGAATGGAGGCTCCTAGCTTGCCAACCAACCAGTTTTGGGGCAAAGGTAGAAAAAGAGAAGAAAAAGCATTCACAGACAGTGATGATTGCCCTCATTTTGTAAGTCCCCCATATTAATTTGCAAATATGAATGGATACGGGGATCAGAAATATCATAAAAATCTGAGTTTGGGGCCCCTTCTGCTGCTCCCAGGGTGCTGAGAGACTCTGAGAAAGTTACATGGTATCATTGGGTCAGTTTTCTCCTCCATAAAACGAGGGCATTTGATTTCCAAAATTTCTTCACCATCAAAAATTCTGTAAGCCTACTTTCTCATTTCACTTATTTTTGAATATATGTGGTCAAGTAGAAATCACCTGTTGTCTAAGGCTTAACATACTTAATTCTGACATTTTCTCTCTGCCCTTTTCTTTTTCAGTTATAGTTCCTCCATTAAAAAATTCAATGGAAAGTAGCTGCATTTTGCTTACTTTGGATTATACCTCTTAAAGTAAGACTGATACCGAGAAAGGAGAAGAGTAGTCATTTCTCCCAAGAGAAGCAGGAGGAGGCAACCTTGCTTCACTTCAGTGCACCTTCCGGAAGTGCCAGCCGGGGAGAGGCTGGGAATGCTGCTCCCTGCTGTTCTGTCTTTCCCTATTGAACTCGGAGAGGACATTATTAAATTGCTTTTGATGTTGCCTGAAGTCATCAAAGTTGGTGTCAGAGCTACCAACAGATTAACTTCTAGATCAGGATTCTTCCCACCAGAGCTCAGCACCAGCCTCTGCCACCTTTCTGGGCTATCAGGTGACGTGCCGGTCCTCAGCAGGTTTCCTAGAACCTCCTGACTTGATCCCAACACACAGGTTTGGCAGTGGTCCCGCCTCAAATGGATCACTGATGGCCTCAGCTAATGGAGGTCCCGCTACTGTAACACAAGTGAAAGTGCCTGACCCACAGACCATTGCTCAATAGAGGGGTGCTTCCTTCCTCCCTCTTTCCCCAGGAACAGTTGGAGGGAACTGTGGTAGGCGGCTGCAGCCCAGACCTCTGACCCCACACTCTCTCTCCAACTACGCTGACTTGTCTGCCATCTAACCATGGTGCCTTGCTCAGTGCTCAACAGCTTCAGCTGAATGACTAAGTGATTAGATCAGACGGATAAAGACCATCTCGACACTAAGGTTCTGTGAGGCTATGGCTACCTCACTTCGGATGTGGGGGTTCTCTCTCTTTAGGTCCCGCAGCAGCCAACTCTCAGAATGCACATAAGCAAGCAGTTCTCTGTTTAGAAATTCCTGTGTTATGTTCTCTTGCATGTTCCTTGATTCTGCTGTACAAAACGCCTGGCTGATTCCTGATCTCCGCCTGACTTCTGATAGCCCCTACCTGCCTTCTGCCACACCCACTCTGATGGGCCGGTCCCTCTGCAGAAACCTTTTACCCTTCTTCCAGCACCAATATCTGATGCAGGTCTTCAGGGAGCTACACCGAGGGTCCTAACAGAGGACCCCTGTCTGTGAAACAGCTTGTCTTGTGAAATAGACATACCTGGTATAAGATAAGGCTTGGAGGAAATTTATACAGTCTGGCTGAGTAATGGAAGGGCTTTTTCCAAGAGGAACAGTGTCCCACTGAGAACTGAAGTGAGTGAAAGCAGCCCCATGTCTCTGACCAACCACCACCAACCAGGGCGCACAGAGAACAGGACAGGCGGTCCTGACACAGCTCCTCTTACTCACAGGCTCGTGTGGTCAAGGGGAGTTATTTTCAAGGGAGGGGACCACCTGTCATCAGTCCTGTAAATTGAGCGTGATTGGAAATACCTGCGTCTCTACCCCATGATTTAATTTTTTTGGACTTTAACAAGTGGGGAAATTCCAAGCAATATGGAAATTTTCGGGGGGGGGGGGAGGAAGCCCAAACAATATGGAAATTTTCTTTCCAAGATCCAAAAAGGAACAAGGAAGTACAAATCATTCTTATTATGCTCAGTGCTAATACAGTCTAACACATATGCCCTGAGTCTAACACAGTCCACGGAAGGGCTCTAGCAGCCTCCTAACCGCTTCCTCCCTCCCGGGACTCATCTCTCTTTTTGGCTATTGCCATCACAGTCGTCTTGGCCAAGGCTTGACCACATGAGGTTCAGCACCTGCCTTAGGTTCCCCGATTGTTTTTGATAAAGTATGGATAAGGGTAATGCATTCCTTAGTTCTTTATATTCTTAATTACCACTTTAATTCTGGGTTTGGTGATCCAAACTACATTATGATGCACTCCCCCACCCAAATTCTCCACATCCTCAACCACAGAATCCACATGATGGGCAGAGGGAAGCTGGTGTCCAATTCCAGTCCTTGAGAACAGAGCCCGAGAGGACTACACAGGGGCCGTCCTGGAACTGTTGTGCAAACTTATTTCCTTACACAACCGGGCCACAGAAACTTCCGCAAGCCATAGAGACTACAGACACTGCCCCCAAGTTATGTTTATTCCACATGCCAGGCTGCTTCTAAATTAATAAGCTCTCTCCATAGCCTTCTAAAGCCAAGTGGCAGATGAAGCATCAGTGCCCTTCGGCTAGGGTTCCTCAGCCTTGGCGCCACTGACACCGTGAACTGGGCCCGTGTTTGCTGCGGGGGAGGTTCTGTGCTCTGTGGGATGCGCGGCGGCAGCGGCCCTGGCCTCTACCCACTAGGTGACGGCAGCACCACGACCCCCGAATACGACGACCAAAAACACCTCTATACATCGCCAAATGCTCCCGGGGGGAGGGGCAAAATTACCCCTGGTTGAAAACCACAATTTCATCTAAGTGGAAGTGTTTCCTAATGTACACCAAAGTGAACCAGCCTTCTACCCCAGGTGAATGCCCTATGTGGATGCTTGTTTTCTCGTCTGCGATACATGCTGTCCGCACCCATGAAATGGCATATCATTTCATTCTTACACTTGTCAAGAACAATGTCTTGAAATTTCACAATTGTTTTAACTCATATTTTGTTCAAGCTAAGTACAAAACTCAATTACTAAAGTGATTTTAAAACAAAAGACCAATGGTGATGGGAACAGGAAAGTGTACTCTTCACCTGTGTCCTGATTCTGGGTCTTAAAAGTGCAGCTGGTCTAGTGTATGCGTGAACACACCTGTCTACCCTCCCCACCTTCCACAGGCACATGCACACACACAGACACAGACACAGGCGCTGCTATGTCCCACAGCAGATGGCACTCTAATTCTCAAGGGTAAACTGCCCAGGGTGTGTATTTTAGCCATCTGTGCACGAGAAATGCCCAAGCAGAGATCAACACCAAGGGCAGCTCTGGGGCCGGCAGCTAGGTCTGGTCAGCCCAGAGCAGCCAGCAAAGGTGAGTGTGGCGCACTGAGGGCCCAGAGACTCGGAACTGGAGCTCCAGCTCCATTCTTCTTGGACTCAGCACATCCTTGACTGGGGACTTAATTAGTATTGGGGCTTCCTCACATGCTAATGAAAAGTTTTATCAGAGGCATTTCCAACTCTAAGAGTCTAAGTTTCTAAGAACGCAATGCAGACAAATGTCAGTTCCACCCACTCCACAATCCTTCTCCTGTTTAAATTAATCATTTCTGGTATTTCCACCTCAAGTGATGGTGAGGACTCTCAAAAACACACAGGATATCCATTGACTTTCAAGAAAAAGGAATAATTCTGGCACCAGAAGTGAAGACCTTATTCCTATATTTTGCCCAAGATTAAATCTCTGAAGATAGCTAATGTTCCATTTTCAGAGAACTATTAAAAAGACCCATCCAAGCTTATCTAAATTATACACTGAAAGATGAAAATACCAGTCCCATGGTACATATGAAGTCACCGGAATACTTACAGTCCTTACTCCAACCTAGGGATCACTCGACTCTATACCCCATGTAGAGATTTTTCATATAATAATTTCCTTCTTCCGGACACGGTCTATAAACATGACCTGTTTTTGTAAACACTGAAGAAATAACAAGAGCAAATGGTGCTGTAGGAGATGCGTGGCAATGCCGGAAATGAAGGACGCTTGCATGCACTGCCTCCAGCGGTGAGCGGGCTCAAAATCTGATTTTCTCAATTGTGTCTAAAAATTGACTGCTTCATGTGACAGTGGTAACATGAGCCATATTTGCTTTTCAATGGCATGGAATCCCATCAGAAACCCAGTTTCCTGCTTATACTATGTATGAGGATCTCATCCGTATAAATTCATTACATGGGGATTTAGGTCCTGAAGCCGAGTTTCTTACACTAAAGGATTAGAGGGAGAGCGTTCAATGGAAGAGGGAGGCAAAGAGAGGAGGGCAGGGAACTACGGACACGGGGCAGTCTCCGCACCTCTGGGCCCCAACCAATGTCTCTTGAGAGTCCCAGACAGGCTGACAGTGTAAGATAAAGGGATGACAAAGTGTTCTAAGTGCACAGCAGGGGACACCATTAAATTAAATATATTACGGGAGATAGAAAAACGGCCCCAAACACATCCTTGTCCCCTGGGATTGTCCCCTCACCATCTCTGGAACGTGTGAGTCCTTCGAGTATGTTACCTTAGAAAGCAATCAATATGTTACCTTACAAGGCTGCTGATAAAAATGAGGTTGCTAATCAGCTGAATTTGAGGGGACAATCTCCCCAGACTGCCCTGGATTACCAGATGGGCCCAGTGTAATAATGTAGGTCCTTCAAAGTGCAAAAAGAAGAGACAAAAGAAAGGGCGAGAGTTGGTACCCGTTGGGATACTGGAAATATCAAGGGGAACACTATGTAAAGTATATGCTTGTCTAACCACTAAGCTGTACACCTGAAACCAATACAAAAACCAAAAAAAACCCAAACAAACTTAAGAGAGAGTGTGAGTGAGATACAAAGTGAAAAGGACTCCGCTTCCATTGCCAGATGTGAAGATGGAAGAAGGCACCATGAGCCAAGGATTGATTGCAAGTGGACCCTAGAAGCTGGAAGAGGCAAAAAAATGGATTCCCCTCTAGATCTTCCAGAAAGAAAGCCCCGTCAACACCTTGATTTAACTTGACAAGATGTGTATTGAATGTCAACCTTACAGAACTGTAAGAGAGTAAATTTGTGTTGTTTTAAGCCACCAGGATTATGATAATTTGTTGTAGTAAGACTAGGAAACTAAACCATAAATTCTAAAACACTCTCAATGGTTTTAGGTCCCATCTACCTTTCCACTCTGCCTCACTAGCTCCAAAAGGCTGAATCTATTTATAAAGAGACGTTCTACCGGGACTTCTCTGGGGTTTGGAGTGGGTTGTTTTTACGTTAAGGCCAAGGCCACACTTGCCTGCCAGCACACAGTGAGTTTAAACACACTGCAGTCACACCAAAGGGACCAATTGTTTGCTAAAAATCCCCTTCGGTAACCTGAATGCTTACAAGTAATTATTTCCAAGGTACTTCTCACCACTAATTTACACTGGGCTAAAACAAGGGACGTGGATTGTATCTCTGTGGTCCCAGTGTATGGCACAAAACGGGCCCCCAATGGCCATTGGCTGAATGATGAGTGATGTGTTTGACACGGAGAGTGCACCGCTGGCCTTCTGGATGGGAGATGCTCTGGACAGGACCTCTCTGGACTAGCGATGACCAAGGCCAGACCCTGATTCTGGAATACCCACCGAATACAATACTCTGCCTCCCCCATCTTCTTTCTAGAGTACCATTGCCACATTCAGACTCTGGTGACGGCAGAACTCCCTTGGGCCTGAAGAGCAAGTGCCGTGAGGACACTGCTATGCTTCATGAATATTCAAGTTTATTTTCCTATGAGATTGGAAACTCTCATGTCAGACTTTGGATACTTTTCTGGTGTATTCATTTTCCCTGGACTGCACAATAGGGGGGTAATAATCTTTACTTTTCCCATAGAGGATTAATCTTTTTAAACCCATAGAATCATATGAGTTTCTAGACCACAGGGTAATTAAGGAAGGGTTGGAAAATATGCAAGATATCGCCTCTGCACTAAAGGAAAATGAACTCAGACTTAAATAGATGAGAAATAAAATATAACCTCTCCACCTTTCACCATCTTCTATGTCACTTTTCCACAGCATCCTGCATGCTCTCCTTTCTAAAAATGATTTTATTTATTTATTTTTAGAGAGAGGGAAAGTGAGGGGGAAAGAGAGGGTGGAAACCTCACTGTGAGTGAGAAACATTGATTAGTTGGCTCTTATACACGCCCTGACCAGGACCAAACCCGCAACCCAGGCATGTGCCTTGACTGGGAATTGAACTGGCAACCTTTTGCTTTGGGTCATGCCACCTAACTAACTGAGCCACACTGGTGAGGGTCTACGTGTTCTTCATAAAGCAACTGCTGCAAGGGATGATCATGGAACAAAAACCACACAAACAAAACAGAAAATAAAAAATAACCAAGAAACTTAAACAGAATTTAGGTGTCATACTCACTCCAAATTTTACAAATGAAGAAATAGGAGCCCAAATATAATGTGAACTTACATTCAAAAGCAAAGTTGAGATGAATAAACACAGTTTTTCAGGCAAAAAAAAATCCGACGAACAAACAAAAACCACCTTTGTTTTCTTGCCCCTAATAAAATGTCTTAGAATGAATGATTTCAATAACTTGCCTAACCCAGCATAACTTGTGAAAAGCATTAAATTTTAAGGTAATTTCCACAGATTACTCTGCTCTATGGGTGAAAGATCAGCAGGCCTATAGGAAAAAATTCTAAAAATTGTCCCAAACTACAAGGAAATAATATAATTACCCTGTCCATCTGGACTGATACCAAATCTAAATTAAATAAATTTTTATGGGAAATATGCAAGTACTTGGAGTGTCTCTTTTTGCTAACTGTGTTTCTATTGACTCTCTTTCCAGTTTGCTGAAATTAATTATATAAATAAAGTTAGTAACCAATTAAGATTTTTTAAAAAAGTAAAATTTGAGTCAGAAGGAAACTTTTCCTAATATGAAAAATAATTCTTGAGCTAAATATCAACATTATACTGTTGAAAGCACTGGAGAAATACTTCCCAAATGTATTAATCAAGGCATTTTATTTTTATATCTATTCATACCCTGTATGTGCTGAAAAAATGTACTCTGGGAAGCAGTACGAGGGCCATTTGTGCTATGAAATCATCAATAAGACAAGGTTGTCCTTTTATCACAAAGATTCTTTGATATTTGTTTTGGAAGGTCAAGCTAATAAAATAAGAAAAACCAAATACAAAATATTGGTTAGAAGAAGGAAAATTATACTTTATAGGTGATATAACTGCTACCTACAATATCCAAGAATCAATCATGGACCTAGTGGAATAGTGTGAAAAAATCAAGTTGGTAGTTAACAAAATAAACTCACATGACTCAAGATCTTAAACATTCCGAGCTAAAAAAAATATAATGGAAAATGAAGAGAATCTTATTTATAGTAGAAAAAATCCCAAAGCAATAACAACACTCACATATATTACTCTGCAATATATTTAACTAAAAATAGGTACAAAATCTCTGAAGAAAATAAAACCTACTGAGGAGCACAAAAGAATATATATATATATATATATATATATATATATATATACACTTCATTCTTGGAATGGAAGGCTCAACAGTTAAACATGCTAATTCCCCCTAAGTTGTCAATGAATTTAATGCAATTTCACAAAAATTACAATAGAAATCTTTTTAGAGGAAGTCACCTTATAATTCTAAAGTTCGATTAGACTGGTGAGTGTATCTACATCACCAGGAAATGTTTGACAATGAAGACCACTACGGAAAGCCTCGCACTACAATATTACAATGGAAACAAAGGGTTTCCAGTACAAAGTTAAAAAAATGACAGCAAAGACAAAAGTCTTAAGGGGGATAGTAACAAATTTGGCTTTATAAAAGCTTGGGTCCCAAATAAATGGTAAGCAAAATGAAAAGACTAATTTAAACCAGTACAACATTTGGAACAAACATGCAATGCCCCTAACATATAAGTAGCTCTTACAAATGAAAACAGCAAAGGGTATTTGTAGATAATTCTCAAAAAAAGGGCATACAAATGAAAAAATCACTTGAAAAAAAAGGTCAAATTTACCAGGAATAAAAATGAACACAAATTAAAATGAAAATTAAGGCATTTTCACCTCTCCAGCTGGGGAAGATTTTTGAAAAGAATAGTGGTCAGTGTTAGTGAGGACCTGGGCAAACAACACTGCCCTAAATCAGCCGGCAGGAATCTAAAATGAAATAAGCTCTGAAGGTATTTTGCCAACACGCTAAAACATCCAGACCCTTAACTTGGTTTGGTGAGGCCTCAGGCCACGTCCTTTTTATTCACTGTTGCTTCCCGGCTAAGACAAGAATGTACCCAGACTTATCTACTGAGCGTGAACACATGGCGTTCTGGGGCCCCGGAAAGCGGAGAGTATGGAGGCAACCTCGGCCTGTGGGTGCCAGCAGCTCTCTCGTTCACGTGGCTGTGCTGACCTTGCTGGGTCAACAAGCAGGAAGGTGCAGATGGCTGTAATGTTTCCTATTCAAGAGTAGGTTGTTCATTTAAAGTTTTCCTTTGAGGGGAGGGAAGCCTGAAAGTAAAGGGCTGTGGTCTGGTACCCCAGATTTGGCCAGACTCTGTCCTGTGCGCTGGCGATGGTCTGTGTCCCCAAAGGTAGTCTCAGGGACATGGGATGTCTCACTGAGAAGGACCACATCTGCTTCACCTCTGTGTGGTCACCTCTGGCTTCTGACTTAAAACACCTTTTCCTTGGCTAGACAACCAATTACATTGTGTAGTTGCTTCCCACCCATTTGTAAACTCACCTGGAACAGTTCAAGACAGAGAAGAAAGGGATGTTGAAGCCCAACCTGGTTTCCCCAAATTAAGTCAGACACTGAGAGATGATACAACTATATTCTTTTTCTGGACATAGGTTGTGTGTGCACGCGTGTTTATGGTGTCCCTTATGGGCAAAAAGTAGATTTCTTTTTGCCACAGAATTCCACTGCTTTTTACAAACCACCTTTCACCTTAACACTGAATAGTAGGGACAGCTATCAAGAGAGAACAGGATCCCGGGCCATTTGGAATTCCAAACTTGAACAATGTCCTAGAAGGCAGAAGGTGGAATACCCACTATTCCTTCACTAGGCACTGAATTTTACCTGTTCTGCAGAGTCCTTGCTCTCATGGGGCTTAAGTTCCACTCGGGTGAGTAGGGATCCAACAATAGTAGCAATTTAATATTTGTACAGCCACCTACTGCCGTTCAAGTACCTTCTCATACATCCTCACATTCAATACTCAAACCATATGTGTGACTGCTGTGCTCAGACAGTATGTGTCTTGCACCAGGCTGAGCTCATAAACAGCAGAGTCAGCCTGACTCCCCTGGCCAGACTCCCCTCAGGCTGGTGAGGAAGGAAGAATGTAAACACTGCTCTCCTCACTATAAGCCTTTGGGTCCTGACTCCAGTTTTAAATTCTACTTTCTTCCATGATTTTGTGAAGGATATAGCTGCTTTGAAAACTGCCAGATTATTCCCTGGCCAGTGTGGCTCAGTTGGTTGGAGCATCTCCCCCTAGACCAAAATGTCATGAGTTTGATTCCTGGTCAGGGCACATACCTAGGTTGTGGGTTCCATCCCCAACCGGGGAACATATGAGAAGGCAACCAATCAATGTTTCTCTCCCCTCTACCCCCACCCAACTCTCTCTGGAAACCAATGGGGAAAAAAATGTCCTCAGGTGAAGATGATAAAAAAAAAACCAAAACCCTGCTAGGTTATTGTTTCCTCTCATTCCCTTTGAAATAGTAAACCTGAAAAATCATCGATCCCATTTCTTTCATGCTTCAAGGAAAAGGACATTTACTCTGCTGCTGTGATAGAGAAAGGGGCTGCCAACCAACCCCAAATCCTGACCCCTAGACAACTACTGGCATTCATCTAGGGGCAGCCTTTAATTGGGCCAAACATCTGGAAAGAATAGAACCTTTCAGTGATAGAAAAGGCTGCCTTCTTAAACTCGTTGCCAAAGCTCTTCCACGAGCTGCTGATCAGAAGCAGTCTGTAGACTACAGACAAGGGACCTAAAGATGCCACATCCTTAACAGGCAACCTGTGAGAGCCATACAGTGACCTGTGCTGTGGATAATCATGACCATCTCTGAAAGAGAAAAAGCTGAAAGAGCTGGACTGAGCTCTTCCAAAGCGCTTCCCTGCAATTCAAACATCCAAAGCACAAATTCCTCCCCTTTCACACCCCTTTTCTTCTCCCAACATATCTCACCTCCAACTGCAGATCTGGGATGGCAGGTTCGTGAACACATCTCTCTGCAAAGTCTGTAACAGCTTTAGAATTAAGAAGAAAAAAGTGATACATCTCTCGAAGCCTCTGTGCCAGGCACTACGTGGGACCCTACAGATGTCAAGATAATTGGCAAGGCACCTGTTCTCCAGCTGCTCAGGTGTAGGTGCAGGACATTACTGTAAGCAATTGTTACAAAACAAAGTGATCCATGATATAAGAGAGGTGAGTGCAGGGCGGTGAGGGAGGCCTGAGACAGAGTGAGTCACTGTCGCTGCCTGGGAGAGTGAAGAAGGGCAATGATAGAGCTGTTTCTGAAACGAAGACGTTCTAGAGTGATCTGCATGGGCAGAAAGGAACAGGGATGGACACAGTCAGTGTGGCGGAGTGAGGTGTGTGCGGGATATAATGGCAGGAGAGGGGTCAAGGCATACCCGTTGGAAACGGACTACAAGGGACCCATATTCTGCGCTTCAGAGCGGAGAACATTTTCTCCAAAGGTAATGGAGGCCAATGGGAGGTTATAAGGGGATGACTTGGACAGCTTTGTTTATTTCAGTAATATAACTCTGCAGGAGGGTCTCAGGAGGTAATGACAAAAAGCGGATGTTTCCAGTTCTGGGCCTCTCCCTCTATCTCACCAGCTCAACAAACTAAGTCTGAACCATGGATCTCTCCTCTGAGTTCCAAATCCACACTTCACCCACCTACTTGATTCTCCCCTCAGTGGTTCACTGACATCTCCAAACAAAGATGTTCGAATTTGTTCAAAACAAAGATGTTCATACTCGGTTTTCCCTCACAAACCTTTCCCCGTGCCATTCCTCTTCATCTCGATAAATGGGCACATCTCCCCAGGCACCTGAGTTGGAATCCTGGGGTCACCCATCACCCCCATGGGCGGCTGTGAGCCAGTCCAATCCACATTGACTCCGAAATGCATCTCTAACTTGTCCCCTTCATGCCTCCTCTTCCCAGTCTACCGTCTCAGCTTAGGCCTCAGCCTTTCTCTAACCCAGGGTTCCTCAAATTAGCATTATTGGCATTTGGGTCCAGCCAGCCTTTGTTGTGGGGGGCTGTCCTGTACATTGTAGGAGGTGAGGCAGCACCCCTGGGCTCCTCGCTGGATGCCAGGAAGCACTGTACGCCACCACCCCCCGTTGTGACTGCATTGTCTGCTCTCACCTGGGAGACAAAAGCAGCCCCAGAGGACAGCTACTGCTCTCACCCCATCTTGCCCATGCTTCCTTGCTTGGCACCCTCCCCTGCACTGGCCTTCAGTTCCTTGAATCCACCGAGCCTCCAGGCCGTGGCTGTCCTCTCTGTCGAAAATGCTCTCACTCTCATTCTCTGTCAGCTGGCTCCTTCTCATTCCTGCAATCCCAGCCCCTGGGTCACCTCCTTAGAGAGCTGTCTCCCCCAAATACCTTATCTAAAGCGCAGCACACCTATCCTTGTTTATTTGATTCACTACACTTATAAAGTTAGTAATTATTTGATTATGTTTCCTTCTTCTGGTCTATCTCTACCAGGACAATAAAAGTATTATTAGGGCAGGGATTGGGTCTTGGCCTCTGTCCCACCTTCAAGACCTAGCACAGCGCCAAGTTAAATAAATATTTGTCAACTGGATAAATATATGAATGCATAGACCTGCAATCAAATGGATGTCTTATCTCCCAGGCACTGGCTACACTCTTAAAAAATGAAAAGCCGGAACACAACCAATTCCCTTGGGAGCATTAGAATGTGACCCAGACAGCTCATATTTCAGCTGCGTGCTCGACAACCAAACGCTCCCTGATCCAGAATGCAAAGCAAACAGCAGCACTCGCATGAGGAGAAAGACATAAATGCAAGAAGAGCTCGTCGTCTCTCTGCTGGGGGAAAAATACAGTTGGAGCCTATGAAAAGTTGAAAAATTTCCTTATACTTGGACCCAGTTTGTGTTTCTGGGGATATGTATGTCTGGAAGTTGGGCAAGAAAGACATAGGAGTGAAAATCTTAGCTTTGTAGTCCCTAGAGCCCATGGCCACCTTCTTTCCCTTTTCTCTTTAACGATGTGCTGAACGTGTCTGGTGTGATGGCGCCCATGCCGAGGGCCACCTGTCCCATCTTCCTTTCACGTACATACAGTCAAAGTCACAGACTCGGGATGCACCAGCAGTGGACAGAACTGGCCAGAAAATACAGGTGTACTATCTGGGGGAACTTGGTAGTAGAGACAAGACTAGGACCTAACTTTCACTGCTGGTCTTTTTCAGAATTTAGAATACAAAATTCCATAATTTTAAATTTCTATGTTCTTGAGCAACTTCTTAAAAGTCACCTTTAAAAACCTCTCACATGTGTCCAGACAAAGGAAGGGGGTGGTGGTGCTTTTGGTCTTTAAATTAAATTAAGACTTTAATTTAAAGACCAAAGCAACGCTGTGTCCTGAAAGCGGAAACTCCATCTCAGACAGCCTAGCCAGCTGCAAAGCAGAAACCCCCCGCCTGCCATTAACACCAAGCTCAACAGTGCGCTGGCTGTTGCTGCCCCTGAAGGAAGCTGCGCCGCAACTTTGGGGTAGAGAATTTTTCCCCTAGAGTGAGTGTTTTGGGGACACCAAGGCGATGTCTATTGGAATCTGGGACTGCAAGATGGGCAGTCCATGGTTAATCATAATGCAGAGGCACAGTAACCCTGGCGGGGTGGATTAACACACAGATGCTTCCTCCAAAGTGAATACTAAGAGAAGTCACTCAAAGTTGAATGCCCCAGGGGAACACCATGACAGGAGAGCTGGCTTCTACTATTTCAAGCTGCCAGTTTTTTTTGCTTAATTACCTGCAACATCTTGCTTAAAAGTCATAAAGGCAGTTTGAAATGGCTTGCTTTAGAACTTGGCAAGGAAGTAGATAGAAGCCCAGATGATCCTATGTGGAAGCTAAGGACTATGGAGGAAAGAACTGCACAGAAGGGTAGACGGTAACAGTGCGTGATTACACAGGCTTTTAAATCCGATGGGATTATTTTTTAATTTTTATGTTTCAGTTACAGTTTGCATTTCACACTTTTGGTATTAGTTTCAGGTGCACAGCACAGTGAACAGACATTCATATACGTTTCAAAGCGTTCCCTCCAATAATTCAAATGCCCACCTGGCACCATACATAGTTATTGCAATATTGTTAATTACATTCCCTATGCTCCGCCTTACGTCCCCATGCTTCTTTGTAGCTACCAATTAGTACTTCTTATTCGATCACCTTTTTTCACCCCACCCCCCAACACCCCATCCCTCTGCTTCCCCCACCTCCAGGCCTCCAACAATTTCTTCCCTGTGTCTGTGGGTCTGTTTCTATTTTACTTGTTTATTTGGTTCTTTAGATTCCACATAGAAGTGGTATCACAGTGGCAGCTCACTAATCGGTGTACAGCCTTCTTATTTCCGAAGCCACTGCTCTTGGGAAGGACACAGTGCCCCGCTCCAGCACTCACTGTGGGCCCTTCCGTGCCCAGGCTGGACCGACACCGGCACCAGGATGCTAGCGACTGGTCTCTCCTCGAGCCCGGCGTAGCAGGGGGGCAGCAATCACACTGGAGGCCATGGTCAGTTCTAAGTAAACTAATCTGGTTAAGAATCTGAGGCCGAGGGATCATGCTGTTGCTAATAGAAACAGTGACTTCACTCATTGGTATTCCCCTTCTCCCAGGATGTGTTCACATCTGCTAAACTGCCTGATCCTTGTTGCACTATGAGCTGGTCAGGGTAGGTATTAACTATACTTCATCAATGAGAAAAATTAAGACTCAGATCAATTAGGAAAAATGCCTAAGGTTACACAACTAGTATCTCCATGAACTAGACTCACATCTAACTTCCACGTAGAAGATAGTTTGGTTTGGGCAAGGTTTTGCAGCTTTGCTGCTAGCAGCATTCTGATAATTCTTTGTTGTGGGTTCTGTTCTGTGCATCTTAGGATAGAGCATCGCTGGCCTCTACATCCTAAATGCCAATAGCAACCTCACTCCCCCACTTGTGACAACCAAAAATGTCTCCAGACATTGCCAAGTGTTCCCCAGGGAGCAGAAGTGGTGCTGGCTCAGAACCACTGGCTAAGTCAGGGGTTGGGGTTAAAGTGGATTAGGATAACGCTTGGAACGCCCTAGACCACTCTTCCTAGAGACCAATGTGGTTACTACTCATGACAATTGCTGCTCACTGCAAAGACACAGATGCCTCAGTGAAGTTACGGGGTGTAGCTCTACCAGGGCAGAAAGCAAGTATCTTATTTTATAGAACTGGTCACTTTCTAGGGCCTGAAGGAACAGAAGGGCAGTCAGGGTATGAGATACATGCTAGCTGTTCCTCCCCATCTTAATGTTGGGAACCACCCTGCCTGGTTTCAGAAGCTGTAATCCTCCCATGGCTAAGGCTGAGTGAGTGACCTTCAGACCATAAGCCACTAAGGAGACAAAGCTTATCTCCCTGGCAAGGGCACCCCTCTGCTCCTTTTACGTCACCCTGCCTGGCCCCCAATGCTTGATCACTTAGCCAATGACGGGTAAGATTCCTCAATGGAGGGATGACATAAGATAGGCATGATCATGGGGGGGTCCCAGGGAAGGACTTGAGGGCTATAGAAAAAGGGGGTGATAGACCCTCACCCCTCATCTTTGACATAGCTGAGTCCTCATTCTGTCTTCAAGAAGTCTCCTAATCTCTTGGCTGCCTTACTCCCCCCGCCTGACTTAAGCCTGAAACAATGATTTAAGCCTGAAATAATGTCTTAAGCCTGAAACAGTGCCAGTGGTGGGCACAGCCCTGTCCTGGAAAGGGCAGGTTCCCCACATAAGAAAGAATTCACAAAATCCTATGAAACCCACTTTGCTAATACCCTCAATTTCAATGATAAGGGTCCAAGCAGGAAGTGAGTTTGTTCCCATTTAACTATCTGACCATGACTCAGAATAAGCCCTCAGAGTTCTCTGAATGTTATCTCTTGTTGAATCATTTCTGCCTGACAATGACTGATGAGCTTTATGTATACACCCTGTATTTCTATGTACATAATCGAGTAAGTCTGTCAAGGCAAGGGTCATGGCACTCTCCTCTTGAGAAAGAAGCCAGCTACCCCTTTTCCTCCACAGGACTTGGTAGTCCGTGTGAATTTGTCTTGTATCTCATCTATAATGCCGCAGACAATGCAGGCCAGTGTAAATGTTACTCACTCAAAATTAAATATGCATAAATGGTGAATGAAGAAAAACTTCACCCAACTCAAGGTTCCCACCACCCGCTTCTCCCATAGGCAGCCAATGTTAGTAGCTGTCTCCGTGTCTTCCAAGAGATATTTTATTTATTTGTATATGTTTAAAATATTTTACTTATTTATTTTTAGAGAGGGGAAGGGAGGGAGAAAGAGAGGGAGAGACACATTGTGCAGTTGCCTCTTGCATGGTCTAGACTGGTGACCTGGCCCACAACCCAGGCATGTGCCCTGACTGGGAATCGAACCGGCGACCCTTTGGTTTTCAGACTGGTATTCAATCTACTGAGCTATACCAGCCAGGGATCCCAGAGATATTTTATTAAAAAGTTTGTATTTAAGTAAATTCTTCCTCTTAGACTGAAGTATCTCTGAGTCATCACCTCACTCATATTTTAAAAAATCATAAAAGACAGCTTTCCTTGCAATGTGGCAAGGAGCTGGCACGATTCCCTCCTTTCTCATCACTGCCGGCCTCCGCTGATAGGGAAGCTGGCTAAGACACTGGAACGACAAAACAGCCAGGGTCTTAAAAAATAAAACAAAACAAAACAGAAAAAAACTGGGAAACGTGGGTCAAGGACCCTGTTTGTGTCCTCGTCCGGTCAGTGTCCTACTAGGGCGTCCAGACTGGTGACATCAGCGTGCCTGCCATGATGGAAACTGGTGTAAGAGGTTACTGGCTCATCCGAGGATGGGGTGCTGGTGCCAAAGGCAGAGGACCTCCACACCCAAGGCAGTTTGCAGCAGTCAGCAGAACCTGAACCCCCCAGGAGAGGCCTAGTGTGGGCAGGCCCAGGATGGAGGAAGAAGTACAGGGAGGGGCGAGAGGCCTGGAATGACAACTTCTTTTGGATGGAGAGGTGGGAGAGAAAGAAACTCAAATGATGGTGGTGAACATTTCCCACGCCAGTCCATGTCCCGGGGGATGGGAAACACTGATCAATTGTGATGGACAAATTTGGACATCATAGGGCTGGAGACATCTCCTTGGCTATGTGCTCTTAACGCCCATCTTATTTAGGTAACTTGGGATAAGTAATTTAACCATGTTGACATCTGTTTGTTTCGGAAGGGTGAGGGTGGAGTGGGCAATTTCTTCACATACAAAATGGAGAAAACTTAGGTCTCTGGGATTGGTATTTTAGCTCAGTAAACTGATGTCCTGCCTTTTGCTCTTTTCTAAGTTTATCACCTTCTTTAAAAAAATAAAAAACCTCTTCCTCTAACTTCTCTAATTCTAACGATGGCAGAAAATTTCTGGTTATTATTCAGACTGGAAACTTTCAGGTAAGCCTTCATCGTTGTTTGTACATGTGGTACGCATTAGCCATATGTGCTTATTTAAACTGAATGGATTTGGCCCTGGCTGAGTAGCTCAGTTGGTTAGAGCATCATCCTAATACACCAAGGTTGTGGGTTCAATCTCCAATCAGGGCACATACAAAAAACAACCAATGAATGCATCAATAAGTGGAACAACAAATTGATGTTTCTCTTCCTCTCTCTCCTATTTTCTTTCTCTCTCTAAAATCAATAAACATAAATTAATTACTTAAATTGAACTGATTTTAAAATTAAAAATTAATTCCTCAGACACACTGACTACATTTCAAATAATTCACAGCCACATGCAGCTTGTAACTCCTGTACTAGGGCAGATTACAGAACATTTCCATCATCACAGCAAGTTCTAATGAACAGTGCTGGCCTCAAACCAGCACCCAAGACTCGCTGTCATTTAGACGCAGCCCATATTTCCCAAATTGCCTGCAACGTGCCCCAAACACTGCCACTTAGCTGGGTCTAGGCCAGACACTCCTGTCCCTCTAACAAATAAGGTTCCTTTCTGACTCCATGCCTGTGCAGATTCCCAGCCATTAAGACAAATGAGGAGGTAAATCAGAGCAGTCACCTAAGGAGTGAGGTTTTTCTGCCATGGTAAAAAACAACGAGACGTGTCTGAAATTTTCATCCCAGCCAAACGCTGTGCCAACAAGCAAGCCCAAGGTCAGGCCTTTCCCCCGGAAGACTGCCAAGAGCTCCAGGTTCATCGGGACCTGCTAGAGGATTAAGTGAGATGTCATGTGTCTTGGCACTTACTATCAATCTGAGTCACTGATTTTTTCACATGGGCCCGTATGTTTTCTCTTAAATAAGTTGCATGGTCATAGGAAGCAGGGACCAGATTTTATACCAATTCCTCTTGCATCTTAGTCTTCTGTCTCACATCTCTACCCAGACAGTATGAATGTCGCAAACTGGTCCCCGCCTGAGGGTCAAAGGTGATCGATTGTATGTTGTTTTGTCCAGAGTATACTTTTGAAAAATTTTAAACCAATTGCCCACCTTTAAAAATGGGAAGATTTCACATCAGAATCCACATTGTTGGTGTGTTGAGAAGTCTGGAAGTCCTGAGTGAGCGCTCATGCATAGCCCCATTAGCTGCAGCTGAGTGCCCATGCCCCCTTTATAAATGTGTATTTTCCTGTTTACCACTTTCCTTCCTTGTTACCTGCCTGGCCCCGAAGGCTTTTGCCTTTACAACTCTTATGGAATGCACTCAGTAAATGAACTGAGACTGGAAACAACTGCACTCTATAAACACAGCTAGGCAGCCCTTAATGTCTGCCTAGCTCATTGTTTTAACATAATTGTTTAAAGCAGCTAAAATCAAAATTCTCATTTTAGCCATTCACTGGAGCCATTAACCTCACCAACAGACTTTAGCCATTCTTCCTGATAATAGATTAGAAACATGGACAACTGGAAGAACAAGAAGCAATCAGCTTAAATAATCACATGCAAACAATTGAGATCCAGAATGTACAACATTGTTCCATGAACAGTGAGTGTTTCCTAAGAACACGTGGAAATCAGCACCTACTGCGCTTGAGTGTTGCTGGCCGCTGCCCAGGAGATCAGGGGACTGATACAGACAGCCTTGGCCTGAGCGTTAGCTCTAACCCACACTGATTGCTCCTCTTTTGGACATTTTGTTATAGACTGCTTGTGTTCTAAATTTGTTTTCATGTCTTTATTTCCCCACTTGACTGTAAGTTCCTTATAAACTCCTTTGCTATCCTTCTCAATACCTGGCATAATAGACTGGGAGGCCGTTTCTAACCCGAGACCTGCAGGTTGGTTTCAGCCACAGGCAAAAACCCAGCTGGGCCATCAAAGCTTCTTGTTAAAAAGGTGCGTACCCCACAGTCCGGGCTTTAGGGCTGGGGAAAATTTTTAACTTTAAGGTATTTGTAAAAGGGACAATAGTTACTGAAGTGCCTTGATGACACTTACCTAGTCTGTTATCATTCCCAGTTTTTTGTCATTTGCATATTTGAAAAGCACAGCTTTTATATTCCCATTAAGGTCATGGGTAAAAATTGTCAAGCCCCACAGGGTCAGTTCATGCATCGTGCTGGTAGAGACTAAGTCTACAGGGAGCAAAACTGCCATTCTTGGGAACACGAGTCCAATCAGGCACCAACACGCCAGTCATAATATTCACTCCATCTGTCTCTCCCTTGTCTGAAAGGATGCCACACCAGTCCTCCAGGTGCCTTTAAATCAAGATTCATAACACCGGAGCACTCTCCTTATCAGTGATTAATTGAATAATTATCTCATGAAAGGAAATGCAGCTAATTTGACGTAAACTACCTTTATAAAAGCTCTGCAGATTTGGGGAAGACGTGTTTCTTGTTTAAAGGTACAGAAACCATGCGTTTAGTAATCCATGCTCAAGTTACGCCAAGGAGCAGTCTCGCTCACATCCGGGTTCCAGCATGTGCCTTTTCCTCATTTTTGAAAATAGGGGTGATATTTGCTTATCTCCTGCCTTTTGACAACTTTTCCATTCTTCTGTTTCTCAAAGCTCACATTCAGTGGTTTCCTTATTCTAGCTTCAAGTTCTCTCATCTAGGAAACAGCTCCTCTGGGCTGAGGGACAAGCATATTCGCAATAGTTAATAAGACTCTTATTATCACCTCTTCTAACTGCACCACGAACACCACCATTTTCACAGTCTTTCTGCTTAACCGAGGAGAATGAAATTGAGTAATTGAGCTGGGCTTTAGCTGTCCGTTAAGCAACACTAGCTCTAAGTGAGGCCTGCTTGCTGTGCACATCAACACCACGTGTACTGAGGACCCAAGTCCTGGGCAGTACGCTGGTTTTGGGTGCTTTTCTTGCCCAGAGGCTACATGGCTCCTCTTATTGCTTATGTTCCTTTTAAAATCAGAAGTCATCAAAAGCATCCCCATGCCATCATGCATTTAAAAAAATTATTGATGGGTTTTTTTTTAGGGTTTTTTTGTTTTTGTTGTTTTATCCTCTTAAGTTCCCTGCATCCTGTACCTTCTCTTACTGGAATTATTTGTTCTCTTTAGAATCTGATTTTTAGTTTTACAACCTTCCCAATATTGTCACGTCAAACATCCTTTAGAGAAGTTAATCATCCCTGCGGTATTATTAAAAACTCACTTTACTAAATGCTTGGACAGGGTATGCTTACCAAACTCTAAGATGTCATGGTCACATTCAATTAGTGACTCTTTGAGTCACTAAAGAGCTCCTGCAAGTCCAAATTCAGTCAAGAATCATAGTGCATTTGATGCTGATTCAGAAAACTGCCCGAAACTGATTGGGAGTAATGACAGGCTGGCAATTGGACCATCTCTATGTTGGTCGCATGCTTGGTTGAATTTACAAGAAGTCTTACATAAATGAATTTACATGAAGTCTTACATAGTAGGATTTGGTTTTCCACTGGTGTCTAAAAATAAATAGTGTATTGTTGCCTTTGGCCAGATGCACAAATTTTATAACAGTACTCTGACTTCTGAGCACTTGAATCTTCACCCCCGTCTTCCCCAAGCACATCGTCATTTAGGATGGCACCCTCCCTGTTCCTATTTCTAGGTTTGGCTGAGTAGGAAGTCAGAAGACAAGCTACACCAGGAAAAGGGGTATATTTTCCTATATAAAAATGGAACAGGAGCCTTGGCCGGGTGGCTCAGTTGGTTGGAGCATCGTGCCATACACCAAAATATTGCTGTTCGATTCCCGGTCAGGGAACATTCCCAGGTCATGCGTTTGATCCCTGGTGGGGGTGCCTATGGAGGGCGACCAGTCAATGTTTCACTCTCACACTGGTGATCAATGTTTTTTTCTCTCTCTCCCTCTTCCTTCCTTTCTCTAAAATCAATAGAAACAAATCTTCGGATGAGAAAAGAAAAAGGAACAGGAAACACATCCTGTTAGTTCCACACCCTGAACACGTGGACAGATCAAATGGCTCCTGTTCCTCATGACAAAACTTCTTGTTGCTCTCCGTTAAAGCGCAAAATGCAAAAGGAAAAGTTGAGATATAATAAACCTTCCGTACGTAAGCCTCCTACTCACAAGATGAAAGGAGGACAAGGACTTTTTAAAAGCTAAAATGCACAGTCAATTTAAAATCAGGAGTAGTGGTGCCTAGGAACGGCAGCTTGGTTGCTAGGAGTCAAGGATTATGTCAAAGAGGGGTAAGGTAATGCACTCTGGGGAGTCTGGAAAGAGATTATGGCCAACTGCTCCAAACACAGGATCTGAGAGGCTTAGAAAGGGGTGGGACATGATTTCACCTTAAATGCTTTTTTAAAATACAAAGGCGGAAAATGTTTAATATTTGGTGGGAAGTAGTGAGCCAATGAAAGGATCCACACGCTGAACAAAGAACACTGCACACCCGCAGGGCCTTCTATACCACAGTAACTGTGGTGGGCAGGGACATGGCCTCCCAGAGACACATCCACGTCCTAACCCTTAGGACCTGCGACGATGGCATTATACGGCAACAAGGAGTTAAGGGTGCAGACAAAATTAAGGTCGATAATCAGCTGACTTTAAACTAATGAGATTAGCCTGGATTATCCAGGAGGGCTCAATGTTATCACAAGGGTTCTTTAAAGTATCAAGGTAATACAGCCTGGGAAAGACTAGCCTTTGTCAGCTTTGAAGCCAGAAGAGAATTGTGACAGAAGAATGCAGGCTGCCTGGAAAAGAACACAGGCGAGCCCTCAGAGCCCTCAGAGCCCTCAGAAAGGGCAACGGCCCTGAGGGCAGGTAGATCCCGGCATGGTGGGACCCACGTCAGACGAGTGACCTAACTGTAAGGTAATACGTTTGTGTTGTACGAACCAGCCTGTTTGTGGTCATCCGTTGCAACGGCAATAGGCAACCAAGGCAGTACTTTACCTACAAGAACCTCCAACAATATTAATGTTCCAAGCAATAAAAGTGTTCCTTTTTCTGAAGGGACAAAAGAAAATAAAACTCGCACTCACCTTTTTATAGGTTTTTTCTTCGTTCTGTTTCCCAGAAGCAGCATCTCCATTTCCAGCAGCAGACGACATCTACAAGAGAAGAACACCCCGGTCTGAATTCGCAACTCTACTCTGAAACATACCATGCTAATAGTATTGTTAACCAGAGGATCTACTTTCGTTAAGTACATTTTTGTTGTTATTGCTCTTGTCTCCAAGAAAGGAATAGATCTCTCAGGATACTAAAAAAATCAGTGGTCCCCAGTCTGTTCGAAATAAATCCTCACTTCTTAATCATTTTGGTGGTACACATCACTCCCTAGGAAAGATGCTGTGGAGGCCCAAGCCCATAGCATGTACATAAGTTTCTTTCTCAAAAGCCTTTATTTTTTTTTCTGGTTATAGATGCTTCCTGTAAAAATATCTGGAAAGTACCAAAAAGTAAGAATCAGAACACAAAATCACTCAAACCTGCTGCCCTCGGGCCACTGCACTGTCAGTCTGGCACATTTACTGCCACCTGTGGTTCCATGTACTTTCACACTGAAAATATGATGATACCATCTTACAATTTTTCACTAAACATTTATGTCAATGATTTTAAATCAGTGTTCCACAGGAATTTTTAAAACGTGCAATACCTGACTCTTTAGTCAAGGGCACTGACCTCTTTTCTCTTAGATTGTCAAATAAAAAAATGACAACAGCCAACGCAAGAAGAGCCATTCAGTGTGAATGAATCGAATGATGCCTATTTGTTTTTGTCAGATTGGCAAAAAAACATAATACACTTTTTGGTGTGCTGCAGAATTTTAGTAATTAGTTTATGAGCGGCATGAGATGAAAAAGGTTGAAAATAGCTGGTTTACGTGGTAAGCATTTTCCCATTTGATTATAACTATCTCATTGCAAGAATAAACTTTTTTCTAGTTGCAAGGTGTCACTGTGTAAACACAATTGTATATTAAAGAATAGTTGATGTAGTCCAAGGGTTTTGCCTCTACAAATAATTATTTTACGCTTCTGTCTTTGTCCACCAGCAATCAATGTTCTCTTGGACTAGAATCCTAGAAACACCAGGCCATTAAAAAACAGCAAGTTCTCGCTAGATACTGCTTAAGTTCCTTCCAAGAAGAATGTACCCATTTACACGGTCAGCAGTGAGTCGGAGCTGGTTTCACTACATGCTTAGTAAACACTATTATCATTTCTAACTGACAGGTTAAAGAAAGCATCTCCTAATTTCAATTTGCATCTTTGAAACTTATTAGTAAAGATTAACATTGTTTGCACATCTTTTTTTTTTTTTTTAGCTCATTGCATTTCTTCTTTTGAGTTTTCTATATTGTTTTGTCCATTTATCCAGTAAGGGTCTTAGTGTTTTAGTTATTAATTTTCACCTATTATAATTACTGATAGTAGTTGTTTCCTTAGTGATTTTTATGTATCAAGGTTATTAAGCTGTTTCTAAGCACAGTATTAATATTTTATGTGCTGCTGTCTTTAAATTTGTTTTATAATCATGACAGAGAAATTTTACATTTTTCATACTCAAAACTACTGACTACATTTTAGGTTTCTCCCAATGCTTTTAAATAAAATATTTTTTCCACCGGGAGATGTCAGATGTTTAAATATGTATTTCTCTCACTTTTTAATGATAAGATTTTTGCATTTAAATTTTTAGAACCAGTTATTTACGTGTAAACAAGGATACTACATAATCAGGGAACCACGATGTCTAAGGCTCTTAAATTATGGTGAAGAGCATTCTATATTCTCAGGAGGAGTAAAACTTCTTTCTCATACGTCTTTGAAGCATATTTCAAATCTTGGGCTTTTAGTAAACACAGGGTAATAAACGGAGCTGTGTGAAGCCTGAGGACTAGCCAGCCACTTCTCCACAGTGCAACTACCTGCCTGAGTTCCCTTGCTCCGCCACACCCGTGACGTGACTAAGAGCCTCCTGAGAAAATGCTAGAATAGACCACGGCAAGCCAACCTGATCACATCTACCTATCACTGCCCACCAGTTAAAGCATTCTCTAGATAAATTTTGAATTCCATTTCTGCCCATTCATTCTGTCCATTTTTGAGTTTGAAGGTCTCATGTGTTTCACACATGCTGTATCTGCTTAATTTGTTTAAAGAATAATTATTCTTTTTAGTCTTTTCATAATCATTTGGTGAGTTTAAAATAATATATTAGTGGAATTAGGATATCTGAAACATGTGATAATATTGGCCTCAGGGGCCCATTTCACCCTTAGTAAAAGCCAAATGGCCTTCAAGACCCTCTATGATACACCCATCCTTTCCCTGTTCCTCCTTGGATCTCAGCTTTTCTGAGTTACAGTATTTTTTGTACTATAAGACACACTCTCCCCCACAAATTTGGGAGGAAAGGGGGGTGCGTCTTACAGTCCAAATGTAGCTTACCTGGCTTGCTGTGGGCGGGGATGTCAGCGGTGGAGTGGGGTCACAGGTTATTAAATATTTGACCACATTTTTGCTTCAAAAATTTTTTGCCTATTTTCTAACTAGGTGTATCTTATGGTCTGGTGCATCTTATAGTCCTAAAAATACGGTACTCCCCACTCACTGCCTCTGCTTCAGATGTTTTTCCGATGTTCCCCAAACACATCAGAATGCTGCTGCATTAACTATTTTCACGGCCTGAATAGGCAACTGTAAACAGATAAGAATTAATCCCTGCTTATCTTCCTCAAGTCTTTGCTCAAATGTCAACATCTGCTTGGTGCTTAGCTGGACCTTCCTATCTGAAACTGCAACCTGTTCAGCTCCTCTCCGCCCCTATACCCTGATTCACTCTTAACACACCTTCTTTTATTTCTAACACACTATAGAGTTTACCGATTACTTATAGTGGTTTTCTGTTTGTTTTGGTTTGCTTCCTCCTAAAGAATTTAAACTCGACAAAAACAGAAATTTTAGTCTGTTTTGTTCACTAATGCACTTCAAATACCTAAAGTGTACCCGGCACCTAGTACGTACTTAATAAATATTTGTAGAATAAAAAAATAAATGGGCAAGGAACATAAGACGATGCCATTAGATCAATGTAGGCTGCATTGATCCCATCTATCTGCTGAGTGTTCTGTGCTGGGGAAGAGAGCTGATCCCTCCAAGAAAGGCGACCAAGGCGTTCCTGAGCCTCGGACACCACCCATCACACTGTATGCAGATTCCTGGAAGGGGCCAGTGGCATGGCAACGGTAGTAAGTTGGTGTGGAGTAGACAGCCACAGTCACCCATTATAACTTCCTCCATAGTGAAAAAGACTTTTAGGCTATAGGTGTTTCAGTAGAAATAATCTCCATGTAGAATTTAAACCACTGTTAAAAATGTAAACTGTTCCTGAATATGCCACATGGTCACCTTCCTGACACAACCACTCTCAAACTATCTGCAAATAATTTGGATTAAATTAAGTGTTAAAAAATATGAAAAGGGCTCCTTGATTATTGTAATCAAATATATGATTACTCATTATTTTTCAATCATTTTAAAATTTAAAATTAAAATTAAGAATTTTAAAGGTAATATTTGTTCTTATCTTAATTTTATTTAAAAAATATAAATAAGAAAATAAAAATATCACCTTTAACTAGCTATCTAGAAATAAGATGGTTAATGTTTGGCTATTTCACTGTCGATCTTTCCAAATGTGTGTTTTTTTCTAACTAAACTGGAATTATGTATTATATATAATTTTGTATTTGCCCTTTTACTTAACTTTATATCATAAACATTTTTCTGCATCCCTAAGTATTAATTGGAAATAATTTCTAATGTTTGAATAATATAACATTTTATCATAATTCAATATTTGTTAATGGACATTTGGGATGCATCCTATTTTTGTTACAAATAAAACTGTACTCTGTGTCCTTATCCCAACAGCACGACTAATTGGAGCTGCCACAGATTTTAGAACAATATCTGCCGGGTAAAATGCCACACCTACTGTGTATGTCTTCCAGCATCACATATTTTCATTTAAAATCAAACAATACACTGCCAATTTAACTTGAGGCAAAAATATCATTTTATATTACATTTATATGTTCAGTGATAAGAATAAACATTTTCTGTCTTGTTTCGTTCTTTCTTTATATTTCTTTATTGGACTGTCTGCACAAAACTTGAGCTCATTTTTTATGAGGGTATGTTTGCGCCTGATTTACTTTGTACTAATGATAATAGAGAAGAGTAGGATTTTTCTGTAAGTGTCAACTGTTTCATAGGGCCAAGAGCATTAACACTTCACTAAGGAATGCCATTGAAGTAACTTCACTTCTGAGACTTTGCAGCTTTTAAAACGGAAAATCTTTAAGAGCAACTCTGAAGGGTGCTTGAAAAAACAACCATAATAAGGAGTTGACTAATCAGCATAAATGAAGGACAGATGCTGAGGTGGCTTGTTTTACTATTTTGCAAATCACCCCTGACTGGACAGTAGGGAAAAGGAAGAGAGAAATAGGTAAACTTTTGTGCTGCTTAATTCCCTTTAAGCAGCACAAAACAGATCACTGTAGAGAAAGGTCATGAAATGTCACCTGGATTCAAAGGTTTGTTTGTTTTTTTTCTTTCCTGGAGGGCAATGTTTAACAAAGGTCATGCACACCTATGAGCCAGGACATCTGTGTCAGGCAAATGAGATGCTCGGGATGTCTGAGTCCACTGCAAACGGCTATTAAAATAGTCACTGTGGTTAATTACTCCTTGCTCCTAGGCTTGCGATGTTCCTGTACCAGTTAAGTGCATCACTTATAATGAAAGCCAAGGGAAGTATAGATTAAAAACATTGTTTTCAAAAACACTTTAATCAGCCCTGGCTGGTGTAGCTGAGTGGATTGAGCACGGGAATCAACTGGTTTGATTCCCAGTCGGGGCACATGCCTGGGTTGCAGGCCAGGTCCTCAGTAGGGGACACATAAGAGGCAACCACACACTGATGTTTCTCTCCCACTCTTTCTCCTTCCCTTCCCCTCTCTCTAAAAATAAATAAATAAAATATTTTTTAAAAAACCATTTAAATCATCTCTCTCTCTATGTATATACAAAAGGAAGGAGAAAAGAAATTCATAGAGATGCTTGTGATTATCTACGGGTGATGGATTATGAATGCTTTTGGTTTTCATTTCACAGATGCTTTATTCTTCAAGTAGTCTGCAGTGAGCACTGCTATATTTAAAAACAAGGAACATACTAATGCCAATCAGCAACTTAATCGCACACAGTAATTACCAGTAGAGGCCACACCCCCTGGCTCTGCCCCTTTAGGCATAGTGACATTCACAAAATGTCCTGTTTCTATTTGCTTGTTGCTTATTCTAAGTTTGATAATGTTAAAGTTACAGGTCACAGACTAGATATAGGATTCAGAATATTTGTAAGTACGTATAAAATGAAAGAGGTACAAGCTCTGTAATGAGTCAGTTGGAATACATTGAAAATACAGTCTATATTTCCTTACCTTAGTAAATGAAATGGCAAGTCATCTGCTGTTGGTCGACATGGGCAGCCTACTCATTGTTGAGACTGTTTTCTTTCCCAGGTTCCTGTTAAAACAGAAATCGCTGGTCATTATCTTTTCATAGCTCCACCTCATCCCCCTAAAAGGATCACAGGTGGCTATCAGGGTACGTACAATGCAATCAGTTAAAGCTAAAATAAAGCAAAGAATGCGTGTGAGGGCAAAACAAAGGTGGGGAGAAGGAGATGAGGCTAGCAGTACGGGCTATGCATAGAATGTAAGCCTCGTGACCCTGCAGTCCTCAATTTCACTGAGATCCCTGGTGGTCACAGCAAATAAAGAAATGGTCAGCTACCTGAATGTCCAATGTCCATAAGTCAGAGCAAACCAGTTGCTCAGAGGAATCACAGGTATGGGGGGATTGGGTCTAGAGCAGAAATTTCTCCTGTGGGTCTTCATAAAGGAGACCCCATGTGATGTGTGGACAATTTTCCAACAATATCCCTGTGGTCAATCAACTGTGATTTTCATGAGGGTTGTTTAGACGACGCACCTCCAAGACCAGTTCAACAAACCTCCCTTGCTGTCATAATGTTTTTATACAGAAAAGATACTGACTCATGCTAACTAATTTTAAAGTACAGAGACATATACAGTAAAAATGATAAAGACCTGCTGTATCTCCCTACCCTGAGATAACTATTGTTAATGGTTGGTTGTATATCCTTTCCAAATCTTCCCTATGCTGGTTCACACACACACACACACACACACAGACTTTTTCTGCTTGCTTTTGCCGGGGTTTCAGATTTCTTTCAAACCTATATATCTGCCTCATTTTTAAATAACTGTAATATATTCCACATGATTAAATGAATATACCATCATTTAATCAACCACTCCCTTCAGGAGGAACATTCAGACTGTTGCTAGGTTTGGCTATGCTAACCTGGGCAGGAATAAACAGCCTATCCAAACATCTTTAAAGTGCTAGTAATTTCACTCCTGTGGGAAAGAATCCTGGAAGTTGGGCCAAACTTGATAAGCGCATGGACTACCTGGAGGGCCCCTGACGCACTTCTTTCTGTGAAAAAGCCCGAAGCAACCTGTCCGGTGCTGCAGGAGGAACACCCGCCCCCTGAGGCACGTCACGTATCAGCACTGGGTGTCTGCACAGGCACGTTTACCAGATCATGGCATCTCAGTCCTTTTAGTTTTCATTCCGTTGCTGCTAAGGGGCTGACCCTTTTCACAGGTTCATGCCCTTTGCCTATTATATACTGTGCTGTTTATTTTTTTCTTTTATAACCTATTTGCAACATGTCCTAGTCTATTAAACACTAACTCTGTGTCATATGAATTGTAAACTACTGTAAATCTTTTGACTTAATTTATGTTGTCCTGTCAGGCAGACATTTTTAGTATTTACAAAGTCAAATCTGCTAATTTTCCCTTTATGGAGTGTGGATTTACTATCTTACTTGGGCAAGTTGCTCCAGACTTGATGGTACACGTGTATTCTTTTTTATTTTCTTCTAATGTCTTTACAGTTCCACTTAAAACATGAGGTCTTGACTCCAAATGGAGCTTAACCTCATCTTCTCCCAGATGGACAACTAATTGTCCCAACATCATTTTCCTTATAATCTATCTTTTCCGTAGAAAGGCATGCCACCTTTAACACATATTATCAGTACTGTATCCTATATACCTGAATCTATTTCTAGACTCTTGACTATGTCCAGGATTTGCTTATTGATTCCTGACCTAATATACATTATTTTAAATGCAGTAACGTGACAGTATACTTTGATCTTCATTGGTGCAGTTTCCCCATATTATTTTTCTTCCAAGTTTAGCAATTTTATCACATTTATATTTTTAGATAGAATTTAAAATCACATTGATGGATCTGAAAATATGTCCCACATCCAAGTTGGGAGCCTGACTGGAGTTATATTTAATTTATGTACTAATTTGGAAGGATTACTCTTCAAGGAATGTTGAGTTTTCTCATTCAAAAATAGCTCCGTATCTCTAGAAATACTGTATCTCTTACTACTATCTTACTTTTTGGGTTTGTCTCATGTTTTATTGAATTCATTCCCAAATATTTTAGTTTGTCACTTTTTAACATAGGGATTTCTATATCTGCTTTTCTAACCAGTTATTAACTCACAGAAAGAAAAACAACTGGGTTTCATCTATTGTCTTTCACCCCAAACCACTTATTGGATTTTAGAAGATTTTAAGCAGAATCTCAGTCATACCACCTGTAATTTAAACAGCTTGTTTCCATGTCTTTTCCTATTGCATTCGCTGACCTTTAAAACAATTTTGAGGAACCGCACTTGAGAAACAGGAGCAAGGCCAGGTATTTATAACACGAGCCTGTAGGAGTCGCCACCCAACATAACGCTTTCGCTTGTTTTGTAGCATAGTAGGTTCTTTCTTATACATCCTAATTCAATAATTTAACTTAATGTTTTATTGGGACTGTCTATTAAATTATATTGAATGCATTTTCGGCACCAGTTGATATAATAACCATACACTGTTCTTTATTCTGTTGTGTTAATATGTAACATTGAGAGATTTTACAATGCAAAATCATCCTTATATTTCTCAAATAAACCCTAACTTGGATTTAACTTGCCAGCACTTTAAAAAGGGTATTTTCCTGATTGAAATTAAATGATTGTGATCCCATCGTTATCAGGCTTAGGTATTAGGAATTAATACTTTCATAAAGTTGGAAGGCTTTCTCTCTGTATATGCACTCAGATGTTTTATGATTATTCTTTCTTGGAATTTATAAACTTTCTTTGGATTGAATTTTAGTAATTTATATATTTTTAAGAAAATTGTCCATTTTCTTTAGATTTTTTGTCACCATAAAGTTGAATATAATATTTCCTTTGAATCCTTTTAATCCTTTTGGGATCTAAGTAATATCTTTTCCCTTATTTCTGTTTTTTTGGTGTGTATACACATAGATATGTATTATATGTAGTGTGTATTATGTCTTATATTTACATAGTCTTAATGTTATGTATAAAACAAATATGTTTTTTCTTCATTAGTCAGGTTTTCTTCATTTGTTTTGTGGCCATTTCCTTTAATATAGCTTTTACTGTCAATAATATCTTCTTTTGACTTATTTTTTTTTAAATGTTTTATTTATTTATCTTTAGAGGAGAAGGGAAGGAGAGAGGAAGAGAAACATCAATGTATGGTTGCTTCTTGTGCGTCCCCTGCTGGGAACTGGCCCCTGCCGGGAACTGGCCTGCAACCCATGCATGTGCCCTGACTGGGAATCGAACCACAATTGTCTGGTTTGCAGGCCTGCGCTCAATCCACTGAGCTACACCAGACAGGGCTTCTTTTGACTTATTTTGTAAATTTCTTAGATGCAATACTTAACCTTAGTTTCTGTGTCATTTCGAGAGTATATTACCCAAAGCATTTAAGCTAGAAAGTATGTCTAACTATACTACTAACCACTTCTCTATAGTTTTGTTTTAAATGCTCTGCCTAATCAATTTCCAGATAATTTGTCATTTTGGATTTGATCTTCAATTTGATCCAGAAGTCTTCCACAGTAGAGTGTCATAGTTTCAAGTATTTACAGTTTAATCATTATTATTTCATTGCCCATTTCTTGTTTTACCATACTGGAATCACAAAATGGGATGAATAAAACAACTTTTTTCTTTCCAAGTTCGTTATGCTTTCCCCCTATGGCCATAAAAACAGACATAAGAGGAAAATGCACATTTTCTGTTTATACGGTACAAAAACACTACATTATTACCACTCTGTATCAGTATATCAGTATATACTGTTTCAGTATATCAGCTTTGTTAAACTTAAAAAGAATACATTAAAATTCCCTAATATGATTATGACTTTATTATATTCTCCCATATTTCTACTTTTAATTTTTTACCTTAAATTTACATGACTATAGGACAGGTGTCTAACAGTTTCCTTATGATCTACACTCTTTATCCTTTTAAGTAGCTTCCTATATTTAGTAATTCCGGCCTTGGGTTCCCTCTTCGTTGACACTAATATCCTCGCTTCTGCTTTCCTTTTACTCCCATGTACTTGGCATATCCTCGTCCATTTCTTTACCTTCAGCTTTTTACGTCGTCATTTTTTTTAGCCGTGTTCCTTGCAAATAGCTTAAAATAAAATAACTGGATTTTATCCAGTTTTATTTCGTTATTACCAAACTAAGAGTTATGGGGTCATCATGGGCAATGCCAATGACCAATGATTGGTTATTACCAATCTAAGAGTCTTCATCATTTTAAAGGGCACTTCAACAAATTCACATTTACTCTAATAAGATTGTTTTTGGTTTGCTTCCATCATATCTATTATTATTAATCACATTTACTGTTACTGCATTTATTTTATTCATTCATTTTTGCTGGGTTAACCAATTGATAATTCCATTTTCTCACTAGTAATTAAACAATTTCATTCTAAAAATATTTGCTCAGTTATCTTTCTATTCTTAAACATTACAAAATCTGTATTTTTCTATTGAATAAAATAACTGACATCCCCACAACTCAAACATTTTTCGCTTGTAGGCACAAAGACTCACCACCTAGATCGCCCTTCCAGGAGGGCAGGACGCTCACCACAGAGGACATGGCCAGCAGACACTTCCAGCTGTCAGCTACTTTAGGGTTTGCCTCTGCTGAGAGCCAGCCCACCACCACCCCCACTCCCCCATTGTCACAGCCTTGCTGGGCCAGCCCAAATGCTGTGACTGAATGATGGGGCGGCTCCCCACCAACCTGGGCCCAGATTTGTGGGTGGGTCCCGCGTGGGAGTTTGCCTTCTCCCTCTACCTGCCCAACCATGCTTCCTCTTTCTTTCTCAGGTTGTATAGCCTCCAAACTCTGTGGCTCACAAACAAAAATGACAGAGATGTATTCTCTCACAGTTATGAGGCAAGAAGTCCAAAATGAAGGTGTCAGCAGGATCATGCTCCCCTGAACCTCTGCTCAGGAGCCTTCCTTGCCTCTGTCTAGCTCCTGGCAGTGGCTCTTGGCCCTCGGTGTTCCTCAGCTTGTGGTGGTGTCACTCCATCTCTGCCTCTGTTGTCACACAGAGTTCTCCTAGTGTGTCTCTGTCCTCACATGGCATTTCCCTCTTCTCATAAGGACACCAGTCATATCAGATCAAGACCACCCTAATGACCTTATCCTAACTCGATTACATCTGCAAAGACTCTATTTCCAAATAAGGTCACATTCATAGGTAGGGGGGAATTAGGACTTCAGCATATCTCTTCTGGGGACACATTCAGCTCCTAATATGTGTGTTGGTCCCTAATTAACAACTTGTACTCAAAACTCCATCCACTGCCTGCTTCCAGAGAGCCCAACTCATGCCATCTCTTCTATCTTCTTGTTCACAAGAAAAAATATTTGAAATATTTTTAGTCTCTCACTGGCTGCTCCTCTCTAAACTTCAAATAGCTCCTCTTAGTTGACATGGTTCTGCTGTTTCAAGAAATCTTAATTAACAATTTATAGTTCGCCATAACATTACCATCATTTATTTAGACTTGACCATAGTTTTACAAGGTTCTTTGCTCATCATTGTTTCTTTGGCTCTTCATCTTCCCCTGTGCCAACACCTTTGCTCTGATTCATTTTTTATTCTCCTATTCTTGATAGTTTCCTCAGAAGTGGCACCGATGGTCCACTCGGAGTTACTCCAACATCTTTCTTTTCTCCTCATGTATGACTAGATCTTTTGGTTGGTGCAGGATTCCTGGCTCACAGTCCTCACCTTTGATCTCTCCATTAACATGGTATTGCCGTAGTCGTCTTGCTGCTTGGCTTACAGATAAGTAGTTTCAAGCTACTCTAACACTCCTGTGTTGGCAACTTACTGGTTTTCTCTGTCTAGAAACCTATGAGAGTTTTCTATTTTAACACAGTTAACCAATTTCATAAGGCTAGAGTGTCTTTTTTTCACTAATGCTGCCCTGTAAAGGCAAACTGACGAGAGGTTATTACAAAGAGATCTGAAGAGTTGACTACTATGTCGGCTATTTAGATGAGGAATGAGCAGCAAGGGTATCCTCCAGGCAGTCTTTCATGAATGTTGTTTCTCACAACCAGCTTTTGATAAGAATTAGCTGGTGGAGCACTGAAAGTTATCACCTCTGGCAAGATCCTGGAATGTAGAAATTCTAGTGGCCAAGTAAGGACATAAGCACAAGACTCAGACAAGACTCCGAGTGCAGACTTATTTCCTTAAATTATTTCTGACATTAAATAGAGCCAACTTATGGTGTCATCTGGTTATACTGTTGAGACATCAGCTTGGCCAACATTAATACATGCCAGGAAATGATATATTTTTAAAAATATTTTATTGCTTTTCTATCTTTTCTGGTATTTAGTGTCTGAATTCTGTGAGCTTCAGAAGGAAATAACTTATAGTATTTCATAATTCTCTACATGTCTATGCTCTCTCTTAATTTAAGGGAAGAAAAGATACTATCATTTATTAAGAAACAACTATATGTGAGAGGAATCAATTACACAATCTCATTTAATTCTGCAAATGATTAACATTCTCCTTTGACATTCTCCAATTTAGCTTGTGCTGTTTTGACACTATAATGGACTGTCCTATAACATCCATGGGTTGTAGTCATTTAAATTTTGTCAAGGCTCTTGTTATGAGGCTAGTTTGCAGAAGTGCAGCCCCTTGGTAGGCAAATGAACACAGGGGGACCTCCCAACCCCTCACCACAGTACCCAGCTGGCTTTGCTTCTCTCCAGACCAATGCTGGGTATCAGAAACACCTGGGGAGCTTTCTGAAAATTCAGATTCTTGGGTCATGCACCAAAAACAACTAGATCTCTACCTCTTCATGGTGGGTCTGGGGAATCAGTATTTTCAATATGCTTCATAGGCGTAGGACCATCGCCAGGGGTGTCTAACCTTTTGGCGTCTCTGGGCCACACTGGAAGAAGGAGAGTTGTTTTGGGCCACATGTTAAATACATTATGACATGTAATCACAGAAAAAAACCCCTCACTAATGCTTTAAGTAAATATACAATCTTGTGTTGGGCTGCATGTTGGACACCCCTGAAAGCTACACTGACTAGTGAAGGCAATAAAGATGTTTTTTTATCACTTCCAAAGAGTTGTCAGGGTCCAGTGGGGAAAAAAGAAACCATTCTGGGTGTGTTTAATGAGAGGGGAATTAATACATGGAATTAGTTACAAAAATGAGGGGTGAGCTGAAAAGCTAAGGAAAAGACGATACAATGCAGAGATTAGCACCACCAGGAAGTTACTACTGCTTGTAGAGTTAGAGGCACACCAAGAGGAGAGGTTAGTAACAAACCTCAAATGCTGGAGGTACCTGATAAAATAACATTGAATGTCAACTCTAATTGAAAAAAAAAAAAAACTGCAGGTATCTGTTGGGTTGAGAACACTTTAGTGAGGACTGACTGGCAGAAGTTCGGGCTACGGAAAGAGGGGTATGTTTGGAGGCAAGACAATCATTGTTGGAGACACCGTCCACAGACAGAGAGGGTGGGGACAACACCTGGGTCTCCCTTACCCCCTCTACATGCCAACACCGGTCTACGGCTTCCATCTGATGTGAGGAGCCTGAGAAATGCATCCTATAGGAGATGACTGGCCTGTGATACAGAACAGAAGAGTGAGGAATGGCTCTGAGGACAAAAAGGCCAACAATGGTCCACAGAATGAGCTATAAAACTGTAATGAAAGTGGAAAAGCAGACACGAGTCTTGAGGAAATGTGAATTGGGAGGTAGGTTAGGAGCTGGTGCAAACATATCTATTTCTGTGACTGGCAATTTTTGAAAAGCTTAAATAGATCACTGCAAAGTAGCTAGGGTCTACTGCAGCCTCTTTATTAAGTGTAGGAGTGAGGCTATGATTTGGGATAATTAGCCTGCAGTCAGGTCAGAGGTGGCAGGGTTGAGAATCAATCCAGAGTTGCCTGACTTGAACCCCCATGCTGCACTCACTCTCCTAGTTACTGACAAAAAAAATAATAAGATTGTCTAATAAATATTGGTAGTGCATTTTGAATTCATAAATGCAATTGAAAGGTTAGCCAACAATATTAATTTGCACAATTCTTTCATAAAATTTGTTCTACATCAGCGAGTCTCAACCTAAAGGACTTTTCTGGATTTACAAGGTGATAGGGGAGGTTTTAAAACTCTGTAGTTACCAAGTTTTAGATATATTGTACTTGGGGATCATATTCAAGTTGCTCAGCAGCAACCCCTCCAACCTCTGATTCCCCAGGCCACACAGGATAACACTTCTTAGAATATCTCCCTACAAAGCAAGTAATTAAAAAATAATGTTGGTCTTAGTCATAGCTGAATGTTAATCATTTATGGTTAAATTATGCTCTTCTGAGTTCATTTTTATTGTTTGCCAGCAAATTAACTCACTCTTTCATACAGCAAACAAATATTTGTTGAGCATCACGTGTCAGGCAATGGTGCTGGGGCCATAAACGCAGAGACAGATCCCGGTCTCCAAAGAACTCACATCAAAGGGATTAAGAACTACAAAGATGCAGTTACAGAATAGTCACAGGATGCAAAGTACAGCACAGGGAACAGACTCAATACTGCTGTTTTTTTTTTTTTAAATGAACTTATTGGGATGACAGTAGTTTATAAAATTATACAGGTTTCCTGCATACAACTCTATAAGACATCATCTGTATACTGCATTGTGCAATCACCATTCTGGTCACTAACACTGTAATAACTATTTATGGTGCCAGGTGGGTACCGGAAATACTGGGGAGATCGCTTTGTGAAGTGTATGATTGTCTAGCCACCCTGCTGTACATCTGAAACTAATAGAAAATAATATTGAATGTAAACTGCAATGAAAAACTTTAAAAAAATGAGACAAAGAAAACTATGTCACACTGACAGGGGTGACTTGGTGCCCAAGTCTGCCTGTGGGCACCATGGAAAGCTTCATTTATGAAGGACCTTGAAAATGGACTTGGAGAAGTTTTCCCACGACACCAGGTTGAGAGGCAGAGGATGAGGGAAATGTCAGGCAGCCTGGCTGCTTGTTTAAAGAAAGCCCCAGGGGCGTGAGGGAGTCTTTCACATGTTTTCATGGGTGTGCTCTGAGTTAGGAATTTTGAATTTAAAGCAATTTACCCAGCAGCCCCCCAAGGTTTAGGTTAAAACTTAAAGGGTCACAGAGTTCTGGGTCATATGTTCCACCTACAGCATAAGTCCCTGTACAGTCCTTTGCCTGAATAAAAACACATTTGTGAAAATTTATGTGGATTCATGAAAACCTAGAAAGCCATTCTTAGGACAATGTCAGCCTTGTGAACAGCTCTGCTGGGGAGGTAAGGATTATTCAGTCCTTCTTCCAGTGAGCGTCACAAAAGATGTGATATTTTTTAAAGTGGTTTTGGCAGTAAACAAAAAACAGCAGGAAAAAGCTACAACTTAAAAATGTAATGGATTATTTTCCAAGGCCGAAATAGAAGCAACAAAAACACAACAAACTGAAAACATCCTTGACGTAGTTTCCAAGGTATAAATGCCTGTATTTTTCAGATTGGAAAAATATTTCCCTTGTGCTCAGAAATCATAGGCTCAGGTTTACTTCCTTAAAATATATGCATAAACTCTCAATGAGATACAGAGAATCTGCATATTAAATATTTGCACAGTGGGGGACCCCAGTAGGCACATATGGTCAGATACATGGTTGGTTACACATTTGTGTGCTTGGAAGCTGTAAGAATACAGCCGAGGTGTTCCTCCAGTCACCATAAAGCTTCCCTATTCTTACTGATGAAATCAATTTACATGAGGTTTCATTTCATGCATCTAATATTTACATAGCCAAGCTACTGCCCAAACCAATTCCAAATGACAGCACCTGCTCCCTGTGAATCCAAATGGAGACCAATCAAAACAAATTGCTGGGCTCTTATATTCTCTCATAAAGCACACTCATCAACTTGCAGAATGGTTCGCACAAAGTGAATAAACAGAATAGCTATAAATGGCAACAACAAAAGGCTCAGCATAAAATGAACCACTTGTAATTCATTTTCCTAACAAACGTGCCTTCACCACAAACATCGGAAGAAAAAAGCAGTGGTGAAAACAGCTGGGGGATGTGTTGCTTTCAGGCAAGTGTAACCCCCAGCCCTTCCTGAAAACACCATTATCGCACACTCTTCTCCTCCCCGCTTCTCACTGTGAACACACAAAGACACAGTATGTGTCTGTGTTTGGTAGTGATGTTGCAAGGTAGGGGAAGAAAGCTACGAGTCAGCAGAGTAAACACGTCCATGGTCGTGAGACCTGGCCTTCCAGGGGGCATGTGGGAAAGGAATCCATGAGACTTAACAACATTGTTACATTTTATCTCTTCCCAGAGACACCGGGGATAATCACTGAAGATCTCATAGCAACGGTGAACTTTTTGCCTCTGTATACTGCTTAAAATTTTTTTCTTCTCCAGATTTTGCCTGATATTTGACATCAAGTAGACTTCACAATTATTTTTACTACATTGTAAAATTGTCTTATTTTTAAAATTTACCAGATTATGTTTTCTCTCCACATTTTATTTCTCAGCTACCTTCCTCTTTCTTTCTGGTAAGAGTATACTCCTAAGGAATGTATTAATTATTAATGTATTAAGGAATGCAATAATTATTCAATTATTACAATAACAGTTGTGTAAACTGTATGCAAATTAAAGCCAATTAATGACTACTAGGAAAATGTTTGGACTCAAAGCGCAAATAACCAAAATCCATTTGGTTTTGCTCCAGCAGCAGTTTGCAGAGCATTTTCTGGGCCTGTTTCCTCTTCTTTTCAGAAAGTCAGAGCGACACAGATCTCCTGTGTGCCCCTAAAACGAAGGACAGCTGGTGGTTTACCCCCAAGAATGTCCTGAGCCGGATGCTTGGGGGCTGTGTGTCTGTGGGGAAGTCTGAACACACACCGAGAGGGATGGGCAAGAATGCAGAAGCCACGTGCTGGCTAGAGGGATGGAGAATGCTAAAAAAAGTCAAAAAAGATTGAGCAGGAGAAAACTTCTGTACAACCTAATTAACATTCTCTACATTTTTGGACGAATAATTGTCAACAAATACTAAAAGCAGTTTCAAACAAATATAAACGTCTAGATAGAGAGAAAACAGTAATGAGATGACCACTTATGACATCACCTGACCCAAAAGGGTGCTCTCCCACTGAAGCACTCACTGCAGGGCTCCTCTGGGTAAGGTGCTTTGGGGGACCAGTGAATCAGATGGGTCCTGCCCTCCAGGAGCTTAAACGAGAGGCCAGAACACAGGCACAGGGCATAATGGGAAAGTCTTGAACAGGATTAGGAGTTAATACCTTTTGCTTGGCTTTGCTTCTAATTAGTACTCACATATCACAGTCAGAGGGCTCTCATGGAATGTTCCCAAAGAATGCAATAAAAACATTAAAAGTTAAAAATAAAAACAAGGCCACGAGATCACAAATCATTAATCACTGATACGAAATTTCGTTGCTCAAGTGTTTGATATGTGCTTGGTTCTGTAGTGGTTTGAGAGCTGCTTCCAACAAACCAACAATTTAATGGGAGAATCGAGACTGCAAGGAACTGTTCAGAGGAAGGGGAGGGGACAGAGGTCTAGAGTAAGTGGCCCAAAGGGAAGAGTGAGATGCCCAGGAAGGAGGGATGGGCAGGAAGGTAGAAGGAAGCGACTGGTGTGTCTGGGAACGATACGCCTGGTGAGGGAGGTGGATTACCCGGACTCAATAACTGCAAATCAAGTTGGAGACAATGACTACTTACTAGTCCTGGGCTAGATGACCTTGGGAGCCAACTGTGGATATCACAGATTTGGGAACATCTGCTGAAGGATTTTGAGTAGTAGGCCAAGTAAGAGGTTTAAAGATAGCATTGCTTAACAGGAGACGAGATGAAATAGGAAGAGACCAGATTAAAGAATGAATCTAGCAGCTGCTGCATGCGTCAGGGGGCTGAGGAGCTGAAGTCCACGATCAAGCTGGACATGGAGAAGGAGGAGCCCTGCGTGGTGGCCACAGCAAAAACCTCCTCAAAACCTGGGCACTGGCCGGATCTGAGGGAGTATGGGGTTACCTCCAAGATGACTAAGTTTTCAAGGTTCACCAACTACAGAAGATCATGGGGGCTCCGACAGCAGCTGTCTCCCTGCCCAGGCGGTGCCCTCGCCACAGCCCCGTCAGCCTCAGAATGAACTGAGGGACAGGGACCCAGATCACACCACCCCATGGGCCACAGGGAGGACTCTTCTGCAACACAGGGACTGGGTGAGTCAAGTGGTGTTGGCCCTTAGACTTGTATGTAGAGTCACAGAATACATCGAAGGACTATGAAATTTGATTGGATGGGAGAGATGCTCAAAGCCCCCCGTTTCTAGATAGACAAAATGAGATGGTACAACTGTTGATGTCCTTGCAGCCCTATGAATCTTGCCATACTCCCTAGCTAGCAGCTGGATTTGGGAGGGGCCCTGTAGCTGAATAACACATCCGCCATTCACTTGGGCTCTTGGCAGGGGTTCTAACCCGTACTGCCAAACTGTGCTAATGAAGACAGGCTGCCATAGACTTAACTGAGGTCACCTCCTCCTCCACCTGCCACCCTCTCCTCTGAGACACGCCCTAATGGGAGAGGTGGTGACAATGTCATGGTCACTGAACAGATCCCAGAGTAGACCTCCTTGCTTTACCAGCTGGATGACCTCAAGTCACTTACCCTGTGTGCCTTTGTTCCTCATCTGAGAATTGGTGGAAATAATAGTACCTCTCTCACAGGGCAGTTGTGAGGAGTGAGAGCATGCGAGACAGACCACATCTTTCTCTTCTCGGCTTCTGAACTTCCTGTGGCTACAAGGAGACTGGGGGCATCAAGGCCTTGCACAGCCTGTGCCCACTGCCCCCCTGCAGATGCTTGTCCTCTCTCGCTGAGGTGGCAGGTGACAGGAGCAACAGAGAGCAACAGTCAGAGCTGAGGTGGCAGGTGACAGGTGGCAGGTGACTGCCTGCACATTGCACCCTGTGCCTCACAGCCTCCCTCTCAAGCCTCAGGAGGGCACGCTCTTCCATAGCATGGTGGGTTCTCCATGGCCCTGCGCCTGTGCCCACAGTGTTTCTTCAACCTGAAACAGCCTCTCCACAACCCTGTGTATCCGTCAAGTGTCTCAGCTCTCTGAGGACATCCTTGATTCCTTCCATCCTGGAAGAACACAGTGACTTCTTGGCTGTGTTCTCATAACCCTCCATCAATCACTTATATCCCGGTGTTTCCATGACTCCGGACTGCATTTGCCTGCAGTTCCGTTAATGATAATTATAATGGCTGATGTACACAGAGCGCATTTTTGTGCCAGGCACTGTTATAAGGACTACTTGAATTAACTCATTTAATTCTCCCAATAATTCCAAGTAACAGGTTCCTGTTATTCTTCTCATTTTGCAGACAAGAAAGCGGAGGCTCAGAGAGGTTAAACGACTCGCCCAAGTTCACGCAGAACTGACATTGAACAGTTCGTAGGTGGCAGAACCAGGGTGGAGGTACAAGCTGCCCACACCCAGAGTGGGGCTCTTACAGCCTGTCAGCACTGCCCCTTTTAGGGCTTTATTTCCTTAGGTCCCCTACCTGACAATTACCACATCTTGCCTGCTGCTTCACAGAGGGGTGAACGATGCCTTCATTTGCCACCTTTCCACCAGGGAACTCGTGAGCACCAATTCCCACCATCGCACCCTTCTCTACGGTGTGCTCTGTGTCCCCTGCAGCACACGCCTGTCTGCAGCCCTCTCCCCATCACGTATTATTTTACCTGGATTGTCACCTTCTTTCTCTCATCTGGCTCTTTACCTTGAGAATATGAACATGTCAGCTCCTTTCTGACACCTCTCCTTCGCCCTGATGTTCCCCTCTAGCTGCAACCTGTCTCACTCCCCACACATTCAAGGTCAAATCCTCCAAAGACTAGTGCCCACCCCTGCCTTCGCTTCCTCCTCTCCCATTCTCTTTTGGTTGCCCAACAATCTGACCTCACCCATAACCAGCCCACGTTCATAATTGGACTCCGTGTTGCTGAAGCAACACGGTATCATTCATGATTTTCCCGGACTTCTCTGAAGCACTGAGCTGAAAGTATCGTGCACACAGTAGGCACTGACATCTTTGCTGAACTGACATTGACCAGCCCTCCTTTCGGGAGAGTCCCTCTTCCCTTGGCTACCCTGCATGGTCAGCACTGCCACTGCCCACCCCCACTCCCTTTCCTCATGTTCTTCCCTAGCAGAAGCCTGATTTTTCTTGGAGAGGCAATGTGCTCAGTTAAATAAGCAAAAAGAAACTGGTATTCCCAATTGTTCTGGAATGAGATATTAGTAGACGCTTGTGTCCAGAAAAACTAGTTAGAGGGAAAACTCGGGTAGTCTGGGCATTTCTGCCACTTGTCATTTGCCCTTTGCTCTTTTTCCCATGGGCGGCACACTTGAAAACAAGCATGGCAAGGATTCCACACACGCCTGGTTTTCCTTTCTTGAAGCCCCTGGCTTTCCCCTGCCACTTTGAACACCTCTCAGTCTCCTCAGCAGGTTCCCCTTTCCTTGGATGCCTCTTCAATATTCATGTTCCTCGTGGTCTTCTGCATCCTTCTCACTCCTTCTAAATAATCTCTTCCGTTACCAGCAGGTTCATGCAACCGACTTGTAATAACTCCCAAATAACTCTTGAGTCTAGGCCTCTTTCTTGAGCTCTAGATCTCCATTTTCAATCGCTTCTAGGGTTCCTACAGTGTCTTACAAGCACTATGAATCCCTTATGCTCCAACTTCAGGTTATCGTTTCCACCCCTCTCTGAGAATGCTACCATCATCCACCTGGAACCAAGGTGGAACTCAAGGGGCCATCGGACTTCTTATCCCCCACCTCCATGCCATCCTACAGCCCATCCCAGTTCTTTCCCATCTATCCCCTTAATGTACTTTGATTCTGACTCTTTCTCGACCTTTTGCCTGTTACTACCTTAACTGAGATTTCGTTTCTTGCCACAGATTTCTGCTTCAACCTCCTAAAGTGCCTGCCTCACTGGGGCATAATCTTAGTAAAAAGACCTTCCTATAACGCAAATCGGCCTCTGCCATTCTCCTTTAAAATCCTGCAGTGGCTTCCCACTGCTTCAGGGAGGAAACTCAAAGTCTGCAGCACAGCATTTGACCTCTCGTGACCTGGCCTCCTGAACTCATTCACCTTGCTGCCTGCCCCCCACAGGGCTGCAGCCACGTGGAACGACTTAGAGTTCCCAGAAGCTACGCGACTCCAGCCTCGCTTCCTGCCTTTGCCTTCACTCCAGAGCCTGGCATGCCACTGCCCTCTCTCCCTGCCTAGGGGCTCCTTGTCCAAAAGGATGCAGCTCAGGCATCACTTCCTTCTGTGAATGCGCTCCGACTCCTCCAATGCCAAGGTCCAACGCCTCTCCTCTGGGCTCCCAGGGTGCCCTGCCCCTATTGTGACCCCCACTGACTGCATTGTAATCTCGGGTTTCAATTTCCTTTCTTTCCAGTATAGCTCCAGTCACTTTCAGGGCAAGTAACCTTCTGTATTTACCTGTAACTTACAGAACCTAGCACAGCGCCCGGCACATGGGCAGACTGAAAAGCTAAGAGTTAAATCAATGCACATATGAGAATGTCTGCCACCCTAGGATAAGCTGTCTTGAGGATGGGGGAGGATTATGTTCATCCTTACAAGTTAAGTCAGTGCTTAGTAAATGTTNCACTGCCCTCTCTCCCTGCCTAGGGGCTCCTTGTCCAAAAGGATGCAGCTCAGGCATCACTTTCTTCTGTGAATGCGCTCTGACTCCTCCAATGCCAAGGTCCAACGCCTCTCCTCTGGGCTCCCAGGGTGCCCTGCCCCTATTGTGACCCCCACTGACTGCATTGTAATCGCGGGTTTCAATTTCCTTTCTTTCCAGTATAGCTCCAGTCACTTTCAGGGCAGGTAACCTTCTGTATTTACCTGTAACTTACAGAACCTAGCACAGCGCCCGGCACATGGGCAGACTGAAAAGCTAAGAGTTAAATCAATGCGCATATGAGAATGTCTGCCACCCTAGGATAAGCTGTCTTGAGGATGGGGGAGGATTATGTTCATCCTTACAAGTTAAGTCAGTGCTTAGTAAATGTTTTCTTCTTCCTTCCTTTTAGCATTGGATAGTAAATGAATGTTCAATTTCGAGAGTGAGAAACAAGATGAAGAACTAGGATTGTGATCAATGTAGCATCCCGAACACTTCCACGGGAGATTTTGTCTTCATTCCTTCCTTCCTTCCCTCCCTCCTCCTTCTTTTCCGTTACTTTCCTGTTTTTGGTTCACTTCACACAAGCTTCTCTCAGTTTCTTCAAATGGGTTCTCTTTTTAAGTATTTTAAAAGATGATTATAAACGCAAGTCATATCTGTTACAGAAATACTGGATCAAGACAGAAAATCACAAAAGAAAAGAAAAGCAGCCAGCTGTCTCCACCACCCAGAGACGCTCATGGTTTCCCCCAGGAGTATCTTCTCATGTTTCCTGCGATGCTCTCACACAGCCTTCACTCTCCATGGGCTCACTGCTTCTAGAATGGCACAAGAGGCCTAACGAGGCCACAACACGCCGGGGCAAACCTCCACCCTTCACCCCGTTAGAATGTGTCACAGCATTAGCTGTAAAACAAAGCAAGACCCCATATAGCAACTGCTCTAAAGAGTGAAGGGTTCGACCCGAGTTTGGGCCTCTCTGAGAGGGGCTGCTCCTGGTCTTCAAACCCTACGTGGATACATACACCTACGGCACTGTGGTCTGCAAAGTGACCTTCCCTTTAAGTGAAAATATCATTCTGCATTTTCACTTAGGTGTTGGGTGAGACTCAGTCCACTCTGACAAAGCGTTCTTGTCAAGTGCTGTATTAAGTCTACAGGAGTCACTCCTAATCTTGTTATTAAACTATTTCAGTTCCTATGATTTGAAAATAGGGGAAAAAATTTCAAATCTTCAGCTTCAGGATATATTTCACATCTCACACAACTGGCAGGCTGCCTCGAAGCTCACTGCTGTGCTGACGTCTCAGTACCAAACATACCCTCTTTTCTCAGTGTCAAGGACTAGGCTAAACCTATGGCTAGTAATTCAGTCCAACAGAAAGAAACCCAGAAAGAATGGAGCATTATTGTGATAATTAACAGCCCCTGGAAAAAGCACATGCCCTTTCCCTCCTGTTAATACTGCTAAGTCTCCCTGGAATTCCAGGCTCACTCCCACCCAGGCTTGCCCTTGGCCCTTGGAGAGCCCTCCAGGGAGTTATCTTCAGAATGCACGGGACTGGGTGGAAGCTCAAACATAGCACCCGGCACCCCTCTCCACTCCACACAATTTCAATTCACTTTATCAGAAGGCCAGCAGAGGAGTATGGGGAAAGTGACAGCTTAAAATACCTATAGACGATCTATGTGGGGAAAGCAGGTGCTAATCCAGATGGGCCTGGGAGAGCGGGAAATGGCATGGATAGCTGTGACTGGGATCAACAGTTCGGTGTCTGAGTTTTGGGGGAGGGGGAAGGAGGAGATGCAGGTATGGAGGCCGCAGTTCAAAATATTCTGACATTCGAAGAGCTTATTGTTTAAGCATCTCAAGAACTTAATAGTAATGGAGAATTTAGAGCCAGGAACCCAACTATCCGACCCTCCCATAACCTTGGAAGCTTAGAACACTTTTGTTTGAATGACAACCCTCCCCCACTAAAAACACCTCTTCTGACTTAGCAAAAGCCCACCTCTCTCTGGAGAATGAGAAGAAAAGATCTCCGCAGGGCAGGTTCAACCCTGCAAAAATGGGGCCCTTTTCCATCAGCACGTGCAGGGCTTGGCCGCTGAGTGCAGGCTGGAAAGCAGGCCTCGGGTGCCCTTCAGCCAGGCACCTTTGTGGAACCACACACAGCACTGCTGTAGCCTCTAGGCAGGGCCCAACCACAGACCATCAGCAGGATGGGTCCATCAATAAGCAGGGAGCAGTGGAGGCCAAACTGCCCCTGACTCATCCCAAGGCCAGAGAATCCACGGAGGACTGGATTATTCCTTCACTGAACAAACCTCTGTGCACGTGTCGGTCCTGTGCTCGGTGCTGGGGGAAAGGCATGCTCGGCCCAAACCTCCTGCACTGGCACTAGGAAAGGCCCACCCCCAACAACTGCAGAGTCCGGGAAAGAGAACGAACAGAGGCCCACATACCATATGCCATGGGGTTTCTCTTCACTCCCCAGCCTAAACTGGGCACCCGCTGCCCACACGTACCTCAGCCCCCAACAGCATCCCTGTTTTCAGTCCTTTAAAGGAACCTGCTGTGGGAAGCGCTTTGAATTTAGAAATCTCACTCTCTTCAGGGTTCTGGGACAGAATGGGCTGGCTCCTGACCCCTGGCCCAGCACCTTCTCTTCCCCGCTGCGGTCCTGAGCCACCTCTCTGAGGGCCTTGTGCACACATGTGTAGGCACCCCTGCAGATAGCGCTCACTGTCTTCCACACCCAACAGCGCACTCTCTGAGGCATGGCTCTCCCTCAGGAGGACGGCCTTGGGAAAGAAGCCCAGGCCCTGGAAGCTGGCTTTGGGTCATTTGGGCAGGGAGTTCTGGGGTCTGGGCTCCTGGTTCCACAGAGTGTGGCATGGGAAAGGAGTCCCTGGGCTCTGGCTTGGACCATCGCTGTGGCCTCTCAGACTTGTTGCTTAGTGGAGAAGGGGCTGAGCCAGAGGAGGGGCTTTTTAAGTACAAGACCCAGATTAGGTGGTTTTGAAGAGGGCAGGGCCCCTCCTGCCTGGGTGTAAAGGCAGAATCTCCTAAGAGGCAGAAGTGATTGGCAGCCATGGAACAGTGTAATCGGTGCTCAGATGGGATGAACACAGGTTGGCAGGGGCACGGCCTGGACTCCGGCAGGCTCCTCTGTGGAGGTGATATCTGCCCGAGCTGTATCTTAAATAATGACTAGCAGAGAGCAAGGAAGAAAAGGCTGGGGTGAGTATTTCCAGGGCACAAAAGCAGCATTTTCAAAGGCACGGAGGTGGGGCAACACCGTGCCTTCTGGAAAGTAGCTGTTATTTGTCATGGTAGACACAAAAGGGCACAGGCTGGGGAGAGGCCTAGCACAAATCTGGAAGGTTCTGCTGGGAAGCTCTTGTGTACCATGCTGGGGCATTTATAATAAAGGAAGAATCACCAAAGAAGACTTCATTCATTTGCATAATGACTGAGTCACTGATGAACAATGGATATTTACTACAGATAGTTTCAGTACTATCAGTTATATTACAAATGCCTTTTTAAAAATCTATGAAATCCAATATACAATGGGCAGCATGGTCATCTCAAATACAATTGCAGGCAGAGCCCAGATCTGTTCTGAGCTTTGGACTTGCACGTCCGAATGACAGTTCCCCCTGGGTTTCTCAACAGTATATGAGACATGGAAGGTCCTAAACAGAACTCATACCCCTCTACTCCCGCCCTTCCTGACTCCCCCATTTTATCCAATGTCAGTCTACTCCTCCCCATTTTCTGCACCCCCTCACCTAGCCCTCACCCAAGTCCTGCTGCTTTCTCACAGTCACCTCTCCCTTCCATCCATATTGCTCTCCCCCAGCCCATTATCAGCATCTCTTGCCTAGACTAACACAACAGTCTCCTTCCTAATCGCTCTCCCTGCTTCCTTTCTCCACAGGGGAGAATGACCATGAAAAGGAACTCTGTTCAGGATAGTCTCTTGCATAAAAAATCTCTAATGCCTCTGCATTATATTTAAAATAAAATCCAAACTCCTTACCTTGACCTACCTTTCCTGTACCGCCTACCTGGCTCTTCAACCTCAACTCAGTTTGTTTTTCCCCTTACTCACTTAGCTTCAGCCCCACTAGCCTGACTTCAACCCACCAGGCTCTTTCTTGCTCAAGGAGTCTGCACATGCCTCTCCCAGGCTGTGACGCTTCTCCCTGACCAGCCTATCAACGCGGGTGCTTCTCTGTGATTCAAGTCCTCAGACCTGTGTGTATTTCCTTCCTCACCTTTACTGTAATTGGCAACTGGCAATTATTTCATTACCTCTCTCTCGTTTATTTCCCCTCACTGTAATAGAAACTCCAGGAGGCCAGGGGATTGATCTCTATTAGAAACTAGAGATAAAATTGTTCCTAAAAGCTCAGTGTCTGGCCCTTAGTAGGTGCTCAAGATATACTATATACCAAGTGAACAATGTTACAACCATATTAGAAATTCACCCACTTATTACTCTCCAGATTTTGGTTAATTATGTTTCCTAAACTTAAAAAATGCTTGTTAATAAAATAAGATCAAAATTAATAAAGGAGTCATTATACTTTGAGGAAGTTTAATGAAAATCTAGGCTCCAATAAATTATCTTTTCCAGGTATTCAGATTGACTATTATGCGGAATGCCATAGACAATTCTTAAAAAATTATCATGGGTGCAAATTCATTTACGGAAAAAAACCCCTAAAACCGCCCCCCAAAACCATGACAGTAACATAATAGTACTACATACCTTATTTAATGTGGGAAATATTTAAATAAGATCATTACAGCTTTCTGACAACATATCTACTTAGTAAACCTCTGGTTCCTTTCCACTATATACACCAAGTGTGTTTGAAATCTCAGAATGCAGAGCTCAAGGTGTTTTCAATGCTAAGATCAACAGATGTGCACGGCGGTCCTGGTTATATTGCGGAGTATTACTAAAGGCATGGACAATTTAGAAGAGAATTTGAAGTAAACATTCCTTGTCTCTTCTATCTTTATATTTCTGAGATTCTCCAGTCATAATTTCTAAGCTATTACCTCTTAAGGCCTGGAACAAAGTATGTCCTTGAGATAGGAAGTGGCTACAAGAACACCTTATTCATTCATGTTCATTTCATTTACTCTTTTAGAATCAAAAGACTTATTAATTTCCTAAAAAGAAATAATTAGTTTTTTAAAAGCCATAAACATAGAAAAATAATAAAACAAATTAATAAAAATTTTTAGACTTAGCTAAAGACTTGTTTTAAATGAACACTGCAATTCTTGCTCGCTGGAAATTCCTAGAATATATACGCACTGTCCTTTGCACACTTTGCAAGACACTTTCCATGTCCTCCTCATCCCCCAAGGGAATGCCTCTTCATTTATCAACCTGGGAGAGAGTTATTTTCTCCATAAACACCTTTTGTTATTTCCTTCCTCTCAATTCCTGTAGTATCTTGGGTATAGGTCATTATTCATTGCAGCAAAGTACTACAAAGCACTGACTTTCTTCTGATATGTGTAGCCCACCAAGAGCAGCTTCAGGACTTGCTTACTCCTCTTTGGAACAGCAGCCCCTGGCACAGGACCTCAACATAGTAGGTATGGGCCAGCTATTTGCTACAAAAACAAATGATTAAAAGTCTTCTCTACTATTCCTTTTTCTAAGACCTATACATTTGATGACTATATTTCATAGCTATACTATTGATAAGCATGACATATTTAAGAGATTTTTTTGTCATTTTTAGGTGCACAAAACAGAAATATTCTCCTTTTAAGGAGAAGACTTCTGAGAAGTTTTGGTGGACAGCTGGAGGCAATATTTGATAACATCTTGACTAAAAACAATGTGGAATCTCAAGTTTCTACAGCTATGAAAGATGGAATGGGTAGTAACCTTAAATCTGCGGGTGGGTCAAATATCTACCTCTGGGTTCCTTCTCCATCACCCCCCAGCCTTTCTCTCAGTGGAAGAATGGCAGCAGCCTTAATGAGAAGAAATGGCAGGGCAGCAAGAAACGACCTATGGGGGACTTCACCGACCCTGAGTCACAGATCAGTCTAGTTACGAAGTGAAGACCTCAGCACAACTTCTCCTGATGACATTGTCAGAACTCTCCAGTTCGGATCAAATGAGGAAAAGGCCGTCTTAGACACATGAATAAAATCTGACATACACGTTACCGTCAGAGAACTGTGCTTTCTTTGCAGTCACACGCAGGAGGAGCTCCAAATGTGACCATCAGCTAAATCACTCAAAACTGGGAAAGAATCTTTTTTAAATGGACAAAACTAAATTAAATAAACATGACAGCTATTTTACACGGGCAATTCCAAGGAAACTTTGTGGTCGTTAAATCTGATTAAGTTGTTCGGATGTATATCAGAACCCCATTGTTGAGAAAAATTGTAACATCCTAAAGAGACAAAAACAGTTGGTTAACTAATATAGTACAGTAATAGAAGGTCAATAATGCAGAAATAGATTTTAAAACATTCATTGTATATGACATGGGAAAAAGCATCTTATGGAGCTGACTGTACTGTAAAATGCCATTCTGTGTGAAAATTACACGTGCAGGTTCAGTCACGGAAGAAGCCGGGAACAATATGCATGGGAGTGTAAACAGTGGCATCTCAGTGGCTCGTCCCGCTTTTCTGCTTACTGGAATTTTCTAGTCTCCAAAGTTAACTAATATTGCTTTTATCCTTAGAAAGTGTAATTTGTTTGTTTTAGCCTATTTAGCTCTTTCCTCCTAATATTTTTCGCATTATTAAAACACACGGTTTATGAATGCTTGCTTAAATGTAAATGCCACCTAAGCTCCTCTCCTAATTGTACAGAATTTGATAGATTGTGTATCAAATTAAAGCAGATTATTAAAGCAGATTTCTGTATCCTGAGCTGTGAAATTGTTGGGAAACCCCAACAATTTTCATGGATAGTAAAAAAACTAAAAGTGAAGCGTATCGACGTTATATGCCATCAAAGTGGCAACACCGCTGCCCTAGACTGGGCATTGTGAGTTTTAGTCTCAAAGATTTCCTAAAGGCTAAAGCCAGTCACAACGTGCAACAACGAAACACATTACGACATGCATCTCACAATTCCCATGAACTAACACTCCATATTTCCTAAGCACTGTAATAAGTACCGAGTTCCTTCTACAGACAAGAATTGGTATAAGGAAAGAAACATAAGCCATTGTCCCTTTCAGGCAATCTGCCATAAAGGTAGGGAATTATTTCACGTATTATATATGAATATAAATATATAAGTATATATTATACATTTCATATATTCATGTTTCCATCTATTCAAGTTACCAGTTTTCTGACGAATAATATTACAAGTTTTACCCACTCTAATTTTTACTACTTTTGAGGTAGAACCACTCCCATTTAACAAGTGAAAAGACCAAGGTATACAAAGATTTAGTACTTTGCTTAGTCGTAGAGCTGGGAATTGGGGAAGCTAGGTCTGGAACGCAGCCCTCCAAGTCCGCAGAGGCTGTGCTTTTAACTATTACATTACCTCCAACCCCCGCCCCGTAAACAACAAAATTAAGGGCTACAGGCAGAAGGTAGCACAGTGATTCAGAGAGAGGCAATATACCTAGAGCCTGGAGAAGCAGAAGAGGCTCCATGGAGAAAGCAGCACTTGACTGGAGTCTTAAAAGGCAGAAATGTGGTATCAGGAAAGTGTAGTTCCAGGAGAAGGCATTGTCTCCCCTCCGGGGGAGAAACACGGCTCCGACGTCCCTGAGTCCTCTTCTATAAAGTATTGGGGCAGCTGACTAACCCATAAGAATAAACTTGACAATATTTTGTGATTAGGATAAATCCTGAGCCATTCAAAGTAAGGAAAGCATTCTTTCTTTCTTATCATTACAGGTGCTCTCCTCTCCTGCCACACAGCAATAATATTAAAAAGGAATAGGGAAAAAAATCTGTTCCTAAATAAAACCTAAGAGGACAATGAACTACTTTAAAAAGATTCACAGCACTCACTGAAGAGGAAAATGTCTCTGGGTTAGGAAACTGGGCCAAACTTACAGAAATAATTGTGTCATGGGTGTGGAATTAAATTTCAATTTAGAATAAAAAAAAAAACCCATCAAGAGAAAAAAAGTGACAAGGGAATAAAATGAACCAGACAAATTCATGACGGAAGTGAATCAGTATGTCTTTGGCTTTAACACTTTAACAGTTTATTCATGTTTGGAGTGAAAACATTTACTTAAGGATTTTCTCCCTTGCAATAATGAAAAAAAAGGAAATAAAATCGTTTTATTTGTCCTAGTTTTTTCCCCCAAACTATAATCATATGTAATTAAATATGATCATATATGATGGGATATTTCTTGTGAAATACTTAATAACAATTTACCAATAAGAAGGGGGAAGGGACGACCTTTCACTTTAGTTCTTTATCCAACGAGACTTCCAGCCCTTCACACCAATGGAATGACTCACGCCACAGGTGACCTGTAACTTACCTGTTACTAAATCCAGTGCTAATAACCAATCCTCATCTGCCTTGCCAACTGCAATGGACACACTTGACCATCCTCTTTCTTTTTCTGAGGAGGGTTTGTATTTTATTCTTTAATTATATGTTACTAATAATGCTATTACAGTTGTCCCAATTCTTCCCCCTTTGCCCCCTCCACCCAGACCCCCCCATTCCCTCAGGCAATCCCTACACCCTGTTCATGTTCATAGGTCACACGTCTAAGTTCATCGGCTACTCCATTTCTTATACAGAACTTTATATTCCCATGGCTATTCTGTAACTACGTTTTGTACTTCTTAGTCCCCTCACCTCTTCATCCGTTCCCCACACCCCCTTCCCATCTGGCAACCATCAAAATGCTCTCTGTATCCATGATTCTATCTCTGTTCTTCTTTCCTTAGTTTGTCTTTTAGATTTAATTGTTGATAGATTCATATTTTTGCCATTTTATTGTTCACAGTTTTGATCTTTTTTCTTAAATAAGTCCCTTTAACATTTAATCATGGCATGGTGATGAGGAACTCCTTTAGTTTGTGTGTGTGTGTGTGTGGGAAGCTCTTTATTTCCCCTTTGATTCTAAATGTTATCTTTGCTGGGTGGAACAATCTTGGCTGTAGGTCCCTGCTTTTCATGACTTTGAATATTTCTTGCCAGCCCGATCACCCTCTTTCATACATTTTCTTCACATAGTTTCTAGGATACAACACCCCTGGTTGCTTCCTTCTCGGTGTCCTTTTCCCGACCTCTTAATGTTAGAGAATTCCCCAAGACCCAGTTCTTACAATCCCAGTCAGAGTCAGGTGACCCCTGACTGGCCACATGTATTATTTCAGTGATTTTAAATATAGTCAATAGGCAGCCAGCTTCCAATTATCTGTAGATTTCTAGCCCAGTCTTCTTTCCTGAACGCTAGACTCAAATATCCAATTGCTTACTTGACATTGCCACTTGAATGTCTAATAAGGATCATTTATTTAACATATCCAAAACTTAGCTCCTAAAGCACCTTCCACCTATCCTCATGTCTACAGCCAAAAAATTAAAAATTAAAAAAAAAATCTTACTCAAAGATTTCCATATCTGAGTTGATGATAACTCCATCCCTCCAGTTGCTCAGGCCTAAAATCTTGGAATCATCCTTAACTTTTCTCTCTCATGCCCACTTTAAATCTGTCAGCAAAATCTGGTCGCTCTGCCTTCAAAATACGCCTAGAATTTAACCACTTCACCCCCACTTTCTCCAGCTACCGCCCTCATCCAAATCATCATTCTCTCTCACTTGGATTGCTAGAAAACATCCTAACTAGTCCCCTGTTCTAACCCTGCCCTTCACAGGCTGATGTCGACACAGCAAGGGTACTCCTTTTATTTATTTCCTTTTAATTGTTTAAAATTTATTTTTAGAGAAAGGGGAAGAGAAGGAGAAAGAGACGGAGAGAAACATCAATGTCTGGTGGCCTCCCGCATGTCCCCACCCTGGGACCTGGCCTGCAACCCAGGCACGTGCCCTGACTGGGAAGAGAACTGGTGACCTTTAGGTTTGCAGGCCGGTACTCAATCCTCTGAGCCACACCAGCCATGGCTAGAGTGTTCCTTTTAAAATCTAAGGCACATCATGCCTCTTCTCTGATAAATACCTCTGCAATGGCTCTCCATCCCTTATCATCAAAGCCACTGTCCTTCAGTGGCACACAAGACCCTATCTACGTCTTCTGGGTTTGCAACAATCCCCACTCCTGCCCGCCTCTGTAAGCCCCCCTCCAACTATTTCTTCCCTTCAGTAACTGCTTCAGCCATCCTGACCTCCTTACTATTCCTCACTGTATATATTATGTGACTTACTTACCTGTGATGTTTATTGCCACCCTCCCTTTACTTTATTAGAATGTAGGCAGAATATGTACTTCAAAAGGGTGGGAGTTTTTGTTTGGCACATGGATGTACCCTAAGAGATGAGCTAGTGTGAGGCACGTAATAGGTGCTCAAACCAAAATTGCTTAATGAATGAATTTTAGTCTCTTGGCAAACCATAGAGCCTAGCCACATGGCTACATTTGTTCCACTAAGTTTCTTACTACATTCCTTTCTCTTAAAAATAGTCTGTGCCATTTGCTTGCCCATTTACCCATCCATTAATCATCCACTCAACACAAATTTTTTTTTTAATATTTTATTTATCTTTAGAGGGGAAGGGAAGGAGAGAGGAAGGAAACATCAATGTATGGTTGCTTCTGGTGCATCCCCTGCAGGGAACTGACCTCTGCCGGAAACTGGCCTGCAACCCAAGCATGTGCCCTGACTGGGAATCGAACCACGATCGTCTGGTTCGCAGGCCCGCGCTCAATCCACTGAGCTACACCAGCCAGGGCCCACTCAACACAAATTTGAGCAACTACAATATGCTGTGCACAGGCATTAGGGACCGAAGTAAAAGGCTGAGGTTTGTTTTCACAGAAGACAAATAGACAAGGAATCATATAAAAACAATTCAGCCTGCTGACTGCCTTTGTAGAAGGAAGCCCTGGGTATAACAGCATGACAAAAGAAAGCCATCTAACTGACCAGGCTGGAGAAACAGGGGCTACCAGGAAAGACTCTCCAGAAGACATACTCCTCGGGTGGAGTTAGTTAAGGAGAGAATGTCGGTACAGACTGTAGAAGAATAGGGAAGAGCCACTCTAAGCAGAGGGCACAGCTTGTCAAAGCGCAGCCACGCTATAGGAGCATGAAGCCTTGGGGAACCTCAGGCAGCTCAGAGTGGCAGGTACTGAAATTCAGGGGATCTGTGGAAGCAGAGGCGTCTCTTTTCACTCATGCTGCATCATTTGATTTAATTCTGAAGTTACAGGGTAGCCCATTAAAATTGCATTTCAAGTTTGCATTTTAGAAATATCTTGTAACAAGTGGTATGGTGAAATGGAGTCTTCAGAAAGACCATATACATAAGCATAGATTTTAACTCAGTTATAAGACTGGTATAAATTAGTAGAGACCACTAAGAATTGTAATTTCTTTAAAAGATTTTGTAATTTTTTTAAAAGATGTTTATTTATCTTTAGAGAGGAAGGGAAGGAGAGAAGGAGAGAAATATCAATATATGGTTGCCTCTCTTGAGTCCCCTGCTGGGAACTGGCCTGCAACCCAGGCATGTGCCCTGACTGGAAATTGAACCGCGATGGTGTGGTTCGCAGGTCCGCACTCAATCCACTGAGCTACACCAGCCAGGGCAAGAATTGTAATTTTTGACTCAAAGTAACTTGGCAAGTGTTAGCACTATTATTGTTTACCTTTGTCTCCTCCAAAAGACTCAAAAGAAGAGAAATTAAAAGAAGGACACTCAGAGAAAATCTTAAATACACCCTGGCCCAACTCCAAATCCCCAGCAAAGTGGAATAAACAGCAAACGAACAGGCAGGAAGAAAACTACCACCAAGGTCATTCTTTACCCAACGGGGAGCTCACAATGGTAGTCTGGGGAGGGCTCACGTGCCAAAAGAAACACCCAGCCCATCCGTGTCATCGCCCCACTCTCATTCTCTCCCGCACATCTCATATTTTTCTTTCCAAAAGATATCAACACTCCATAGCTGCTCGTCACTGGACTCTAGTAATCCTCCTGGTGTCGCCCCAGTGAAGTCATTCTTTGTCCTTAAAGCAAAGGGCAGGTATTGCCTCAATCACAGGAATGGATGGTAACCTCAACCAACTATTTTACTTTGTGAGGGCACAAAAGATCTTTCTCAATTGTCTTCTTTCACAACGTGCCCTGGTAGCCAAGCCTCAGGCATTAGTTTGGTTTGGAAGACTGTTTTAGGCAGTTGGAGAACAAGAACTACCCTTGGCACCGATACAGGACCGAACCTTCGCAGGTGAATACAAGCAATAGGTTTTCTTTTCTCTAGCTGCAGTTACGCTGCCTTAGGATTTGTTAATGAGAGATTTTTACCTCTCCCCAAGTATTTATTCCACTAGTTCAAACAGAGAAATAGAAATCAGGCACAGAGATCCTAGGTACCAGAACCAAACACCCATTTCTCTTTCAGGTCAGCACATGGAATTCAGAAACGTTGATTACAGTCAAAGCACAAAACATTCTTTTTTAAAAAGATTTTATTTATTTATCTTTAGAGAGGAAGGGAAGGAGAGAAGGAGAGAAATATCAATGTATGGTTGCGTCTCATGCATCCCCTGCTGGGAACTGGCCTGCAACCCAGGAATGTGCCCTGACTGGGAATTGAACGGTGATCGTGTGGTTTGCAGGCCCGGTGATCGTGTGGTTTGCAGGCCCGTGCTCAGTCCACTGAGCTACACCAGCCAGGGCACACAAAACATTCTTGCCAGCAGTATCCATGTGTGTTCACAGAGGTACACGCAGATGTGGTTGTGCACGCATGCGACTTGACTATGTTACCTGCCTGACCTCCTTATGACAAATTATTTCTCAAACTAGCTACAAATAGGATGAAAAGTCACTTTTGAAGAGATGTAAAACTATTTGTTGAACTAAAAATGATACTAACCCTTTGGAACAAATAAATGTTTCATGCTGGCACATGACACTATGAACCTGAAATCTAAGCACCAATTCTAAAATGTGTTGAAGGGTTTTTTTTTGTGAGTGTGTGTGTGTGTGGGGGGGGTCCTTTTATTCAATTGTAAAGTGATTTTCTATGAAATAAACTTAAAAAATAATAGCTTCTCAAGGATTGCCCAATTGTTATGAATTGAAATCTCTGCCTTCCATGGAGGGCCCCTTATAGAGCTTATTATTTAGGTAATGAAAGGTTTTAGATCGGTCTTTAGACCCTGCCGTCACTTTTCCTCTAAATAACAACACATTTTTAATTCGTAGTGTTTGGAGGGGGAAAGGGAGGGTCAGAATGGTTCCTGCTTTTGTTTCCCTGGGAACAATTACCTAAGGACACCCAAGGATACTGTGCAACTCAAATATGATCAAGCATATGTATGCATGTGTATGTGCACATTATAAAAAGAAAATAAAGAACAATCTGAAATTTGTGGTTTGGGGATTTCTTACTTCAAACAGCAAATCAGTTTAAAATATGTAAAGCATGATTTCCTTTCTTTACTTATTGCTAAATCTCCTACCGCTTTCTCTAACATGGTTATAATGTCTAAAGCCATGCTTTTTATAAATATATTTGATTCAAAATAAAAGCAACAGCAGTAGCAAGGTGGAAGATTGGCTTTCTCGCAAATAAAAAAGTTTGTTCTTAAGGAAAAGACAAAAAGAACCTAAATTCAACAGAAAAAAAGGTTTCAAACTAAGACTTAAGAAAATGTATTTGTTTTTTCTCATCTGTTCAATGAAAATAATCTTAACAACTACCTCACAGGGTTGTCACAAGGGTTAAAAGAATTCATACAAGCAAAGCACTGAAAATAGTGTCTAGACCCATGAGTGCCAATAAATATTAGCACTCATAGTTATTATTGGCAATGGTTCATGCTATTAAACCACCCTTTGCTCTCTCAGCAGCGAAAGCAGTCTTAAAGGGATTATGATCTTGTGAAAATTCTGGCTGCCAAATAATGATAGCCCTATTTCACAGAGGGAGTACGCTAAAAAAACTGCTCACGATTTCTCCAACTCAGAAGAGGTAATTAGAGGAATCAAGTGTCTCTGATTTGGGAAGGGAAGGCTGTTATCTAGAAAAGAGGAGGCTCGTTCTGCATTTCCCAGAGAGCCCGACTGAAGTAAACCCTGGCAATTACAGAGGGAAATGTCTGCTCAGTATAAGACTTTCCAACATCTGACAAGGGAACCCTCACGTGCTGTTGGTGGGATTGTAAACTGGTGCAGTCACTGTGGAAAACAGTACAGAAGTTCCTCGAAAAATTAGAACTAGAACTATCATATTACCCAGAAATCCCACTTTTAGATACTTCACTGCAGAAATCCAAAACACTAATGTGAAAAGTCACATGCACCCCCATTTCACTGCAGCATTATTTACCACAGCCAAGATACAGAAGCAACCTGAGTGTCCATCAATAGGCAAGTGGGTAAAGAGGTGGTACTCATACAAAATGCTCAGCCATAAAAGGAATGGAATCTTGTCACTGGCAACGACGTGAATGGACCTAAAGGGCACAAATCAAACACAGAAGGGCAAATACCACATAATTTCACTCACACGTGGAATGTAAAAAAAAAACAAAAACAAATGAACAAACAAGACAACATTCTGATGGTTGTTAAATGGGGGGAGGGACTGGGCAAAAAAGGGGAAGGGGTAAAGGTGTAAAAATTGCCAGTTTAAAAACAGTCACGGGGGTGTGAAGTACAGCATAGGGAATGTAGTCAGTAACATTGTAATAACTGTACGGTGTCAAATGGGAACTAACCAGAGCGATCACTTCATAAGTTATATGAATGTCTTATCATTAGGTTGTATACCTGAAATTGACATATTGTATGTCATCTGTAATTATAAAATTAAGGAACAAAACAACCCTTCAACATCCAAAACACTCAAGTTTATAACAGGAAAGAATGCCTTGAAGAATAGAGCGTATAATGTCCCTGAGTATGAAAGCAGGTGTTTCATTCACCAAGGATGCTAGAGAAACGATTTCTTTGTAGGTCCATAACATTATTGTTCTTATTAAGACACCAACAATGACAGCTGCCACCATCACAATGAGGAGAATGAGAGTTAACACTTCTACAGAAATCGCCCAGGATTGCTGTAAGGACTCCACACACAGGACCCACGGAATCCTTATCACAGCCGCCTGGCTCCAGTCTGTGTCCTTAACCACATGACACACTGCCTGGCTCCGTTTTGGAAAGCCGAGCAAGTTCCTTAGCCTCTCTGTCCCTCCATCTCCTCGTTTATAAAATGAGGACAATAATAGCACTTACTTCAGATGATAAAGATGAAATGAAATAATACACTTGTTTAGCACCTAGAACACTGCCTGACATATAGCAAGTACTTGACATGTCATTTTTAATATAAAGGTCATTTCAACTTTTAAGAGCCTTTTTTTACTCAAATGGCAAGTTAGGGAAGGCATAAAGAACTGTCTTGGCATAATGAGTAAAATGCCTCAACATCTTTTTTATCAAACAAGTCAAACAAGTGGAACCCAAGGCTTGCTGATGTAGGATTGATTTTCCAACTAAACAAAATCAGCCATGAAAAACATGGGCAAAACAGCTAACGCAAGAGTTCTCCAGTGAGATCAGATTCTCTGTAGACTTTGCTATGGCTGATTGTAATGTTAAGACCTTGTAAAAAAAAAATGGCCCAGAACCCACTATTGACTTCCATTACCATCTCCACGGCCTTGGCTAGTCACTCAACTCCACTTTCAGAATTCTTCACTGCTTTACACACTGTACTTTACCTAGTACCTAGGACTTACCAACGTTCAAACCTAGGTCAATCCAGTCCACTTCTTTTGCACCCGCTGTCCAGGCGCAACCTGCCATCCAAGGTGGCTCAATGAACCGTCTACTCACTTCTTTACAGATTCTCATAGAGGCAACGTTTAAAACTTCATTTCACTTAAGCTTCCAAGTCTACACTTGCTCCGCACCCAAATATCATAGACTCCTCAGTAATTGGAAAATAGAAGCATTCACATAAAAATTCTTTTTTCATATACTTTCCTCCACATTCCTAAACTCCTGCAACAGCATACCAATTCAACATTTACTTATCTCTCCCTAGCTGTTCCACTCTCCTTCTTCCTGTCCTCCTGCCACCCCTGCCCCCACGTGCTTCCAGACCTCCTCTCCTAGACCAACTCCTTCTTCTATTCCCTGATGCTACCTGGGAAATGTAGGTGACATTAGCATCTCTGGTCTGTCGTTGTGGCAACTGTCTCATCTCCCACCTCTGTCTTGGATCCTCACGCTTTTCCTACTCATCCATAAACAGGCCCATAAGAAAAAAAATCTAAATCCTGTTTCCCTCATAAGCCTTGACACTTCCCCCATTTTACTGCCAAATATCTAAGTCTCTTGCTACAGGTATTTAACTGGTTGAACTAATAACTGTGAATCACCGGAAGACAACCTGATACAGCTTATTCTTGATTACAATCAACCTTTTAAGTATGCTTAAAGGTTCTGACATCCAGCAGCTGCAAATTTTGTGACCATTATTTTTCCTACTTACATTGTGTTTTTAACAAATACAATAAAGGAAAACATACCACAGACGTTTGTTACATATGACAAACTATACTGTAACTAAATGTTGTGTGCTTTGGGGCTTCTAGCACAAAGTCTATACATTAGCAATACTAATACCCTAAAGAATGTTTTTTAAAGGATAATTATTATATGATCTAAGTCCTTACATTCTACAGAGTACTAACTAAACTTATGAACAATAACACAAAAATGTAAACTGTCTATATGAACTCTTAAAAGACTCATCTGATTTAAAACTTAATGCTTAAATAGAAAAATAAGCTTACACAAATAAAGGTTTCTCTGTTTCTCTATACCTTCAAGAAAAATGACCTGGCAAAATGACCTTAAATAGGAGAGAGCATAAAGTATTTACAAGAAGCCAGTAAAGGTGGGACACAGAAAACAAGGGGAGGGACAGGCAAGAGCTTGCTCCCATTGGGCCTCCCGGGTCAGAATTCAACCATTTTGTTATACCCTAACAACGGGAAGCAAAAAAGCTTTAAAGCTGGGAAATGGATCAGATTTGCAATTTTAAAAGAATTACTCTAGTTGCTATGTGGAGAATAAATGGGTAGTCAACCAGAGCAAGTGGGAAGGGGACAAATAGGAATTAGAAGGCAGCTTCAGAAGCCTAAGAGGGAAATGATGGCATCTTGGATCAGACAGGCAGCGGAGGTGAAAGTAAGAAAATAGATCCTGGAAAATACAATCAGTAAGATTTGGGGCATGATAAGATATGGGGGAAGGAAGGGAAGAGAGATGTAAATGACATGTTGGTTTCCTGAATTTATATACATATACATACATGGAAATGTGGATTCACACATCTTGTCCAATATATGAAAGTATTGACAGAAATTAACTATGGGAAGATGAATTTTATATATTAAAAGGCAGACTTTCATTTTTTTACTGTATAGATATCTGCATTGTTTAATATTTTCATAATCATCAGGTATACATTATTTCACAAATTCAGATGCAATAAAAATAAAGCACTTGCCTCATTGAAAAGGACAGAAATCGCCTTTTAAGAAGGAACAATCTATCCAGAGATACAAACACATAAAAGTATATGGCATATTGAAAGAATACCAAGTAGGCTCATGTTTGCAGACTAAGAAGGAAAGATGTGTGTTGGGACAGGATGACCAGAGGACGGAAGCTTCCAAGGGTAGGGCCAGTTCATAATATATATACACACGAAATGGAGAAGCATATAGTTTTTAAGCAGGAGGGTGAAAACTCAAGTTCGTATTTTTAAAAGATCACTGTAAAGGCAGTGTGAAGACTGGGCCAAAAGGGAGTTAAAGAAAATGGGCTGGCAGATCACTTAAGGCAGAATTTAAGCCAAATCAGTGGCGATAGAGATATAGAAAGGGAGAGAGATGAGATTCATTTCAGTAGACAGGACTTGGTGATTAAGCTGGATATGCCAGGTAGGGAAAAAGGAAAGTCAAGGATGTTTCCCATGGTTTCTAGTTTAGGAAGTTAGATGGTGGTGACATCCTCAATTTAGGTAATTCAACAACAGATTCAATGAGAAGATCATATATTTTGCTTTAGAGATGCTGAGATTAAAGTACCTCTGGAAGCAGGTCGAAGTGCTGAACAGGAAATTGGATATATACGTTTGAATTTGAGGAACAAGTCAGGAATGGGTAAGGAACACTATTACCTAAAAGAGAGAATTTTAAGCCTCTGAACATCATCTTACCCTTGATAAAATTTTCACTGAATTCTTGAGGTAACTTTTAAAAGTTCACCAGTTCCATTTACCCTCACAGCTATAAAAACTCCACATGATTGTTAAAGTCTCTGTAGGCAATAACTTTAAAAAGCCAGAGCTTCTTGTCTTGTTCTCTTTTAGTCTTTTTTTCTCTCTACGTCCTTTTCTTCTTCTCTCTCTCTTTCCTGTGTCTCTCTAGTTAAGGATGGTATACGAAATATAATATAAAAAACATTTTGTTACTAAATATTTTTATATTTTGTCTTAATTGTAAAATGCAAAGAAAAGTACACTTCCCAATTCTACCTTTAACAAAACCTAAGTCAAATAATGATTTACCTATGCGACTCTCCATCGATTTTCTCTTGCAAGTCACTGACCCTTAATCAACTGACATCCCCAAGGCACTCAATTCCCGCTGTAGCTTTCACCACAGAAGTCCCTGAAACAATTCCATGGTCCTGCCATTGCTCACTGTCAGAAATCCAAGGCACACGGTACCCTTGTTTAACCGATGGTGCATCGATGCCCTGGTTTGCTGGGAGGTAGAGAGGAACGACCTGTTGGCAAGGAAACAGCTGCTTCCTTCCTGAGCCAGGGAAAACCAGGAAGGTGACAGATGGGCAGAGAAAAAGCAGCCAAAAGTTGCTCTGGCTTCTCATTGGCAACAATTTTCACCGAGGCATGATGGATATTTGAAAGCATATTAATAATGACTGAGAGTTTTATCTGCCTGGAGGCTCTGCTGAAGTTCAGCAGGGCTTCCCACACATTTTGTACATTTGAAAAACTTTTTAAGTTTGTAGTGGTACAAAGAACCTGGTCTCAGTCTACGTGCAGTGAATTAAGACTGCAAGACACTGTCCCATTTCACTTTAGGATTATACCCAAAAGAATGCGCTTCCTAGTAAAAAAGAAAAATCATTTTCTGTAATTATATTTGTACAACTTAGAATTGCTATTAAATTTCATTTAAAACGTTTTTCTTAAATGTTTACATCTATATTTAATTTCAAAAGATTTGTTGCTAACGTTTATATCTTGTTCTTTATCATACCCCCTCCCACCCACTTTCTGTACCCAGAAAATTAAATATCCAAGGATTCCTGGATAAAACAGACAACCACTGGATTGATATAACATATTTTAAAAATAGCATAAGTACGTTATTGTTCATCAAATAGAAATTCGCAATCACTAAAAATAACATTAAAATTAGTGTGGGCATGAAGTATGGAATTTTAAAACATCAGTTTACTACACTGATTAATTCAACATTTATATTTGCATCAGAACTTAATAATCCCATAAATAAATAGAGCTCTCAGTTATTTTTTAAAAAACCAAGGGATAACATATGTATTTAGACATATTAGCAGCGTAAAGATGTATGCTTCAACACACTTATTGGGAAAACGTCTCAAAATATTACTACACTGAATTCAAGGGTATCCTCAGGAACCTGACATAAAAGTTCTCTAGAATATCAACAGTTCAGTAAATTCCAAAAAAGGAAAAGGGTCAAATAGGAAATAGCCTCAAATTAATCGACAAAGTTCAGTGCTTGCTCTAACTTGATTTTTCTCTCCATTGCAAAACAAAACAAAACAAAACAGAAAACAACCGAGTCTCTGGGATGGGTGAGTGAGTCACTTAGATGAAAGTTCATCTACTGGAATAAAAGGAGAGGCCGCTTGGGCAGGTGACACCGGGGAGTCGGTGGTAGTGCTGACTTTCGCTGGTGAGTTACAAGAAGATCCAGCACTGCTGCTGTTTCCGTCAAGAGTGTCTGAAGATACACAGACACCAGGATCTGACAGCTGTGCAACGTCAGAAGAAAGCATGTTGGTGATGCCCTGGAAAAATCTCTTTGGCTGATACTCAGTTTCCATTTCACATTTTCTTTTCAATGGTCCAAGAACACTTGGTCTAATGCAATTAATGGGACTCTGGCTTCTTCGAGTAGTAAATCGGGTCGTTGGGCTGGGAATAGGACTTGGAGGCAATCCATTGCTACTCACAAAACTTTGCAACGATGGAGAAAAACACTGCTTCCCAATTCCGCGGGTAGGCGATGGTGCCGGGGACACCGGAATGAAATCGATGCGCTTCGGGGAGGACGATTTCTCCACGTCGTTGTCACTCAGGCTGAAACTTTCCTCCCAGGAGTGGCTTATCTGCATTGCGTTCTGTACCTCCCGCTCGTGGACCGTCTCTCGGTTGATCAAGTCCATGCCTTCCTCCTGTTTGATCTGGTGCAAGCGGCTGCTGTGCATACGGACGGGGGATGCTGGTAGCAGCAGGCCATGGCGGTTCGGGAACGTTGTGCTGTTCCGCCTGGTGCTCGGCGCCTCGGCCTGGAACACCGGCGAAGTGTCACTGAGGCCGTGGATAAGGGGGGCGCTGTTAGACCTCCTGAGGCCCCCGCCGCTGCTGCCGCTGCCCTCCACCGGGCTCCCGCCCGTACCCGGAGGCAGCTCCAGGTCTAGCTCCATCTTTTCCTGAGCCATGTCGGGGGGCTAAGGAGGCGGGGGCGGTGTGCAGTCAGAGAGCTAGTACTCCCATTCCCCGCAGTCCAGGTCCGCTGCTGCTGCCGCCACCACCGAGAATCTGTCAGCGGTGTCGATCCTCTGCGCTTGCGTGCCCCTTCGCGCAGGCGTTCTGCTACATCTCCCGTGGCGCCTGTTAATACGTCATAGCTGCGCCGCAGGCCTAGGGGGAGGGGCGAAGAGTGGTCGGGCGGCTAGTAAGTTCCTTCCGCAAGCTGCTCTTGAGCGCAAGCTCCCATGAACATGTTAATAAAGTTACCATATTCACTAGTATACACTTATTAAATAAGAACTCTGAAATAGAGGCCCTTGGTAACGTGGGGCTGTGTGCTGGGGAGCGGTGCTTGGCCTAACCAAAGAGGGTTTCTTTGAGGAAGGGACAGTCTCTTTAAGATAAGAGGCAGGCGAAATGGGTGTAATGTAGAAGTGTCCAGGAAGCGAAAAGCTAGGGCTGCCGGGTAGGTAGCAGGCGGGAACCAGGATGGGAGAGAGGGCTGAGGTGAGATGAGAGTGACGGGACGTGGTGGGACAGGGCAGATTCTCGTCTTTATCCTGAAAACAATGAAAACTACGAAGGTTTCCAAGCAGGTGTAGGATGATGACTGAAAAGCTCACTGGCTGCAGTCTGCAGTCTGGAGAATAGATTATTGGGAGATTAGACTTTACGGGGGGCGGGGCGGGGGAAACAGGAGGGAACCCTGAAGGCCATAAGGCATGGAAATTTGCACTAATGTGATAGTGTGGGAGAGGAGGTGGATGGAATGGTGAATTTGAGAACTTGGGGGGAAAGCAACCTGTAATTGCACAACTGTTTTATTTCTGTGCAGGCATTTCTGGCACAAGCATATGTATTCAATAATATTCAGTTATGAGGAATTAAGTTAAGGGAAAACAAACAAGTCTTCAAACTTTAAAAATAAAAACACTAGGCTCATGTAAACTTTGGTATCTCATTAAAATGGGTTTATATTTAATCCTTTATGTATTTACTCATTGTCAGTTTTTTTTTTCATACTGTGTTCCAGGCAGTGTGCTAGGAATGATTAGACCCTAATATGAGGACATGTAATTTCAATCAGGCGACAAAGAAAGAAATAGGCTATTTTCAGATAGTAAAAAAATAAAATAGGGTATAATAGAACACTACTCGTAGAAGGGAGAGGGCAATTAGGGTTGAGATCAGAGACAAGAAGCAAGCCATGCTGACCTCTGGAGGATGAATACTTCAAGAGAGCACAGCGCGTGCTAAGGCCCAAGGCAACGCGAGTTTGGGAAACTGGAAGGAAAAGAGGGCCATGCATCTAAAGCACAAGGGTGAGAGTGGGTAGGAAGTAAAGGTGTTTAGAACTTGTTCTAAGTATGATGAAAAACCACTGGGGAGTTTTAAGCAAGAGAGTGATATTATCTGGTTCATGCTTTAAATATCACTTTGGCTCTGTGGAAAAATACGCTGAAAAACGGCAGGAGTTGAGGCAGAAAGATGGATTAGGAAGGAATCTTTTTAACAGTGCAGACAGGAGAGGACTGGACTAGGGCTGTAGCAGATTGGTTTTTGATGTATTTAAAACCAGTAAGATTTGATATAGATGGTAAAAGAAATAGATGATTCAAAGGTAACTCATAAGTTTTTGTTTTTTGTTTTTTACTTGAACTAGAGTTTGAGGCAATATTAGATATCCATGTGGAAGGGAAAGAAAGCATATTGATTACTGTTCATCCCTCCCCTCCCCCCCTTTGCAGCAAAGAAAGACTCAGAGACGCTAAGTGGCAACCAACACTAAAATCCAGGTCTCTTGGTTCCTAGTCCATGCCTCTTCCCACTGTATCTCAAACAGCATTTAATTTGAATTCCCTGTAAAATACAGATCCTGTTGATAAAAATAACGATTATTCATGCCCAAGATTGTACAGAAACTAGTTTAAGCTTTCCAAGTGCCAGGCACTATTCAAAGGGCTTTACATGTAGTATTTTATTTAATCCTCACAACAATCCTAGGAAGTAGGTATTACTGCTCTCATTTTGCAGGGGAAACTGAGCTACAGAGATTGAATAGTGTCCCCAGGATGACAGTAAGTAGCAGGACCTGGATCCAGAGCCTGGGTACATGTTGCCAGTGTTGCCATTTCCACCTCCAGGTTGTTAGCAGCTTTGTAAAGGCAGTGGTTTTTGAGACAGGGTTTGAAGGATAGGTATAATGCTAACACTGAGATGACATTTTTTTTTGTTTTTTTGTGTTTTTTCCCCAGTTTTTTAAATATAATTTTTATTTAATTCTTGTTCAAGTACAGGTTTCTGTCTTATATTCGCAACCCTGCCCGCCCCCCGCCCCATGAGATGACATTTTACGTAGAAGTGGCAACATGATGAAAAAAATAGAGAATTTGGCTAATACATGAAGTACATGGTTCTCCATGTACAGTTGTCCATGTACAGTTCTCCAAGAACAGTTGTGGGGGAAAAACTTGGAAATCATTGGAGTGAGGGAACTGGAGCACCGGATGCCAGGCAGTAGCGTCTTTATTTGAATTGTGAGACAATAGGAAACCACGGAAGGTTTTTTGACAAGAGTAATGACACATGAGAGCTGTACTTTAAACAGGACCTGCCAGGCAGATCAATGATGGAGCTAAATTTGAGAATGGAAGATGGAAAGAACCAACATTTCCTAAGTGCCTACTACTTGCAAGGCACTGTAAACACTCCACAGTCCCTCTGAATCCTCACTGCAATCCCATACATTACATATTGTCATGCTCATTTTATAGAGAGGCAATTGAAATTCAAAAATTACAAATACACAGACAAGCAAAGATCTAAACTATTTTGAAACAATGTCTCATTTCAAAGACTGTGGTTTTTGCTGCATTTACCATGGGTTAGAGGAGAATTTGATGGCTAACTCTGAAATGAAAGTAGGGTCTAAACTAAACTTGGGAATGGTGAAAAAAAAAAGAGATGGATTTGGAGTCAGCAAGGAGTAATAACAACAGAACCTGACTGCCTGGATGTACAGAGGATGAAGACAGAGGAGTGACAAATGACTGAAGTTCAAGCAGTGGGAGGAATGGCACAACATTATTGAACAAGGACAGAAGAAAGAGGAGGAAGAGCTTCCAGTAGAAAATTAATGTTAAATAGAAAAAAGCATTAACTATAGAGCTTCTTATTTTATAATACCCATAGCATACTGCTAATGCATATTACTAAATTATTTCTAATGTGGTTCAAACATGCTGACATTATTCTTCTGTGTCTAGGTAAACACAATTACTCTAACTTACAAAACACGGAGGTGGTGATAAGCCTATAATATCAAACATTTCTGCCATTTGGTTTTGCCTGAACATGCTTCCCTGTTTCTACCCTTGTCTCTACAGTTACTTTTCCACCCATTGTTTAAAGGTCGTCCTGAAAAAAAAAAAAAAGAAAAAAAGAGAAGAAATAGACTTGATCAGTCTCTTTTCTGTTCAAAACTCTCCAGTGGACTCCTGCTCAGAGAAAAGGCTGAGGCTATTACAGTGATCGTAAGAGCTCTCATATAGAGCCCTATTCTGACCTGGGTGTCACTGCTAACTACCCGCCTCTCACAGCCTCCCTTGGACAGCAGTGGCCCCCTCACTGCTCTTTAGCTCACCAGGCATATTCCCCCTCCACTTAGCTTACTCTTCCTCCAGTGGATGTTCGTACTTGTCTGTCCCTTCAGGTCTCTGCACAAATGTCACTGACTCAGAGACTTGCCCTGACATTTCTCATAAAAAGCTCTAGCAGTTCCCAACATTAAGCCTACATTCCATGGTCCTTTATGTGTTTTTATTTTCCTCCACATGACATATAGGTATATATTATTTTTCTCCCCTTATACTCAAGAAGGTCAGCTCCATGACACCAGGGCCTTTGCTTTGTTCCCTGCTGTATGCTTAGTATCTAGAACAGAGCCTTGTACATAATCCTGAACAGGTAGTTTCTGAATCATTGTGCAAGTACACAATGAATGAGTGAATGGACTAACACAGTTTTGTTCAAAGGGAAGAAAGCTGTACCCTAAGCTTTTTCTAGACTGATTCTAAGTGCTCCTTACTTTGGCAATTATTTTTGTTATATCCAGAATAGTATAGTTATAGTGCCCTCCAGACCATGCAGGCCATGGTCTAACTAACCATTATGTGAACTGAGAAACTAAAGCCCTAAGTTTCCATTTTTTTCAACCACAGGCTGGTATACACTTGTTAGAATGAAAATGCTCAGTGCTGAGGATGCCAAGCAGTGTTTACTATACTGAGTTACTGCTTCTTCTTAAAGGAATCCATGAGAGAAAATAGTAGCCATAAAATGCAATTCAGCCTTTCACTAAAATGGTGCCAGAGGTAAGGCCCAGGAGAACTTCCCTGAGTCCATTCACCCTCCTGGTTTCGATCTGGGTATGAACTGAACACCACACTTGGCTGGTATTTATGCTCACTCCTAAGTCACAAAATCAGACATCAATTCAGTAGTTAAATTTTATTGTGATTAATATTATACTTTCTCAAACTAACACTTTCCTTTCAATCCTAGGGACAATTTGTCGCTATTAAACTCCCCAGATATCCATATTGAATGATGTGAAATACAAATACGTAGATGCACCCGTGTAATCTGCAATGAACTGGAAAATATCTCCAAATTTCATATTAACTAGCATCACCAACCTAGAATAAAAATATTGCAGAGGAAAATTATACTTTCAAAATATAGGAACTTGGGAGTGTTACCTGGAATAACCACTAAGAAAAAGGCTTGGTAGTACAGTACATACTGAAAGAAAATGTATACTCATGTTCTATGATGAAGCAATTGCACTCTTGGGTATACATCCAAGGGAAATAAGTGTTTATGTCTCCGAAAAAGACCTGTACAAGAATCTTCCTTGCATTATTATTTGTAATAGCTGAAAGCTAGAAACAACCCAAATGTCCATAAGCATTTAAATAGATGAATACATTATACAGTGGAATACTTTACTCAACAACATGGATGAGTTACATTATAATGTTGATTGGAAGAAATCAAACACAAAAGAATACAATTCTATGACTCCATTTAATGAAGTACAAGAACAGCCAAAATCAATCTATGGAGGTTGAAATTAGAATAGAAGTTACCCTTGGAGCTACTGACTGGAAAGAGCACAAGGGAATGTTCCATATCCTGGATGTGGGTGCTAATTATACAGATGCACACATATGTAAACATTTGTTAAACTAAAAACTTGAAATTTATATACTTTACTGTGTATGAAGTTAGACCTCAAACTGCTATTGATGCAAAGAGAAAGGGAATAGGAACTTGGAATGTAAATGGAGGACAGAAAAGAATAAGAATATACTCCAACTGGAAGGAAGATACTTTGTTCAAGCATTAACCATGAGTCTAACTCTAAACTGGAATTCTAAGCTTCTAAATCTCTCTGACTGGTCACAGTATCAGTGAAAGAATGGCCTACTAGCCTTGACAATAGAAAGAATGGAGACACACACACAAACACACATACACACACATATCCCTCAAGCTACATTTCACTGGGCCCCTAAAGACCAATAGATTCCAGCAGCCTCACAAAACCACTGGATACTTGTCTGAGGCCAGTTATAGGTCACCAGCAGAACCATCAGCTCACTTAGTCCTGTTCCCACATAGCCTTCAAAGTTAGTTGTTTTTAAGAAGGTATGAAGGAGGAAATGAAACCCACTTTATAGTCTTTGACTTTCTCAACTGCAATCTTTGTGTTCAATCAAAAAAATGGTTCTGGAGAAAATGGTTAAGAGCTGGCCAAAATGGAGGCATACATAGAAAAGCTTCGCTTCCTTGCACAACCAAAAGAAAGACAACCAATTTAAAAACAATGAACAACCAGAAGTGCAAGAAAATCAAACTGCATGGAACTCTGATAGCCCAGGAGTTAAAGAAACATTCAACCAGAGCAGCAGGAGGGGCAGCAAGGCAGCAGAAGGTGCAGGCAAGGTGGGGCTGACTAACCACAAAACTAAAGACTCAAAACCTCTAGCTGTAAAATACTGTGGGTGTTTCAATGGCTGGAGAAACTCCCAGTCTCACAGGAGAGTTTGTGGGAAACTAGGGCTAGAGCTGAGTGAGCAAGCGGCATTGTTCCCTCTCTGACCCTCCCCCACATACAGAGCCACAGCACAACAAAGATGACTGCTCCACTCTGGCAAATACCTAAGGCTCCGTCCCCTTACAACTTGACAGGTGTCCCCAGACAAAGAACTGTGGCCCAAATGAAAGAACAGATCAAAACTCCAGAAAAACAGCAAAGCAATGAGGAGATAGACAACCTCTCTGATGCAGAGTTCAAAACACTGGTAATCAGGATGCTCACAGAAATGGTTGAATATGCTCACATAATAAGAGGAAAAAGTGAAGGCTGTGCAAAGTGAAATGGAGAGAAATATACAGGGAACCAAAAGTAAAGGGAAGGAAACCAGGACTCAAATCACTAATCTGGAACAAAAGGAAGAAATTGACAGCCAACAAGAACAGAATGAAGAAACAAGAATTCAAAAAATGAAAAGAGGCTTAGGAACCTCTGGGACAACTTTAGGTGCCCCAACATCTGAATCATAATAGGGGTGCCAGAAAGAAGAGAAAAAGAGCAAGAAATTGAAACCTTATTTGAACAAATAATGAAAGAGAACTTCCCCAATCTGGCAAAGGAAATAGACTTCCAGGAAGTTCAGGAAGCTCAGAGTCCCAAATAAATTGGACCCAAGGAGGAATGCACCAAGGCACATCCTAACATTAAGTTACCCAAGATAAGGAGAGAATCTTAAAAGCAACAAGAGGAAAGGAGACAGTTACCTACAAAGAAGTTCCCATAAGACCATCAGCTGATTTCTCAAGAGAAACCTTGCAGACAGGAAGGGGCTGGAAAGAAGTATTCAAAGTCATGAAAGGCAAGGACCTATATCCAAGAATACTCAATCCAGCAAAGCTATCATTTAGGATGGAAGGGCAGATAAAGTGCTTCCCAGATAAGGTCAAGTTAAAGGAGTTCATCATCATCAAGCCCTTATTATGTGAAAAAAGAAAATCAAAAATATGAATAGTAAAATGACAACAAACTCATAACTATCAACAATTGATCCTAAAAAACAAAAACAAAAACTAAGTAAACAACTAGAACAGGAATAGAATGAGGGAAATAGAGATCACATGGAGAGCTATCAGTGGGGAGGGGAAGGGGGAAGAATGGCAAGAATGGCGGGGAAGGTACAGGTAATAAGAAACATAATTGGTAGGCAGAAAAAGGACCGGGGGTAGGTTAAGAATGGGAAACACAGAAGCCAAAGAACTTACATGTACAACCCATGAACACGAACTAAGGGGGGTGGGGATTCTAGAGGGTAGGGGAATGCAGGGCAAAGTGGGGATATAAAGGAGAAAAAAATGGGACAACTATAATAGCATAATCAATAAAATATACTTTAAAAATGGTCCTGCAATATTCTCCTAGCATAATTCATAAAATGCAAGAGTTAAATTAACACCAAAGTAACTCAGTGGGAGCTGTTATTACGTGTTGAAAGAATGAGATTGTGTTTCAGGATATGATTTTGGCCACAAGGAACTTATTTTTGTTATCAGTGAAAGAAAACAGTAGATGATCTCAGAAACTGTTATCCAGTACTCACTCTACAACTGTTGAGAGCCTATTAAGTGCAGAAAATCTTCCAGAATTTACCTGTAAAGTTGTTTAATCTAATCCTTAAATGTTTAAAGCAACATCAAAGTTTAGAAAAATCAAAGCAGGAGTATACTAAGGGGCTTTTGACACCTCTCACCTCTCATTTTGTGTAACAGCTAAAAGTCATCACACCAGGTACATGGAACTACATCCATTAATATGGAGGAAGTACAAAGAAAGACAAGGGCCTCAAAGGGGATGGAGGAAGTTCCCAGTTTAGGCCCTCAGCAAAGTAAGTAAATGCATGCAAATCATAGTTACTTTGTTCAATTTTTTCAAGAGAGAATATCAGTGAGTATATTAAAGATAGCCATCCACTCAGTGGATTGAGTGCTGGCCTGAGAACCAAAGGATCACCCGTCTGATTTTCAGTCAGGGCACTGTAGGGGGTGCACGAGAGTCAAACACACATTGATGTTTCTCTACCTCTATTTCTCTCTCCCTTCTCTTCTCTCCAAAAATAAATAAATAAAATCTTTTTAAAAAAGTCATCCAGCCCTCGTCTCTACTGCCTTAAGTCTTTTAAATAGAATAGAAAAATGAAAGAATATCATTTGTTCCTCACTGATTTTGTACATGTTGGGCAGTGTCTATTTTTGGTGCTTTCTTTGGCACTGAACTTCTCCTAGGCCATAAACCCATACATACGTACACACGTACACACACACGTACACACGTACACACACACGTACACACACACACACACACACACACGCTTCTCTCTGCCTTTCACCTCAAAGATAATGCATCTGGCAAGAAGAAAAATGGGACTGGGGGCTTTATGGATAATGTGTAAAGTTAATTTTAAAATATGCACAACATGAGAAAGCTGCAAATCTAGTTGGCTTATATACTGAAGGGCTCACCATGTTGGTGCACAGCAGGGCCATAGCAAAAAAGGTAAGAAAAAGTCAGATTATCGTTCTTTCAGCCCCGTGACCTGGGACAAGTCTGTCAACCTCTCTGGGCTTCACTTTCTCACTTATGAAGTGGGGACACAACCTGTTTGTCAGGATAAAATGATACCATGTCCATGACAGGCCTAGCAAACAGTAAAGGCCCTGTACGCACTGGTTTCTCTCTATCGAAATATTCAGCATTCTGATCACAAAATGACCCCGCTGACTTTCCCCCACCGCTCTCACCAGGGGGCCTCCCTTGTTCTCTTGCTTTAGTTTGATTCTGTACGGGAAAATTCTCTCTTCAGCTTCTTCCCTGAGATCATAATAATTCTTAGAGCTACACATTTCTTTGGTCTAAAAAGTGTGAACAGAAAGGTTCATATGCAATCAAGTAGACAGTTTTTAAGAAGAAAAAGTAACAAAAAAACCCCACCCCATATTATTTAAGAATTTTACACTCTGAGTCTAACAGATGGATCCCATGGGGGAGATAGGCCACTGGTCACTAAAAATGTGTCTGGATCAGTGAATACCATTCCCTTCAACCAGCCATTTGTCCATCCCCACCAGCAGCAGCAGCTGCCCTCCCTGGTCACACTGGACTTTCCAACTGAGACTAATCCAGGGGATTATTCTTATGTATTCACTTTAAACCCTGTTTTGAATTACTGCCGTCATGCTACTGTCCTTCCCAGCATATAATAAACAGCACAGGGACACCCGCTTGTCTGTGCTTGAAAAACATGTTAGATCCAGCCTCTCTCAGAAAAAAAAAATGAGGAGTAAAGAGAAAGAAACTGGGAAAAGATTCAAGGAGTTTCAATAGTTACTATTCCTCACAACACATCTTTCCCTCCATGTAGGTGATACCTGGAAGGTATGTTTCGAGGAGCAGGCCCAAGGTTCCAAAGAAATTTGAAGCTGCTGCCCCAGTCTAAAAGATTCATAAGCTACACGCTCTAAGAAAATGATTTTTTGTTTTGTTTTAGAGGGTAACAACAGCACAGCCAACAGCCACCAACTTCTCAGCTGCTTCAAGACAGCAAGGTTTACTACTGAGAAAGGGCAGTCCATACTTTCTTCTCCTTTTGCCCAGCTTCATGTTAAGATGACAAGGAAAAGCAACAAAAAGAAAGAGTATTAAGGGTGGGGCACGATAATTCCTCCTATTTGATACCAGCGAATCTATACACTGAATGCAATTGTAATTCTGTATCCCTCTGCCTTTTTCACCTGCAGCTTAGTAATTTGTTACCAGAAAATAAAACTTTTACCACACATGGAGTTCAGCTATCTGAAAGTCTCCAAGTATTAGGAAGTAATATAGATTTTTCCTCTTCACTCTGCTTTTGAAAATAGAAAGTCTAAGATATTAGACTTATTCAGTCCTTACAGTTTTTAAAAATTATTTTATTGATTATGCTACTACAGCTGTCCTATTTTTTCTCCCCTTTATTCTCCTCTGCCCCATACCTCCCTTCCCACCAGCATTCCTCCTCCCTGAGTTCATGTCCATGGGTCATACATACAAGCTCTTTGGCTTCTCCATGTCCTATACCATTCTTAACCACCCCTTGACTATTTTGTACCTAGTATTTATGCTTCTTATTCCCTGTACCTTTCCCCCCCACTCTCCCCCTCCTTATTAAGCCTCCATGTGATCTCCATTTCTCTGATTCTGTTCCTGTTCTTAGTTGCTTACTTAGTTTTCGTTTTTGTTTTTTAGGATCAATTGTTGATAGTTATGAGTTTGTTGTCATTTTACTATTCATATTTTTGATCTTCTTGTTTTAGATAAGTCTTCTTAACATTTTACATAATAAGGGCTTTGTGATGATGAACTCCTTTAACTTGACCTTATCTGGGAAGCACTTTATCTGCCCTTCCATTCTAAATGATAGCTTTGCTGGATTGAGTATTCTTGGATGTAGGTCCTTGCCTTTCATGACTTTGAATACTTCTTTCCAGCCCCTTCCTGCCTGCAAGATTTCTCTTGAGAAATCAGCTGATGGTCTTATGGGAACTCCTTTGTAGGTAACTGCCTCCTTTCCTCTTGTTGCTTTTAAGATTCTCTCCTTATCTTGGGTAACTTAATGTTAGGATGTGCCTTGGTGCATTCCTCCTTGGGTCCAATTTATTTGGGACTCTGAGCTTCCTGAACTTCCTGGAAGTCTATTTCCTTTGCCAGATTGGGGAAGTTCTCTTTCATTATTTGTTCAAATAAGGTTTCAATTTCTTGCTCTTTTTCTCTTCTTTCTGGCACCCCTATTATGATTCAGATGTTGGGGCACCTAAAGTTGTCCCAGAGGTTCCTAAGCCTCTTTTCATTTTTTGAATTCTTGTTTCTTCATTCTGTTCTTGTTGGCTGTCAATTTCTTCCTTTTGTTCCAGATTAGTGATTTGAGTCCTGGTTTCCTTCCCTTTACTTTTGGTTCCCTGTATATTTCTCTCCATTTCACTTTGCACAGCCTTCACTTTTTCCTCTTATTATGTGAGCATATTCAACCATTTCTGTGAGCATCCTGATTACCAGTGTTTTGAACTCTGCATCAGAGAGGTTGTCTATCTCCTCATTGCTTTGCTGTTTTTCTGGAGTTTTGATCTGTTCTTTCATTTGGGCCACAGTTCTTTGTCTGGGGACACCTGTCAAGTTGTAAGGGGACGGAGCCTTAGGTATTTGCCAGAGTGGGGCAGTCATCTTTGTTGTGCTGTGGCCCTGTATGTGGGGGAGGGTCAGAGAGGGAACAATTCAGCTTGCTTGACTCTTAGCCAGCTTTTAGTCACTTGCTACCCACAAGCAAATTGGGTCCTTCTGGTGTTGATTCCCAGGGTGGGTGCATTTCTGTATGTTCTAGGACCCTGTGGGTCTCTCCAGTGAATTCTCCCATGAGGCTGGTAGTTTCTCCTGCCACTGCGACCCCCACAGGTTTTTACAGCTAGAAGTTATGAGACTCTCTTTTCCCTCATTGGAATCCTGGGTTGGGTAGTCTATCTCTCCCCAGTTGCTCCTCCTGGTTTATCTGCACAAAATGTGGGACCACCCGGTCCTCCAGCCACCACCGCCTTGCCTGGAGTCCTCTCTGCCCTGGCTGCCCATCTCCAGCCTTCATACCAGTCTGAATTAATGTTTCTTCTTTAACACCTTGGTTGTCACACTACCATACAGTCCAATTTTCTGGCAGTTCTGGTTATTTTTTGTTTTGAAATTTGTTGTTGTCCTTCTTTTGGTTATGCAAGGAGGCAAAGCATACCTACCCATGCTTCCATCTTGGCCAGAAGTCCCTCAACCCTTACAATTAAGACATTTACCAACAGACTATGTTGTCATTGTCATCATCATACAGTAGTAGTTTCCGTTTACTAAGAGCATATGTGCCAGGTATCCCTCCAAGTAATGTGTATATATTAACTCATCTAATCCCTATATTATCTCTAAGAATACTGTCTTTATTTCATAGATGAGGGAAGGGAGGAACAGAGAGATTAGCTAAATTACCTGAGGTAACATAGCAGGTTGTGTAACAGAAGAATTAGAGTCCAGGGGTTTGGCTTCAGAGGCTAAGCTCTTAATCACTACACCTTACTGCCTCTCATGAAATATATTTGGGTTCCTCAAACCTACCATGTGCATGGTACCCCAGGCTATCTTTGAAGAGCATTGATGGGGTTGACCTGTACAGGAAAATGATTATGTTTATCAGAAAAACAGATGAGCGGTACATGCAATTTCATGAAGGTTACATGATTAAGCAATTAATAAATGCCCTATTTCCCCCCAAAGCAGTCATGAAAACAAATACTAACAATTAGAACCACAGAGTGTCAGATCTGAAAGAGACTCTAGAAATCACCTACACTAACTTTTATCAGCAAGGAAACTGTGTTTCAGAGAGGGCCTGTGATTTCTTCAAAGTCAAAACGCCATCCAGGACAGAGTCAGGATAATTTATGAAATTCATATGGATTACTTCCTAACACGTGCTTCCTTGATTCCCCGTTCACTTTAAATTCTCTCTCTATAAGCAAAAGCATCCACTTCGTGGCTTTAACTATGACCAATGTGCTGATGACTCTCACATTTATATCCCTACATGGGGCTGCTCTATCTCTAGACTGTCATATATAACTAACTACTAGATGTTTCCATCATCTATTCCACAGGTCCTTCAAACTCAGCTATGGACAATCTCACTTTTCCTTAGTCCAAATCTACTTCTTTTCTTGAGAATGAATTACACAACATTCTCTCAAGACAACCACATCAAAACTCAACATATTCTAGATCTCTCCTCTCCTTCATGTCTCTCATATAATCTGTCACTAAACTGCTTCAATTTTACCTGCATAACATCTGACATCCTTCTCTTCCTTTCCGCCTCTATTAGCAAACATTCTATAATATTTCCTCCCAACTACTACAATAACTTCTTACAATTCTTGCTCATTTTAGCAAGTTTACATAAATGCTGCCAGAGTAAATTTTTAAAATTAACCTCATGAAGGTAACCCCTGCCTTTTGCTAAGATTCTTTCACTAATGTTCCCCTGTAGGGCAGGAGGGCAGGTAGGCAGAGGACAGAGAGGAAGGCAGACTGAAAGAAGGCAGGCAGAAGCAGGGGAGGAGGAGAAACTGGCTAATCTTAATACCTCCCCAAATTTCTCTACAGTTCTACTCCCTTTGAATGAGAAGTGCTACGACATAGTATTTGGTAACTCAGGATCCAAAGCCAGAGAACCTGGGTTGAAATCTTGACTGTACCTTATGCACGCGTGACCTTGGGGGTCAGGTTACTTACCCTCCCTGCGACTCAGATTCCTCATCTAAAAAGTGAGGACCACATTCCCTCTATCAAATGACTGTGGTAAACATCATTTGAGGTAATGCTCATTTAAGCTCTTAGAACACAGCCACACATGATATTTCTCAAGACAGACACAGGAACCGTAACCAGTGTATCTTATTTAACTGGACTGTTATATAAACTTTTCTTTCCTAGACACCAACCACCTAGCCAGTTCTTCATACAATATTTATTGAGCACCAGAAATAAATGCAGTTCAGTTTGAAGCCTGAAAAAAATCTCAGTGACAGAGCTTCTCTACTAGAACCCTGAGATCTCAAATTCCTTCGTGCCCCAAAACAAGCAGAATCTGTTAAGATTAAGGCTTTATAAAGGGTACTGTAAACATGAAAAAGACCCAATGGAAGTTGAGAGTCCAGGAAGGAAGCCGCACATTATTAACTTTAATATAGGGCCGGATTTTGTGTCCTTGGCCTTCAGTAAGCATCAGAATCATCTGTGAAATTTTAAAAAGCAAACACATTAGACCCCCAATATAGAGATTCCCACTGAACAGGCTGGGGGCAAGGTATTGGCACTTTTATTTTTTAAAAATTGTCCAAGTGGGCCCTGGCTGGCATAGCTCAGCGGATTGAGCACAGGCCTGCGAACCAGACAATCGCAGTTCAATTCCCAGTCAGGGCACATGCCTGGGTTGCAGGCCAGTTCCCCGCAGAGGACACACGAGAGGCAACCATACATTGATATTTCTCTCCCTCTCTCCTTCCCTTCCCCTCTAAAGATAAATAAATAAAATCTTTAAAAAATTGTCCAAGTGAATCTGATGTACTCCAGAAGCTGGAAACTACTAAGGTAAAAAGCATGTCAACTGTCATAAGTATTTATTAAAATCCTGACAGTTTAGATGATGAAGAGATTGCCTCCAGCTCAGTTAGGAGAGGAGCAGACAGTATATGAGGAACCTTGAAAAAAGCACCCCAGGAGAATCCATTTTAACCTGACTAATTCAGGGTGCAAGAGGTCATATTAACAACAGGACTAGTTGAGTAAAACCTGTCAGTGAAAATTTTCATTTTTCTGTTATCTGGACTTCTTCCTGTCACTGTTTTGAACCCAAGAAATTAGAACCTCAATCAGTTGGAAAGGGCAGATAGTCAAAGGCCAGGAATGAGAAGAATCTGCCCCCCTCCTCAGGAGCTGAGATGTTTTGCCTGCAGAAGGCCCTCACCAAGGGACAGGAAGAGCTGAAGTTGCAAATTCTGCCAATTACATGGCACCTGACCTTTGAGATACTCAATTGAAACGTGATTTAAAGGGACACTAGAAGATTGTATCACCTAAGAGTGCGCAGGAAGTTTCCTGAGTCTTCATCCAGCGGCAGAAGCAGACCTTTCCCCATTGAATACGTTTACAGGAAGAGACAAAAATAGAGAGTTCTGATTATATCCCAAGGGTGCTGCTTGTTACACATAGAACACTTGTCAAATGTGGCAGAACGCTGAAGAAAATAGGGATTGTGAGAGATCTGAGACGGTGGCAGAGTAGGAGGAAGTTGCACTCACCTCCTCCTGGGACCAAACTAGAATTACAACTAAATCATGGAACAGTCAGCCTGAATAACCAACTGAAGACTAAATGAAAAGAAGTCTTAGAACCAAAAAATTACAGAAGAAGCCATGTCGACACTGGTAGGAAGGGCGGAGATGCGAGAACAGCTGGCCCTCCACCCACCTGTGGTGATGGAGAATCCAGAGGGACATCTTAGTCACGAAGATTCTCTAATGAGGAGCATTAAATCGCAACCCCGTGCCAGGCTCCCCAGACTGAATCATCAGATTTGGGAAGAGGACCCCACGTAACATCTGGCTGTGAGAATCAGCAGAGAGTCTGTCCACTAGAAAAAGACAAGAGTCCACTAGAAACCCAGGTACCCTCTTAAAGGGCCAACACTCAAGACCCCATTTTGCAGGTACTCACACTGGAACAGTGGCTCAGAGCAGGCTGGAGACATACAAGGTGAGACTGGGAATTATGTCTACTGGGAGAAGGCTAGAGGGACAGCAGCCATTGTCACTGTCCTCGCCCACAGTGCCCACAGACACCATCTTTCCAGGCCGGAGCACCCTCCCCTGCTGTTGCATCAGCCTGAGAAATGCACTAGCTCTGCCCTCCTGATTCCCTACAGCCCTGCCCTGCTAGCCTACCTGCTCCCGGAAGGAGTCAGCTAGCTGAGGCCAACCTGGGCTCATGGTGCAGAGTTTGTTGAGGGCTTTTGAGGAAGTCTGAATGGATGCAGAGGGTGTCAGAGATACGCAGGAAGATGCTGAATGGATTATCATTAGGACCAGGGCTGATTTCAGCTTGCAAAGGTGCTATCCCCCGAATGGAGATCCACTAGCCCCACCAGATCAATTCCCTGCAGCCCCACCCTGCTAAAGGTCACACATTGCAGAGGCGTCTGCTGGCTGTGGCCAGCCTGGGCCCGCACTGTGGTCTTTCTTGGAAAGTTTGCAAGGAATTCCAAGCAGACTCTGGCTGTGTCAGAAGTGTACTGGGAAACTAAGTTGTGTGACTCTAGTTAAGAGCCATTTTCTCTTTGCATGCCCTGACTGGCACTACTGTTCCTGTGCAGAGTTCTGCCTCCACATGGCCAAATCTTAAGCTGTTTTAATCTGATGAACTCCACTGGCTTCATCCTGACAGTTCTCTGACACCACCCCACTGAAAAGATCTGCAGGCCCCAGGCAAGTGGGCAGCTGGCCTAAGACCACCATTGGTACCAAGTGTGAATCTGTATCAACCTGGTGAATACCACTTGTCCATACCTGGTGACTCACTGAAGACCTAGCTCATGTAACTCATGTACCACCGGAGGCTCTTTAAGTGTCTAAGCCTAACAGGCAGCCAGCAATATTGCTTTGTAGCTCCTAACAGGTAGCCTAGCACTGGTCACAGGCAGTGTCTGACATTGACCTGCACTGGAGTCCCTCCCAAAAGGCCCCAGAACCAACACACCAAAAGGCAAGCTTCAGATGACAGTGGAGCACAAGCCAATTAGCTCAACAAGTGGCACAAATAAGGAAATATCTTATAAGGCACCAGATACTGCTAAGGCAAATTCTATGTTGTGGGGTCAGACCTGAAAAACAGTTCATAACACTGTGGCCAAGGTCAATCCTCACAGTCACCTAAACTCAGGATTGACCCCACCCACCAACGGGACAATAGCAATCAAGACGCAACTACAACAGAAGGGATCACATAACCCACACAAGGGACATTCCTAGATCACCTAGATTAAGTCATCAGACAACACCACCGATTACCAAAGGACACCTACTACATAAGGCCACCATCCCAAGACTGGGAGACAAAGCATATCTACTTAGTAAACAGAAAGAGATACACAAAGGCAGCCAATATGGGGACACAAAGAAATGTGCTTGGAATGAAAGGACCATATGAAATAAAGACAAGAAATCTACCACATACAGAATTCAAAATGATGGCTATAAAACTGCTCAAGGATATTAGGAAAATGAATAAACTCAGTGAGAACTTCGAAAAAGAGATAGTAAACATAAAAAGAAGGACATGGAAACTATATAAAAAAGAACCAGCAGCCTGGCTGGTATGGCTCAGTGGATTAAATGCCAATTTGCAAACTAAAGGGTCACCAGTTCCATTCTCAGTCAGGGTACATGCCTGGGTTGCAGGCCAGGTACCCAGTAGGGGACAGATGAGTGGCAACCACACATTGATGTTTTCCTCCATCTCTTTCTCATTCTCTTCCCCTCTTTCTAAAAATAAATAAATGAAATCTTTAAAAGAGAAAAAGAAGCAGTCAGAAATGAGTAATACAATATCTGAGCTGAGACTACATTAAAAGGTATCAACAGCAGATTAGATAAAGTAGAGCAACTAATCAGTGATTTGAAAGACAAGGGATCAGAATCCAATTAAAGCAGCAAAAAGAATTTTAATAATTGAGGATCAATTAAGGGACCTTTGGGACATCATCAAGCAAAATAACATCCACGTCATAAGAGCCCCAGGAGAAGAATTGAGAATGTACAGGACAAAGTAATGACTGAAAACTTCCCTAACCTGGTGAGGGGAAAAGGCACACAAGTCGAGGAAGTGCAGAGAGTCCCAAACACTATGGACCCAAAGAGGCTCATACCAAGACATATCATAATCAAAATGCCAAAGTTTAAAGAGAAAGAGAGAACCTTAAAAGCAGCAAGAGAAAGACAATTACTTACAAGGGAGGTCCCATAAGACTGTCAGCTGATTTCTCAAGAGAAACACTCAGGCCGGTGGGATTGGCACAAAATATTCAGAGTGATGAAAAGCAAGGCCCTACAACCAAGACTACTCTACCCAGCAAGGCTGTCATTTAAAATGGAAAGGTACGCCCTGACCAGTGTGGCTCAGTTGACTGGAGCATTATCCCATAAACCAAAGGATGCAGGTTCGATTCCTGTCTGGGCGCATGCCTTGGTGTGGGTTTGGGCCCTGGTTGGGGTGCACACAGAAAGCAACTGGTTGATACTTCTTTCTCACATTGCTATTTCTCTCCATCTCTCTCCCCCCACTTCCCCTCTCTCTAAAGTCTAAAGGCAGGTCCTCTCATAAGGATAAAAGGTTAAATAAATAAATAAAATTCAATGATAAAGAGCTTCCTAGACAAAAACAACAATAACAACCCCCAAAATAATTAATGGAGTTCATTACTACCAAATCAGTTTTACCCAAAAAGTTAAAGGGACTTCTTTAAGAAAAAGGATTAAAAAAAGGGAACATAATTAGAAAGAATAAAATGTCAATATACACATGCCTATCAATAATCACTTTAAATGTGAATAGGTTAGGTATTCCAATAAAAAGACACAGAGTAGCTGAATGGATAGGAGAATAAGATGCATATCTATGCTGTCTGCAAGAGACCTACTGCAGAACAGAAGACACACACAAACTGAAAGTAAATGGATGGAAAAAGATATTTCATGGAAATTAAAACGAAGAAAAAAGCTGGGGCAGAAATATTTATATCAGACAAGATAGACTTTAAAAAAGGCTACAATAAGTGACAGAGGATACTACATAATGATAAAGGGAGCAATCCAACAAGAGGATATAACCCTTGTAAACATTTATGCACCAAACATAGGAGCACCTAAATACATAAAGCAAATCTGGATGGACATAAAGGAAGAGATTGACAGTCATAAAGTCATAGTAGGGATTAATATGCACATTGACATCAATGGGTAGATATTCCAGACAAAAAATCAACAAGGAAACAGTGGCCTTAAATAACATACTAGATCAGATGTATTTAATTGATATTTTCAGAGCATTTCACTGCAAAGCAATAAAATATATACATTCTTTTCAAGTGCATCTGGAACATTTTCCAGGATAGACCACATGTCAGGACACAAAACAAGTCTCAAAAAGTTTAAGAAGATTGAAATCATATCAAGCATTTTCTCCAATCACAATGATATAAAACTAGAAATCAATTACAAGAAAAAACTGGAAAACACACAAACACAAGAAGGCTTAATAACATACTAGTAAACAATGAATGTATTTTTTTTAAGATTTTATTTATTTATCTTCAGAGGGGAAGGAGAGAGGGAGAGAAATATCAATGTATGGTTGCCTTTCATGCATCCCCTGCTGGGAGTTGGCCTGCAGGGAACCAGCCTGCAACCCAGGCATGTGCCCTGGCTGGGAATCGAACCGCGATCCTCTGGTTCGCAGGCCCGCGCTCAATCCACTGAGCTACACCAGCCAGGGCCAACAATGAATGTATTAAAAAATGAGATCAAGGAAGAAATCAAAAGATACCCATGAGAAAATGAAAATGAAAATACAACACAAAATCAATGAGACACAGCATAGTTGTCTTAAAAGGGAAATTCAAAGCAATAAAGAGCTACCTCAAAAAAATTCTCAAATAAACAATCTAACCTTACACTTAAAGGATCTAGAAAAAAAACAAATAAGGCCTAAAATGAGTAGGAGCAAGGAAATAATAAAATATCAGTGCTAAAGTAAATTAAGCAGAATATAAAAACAAACAAACAATACAAAAGATCAATGAAACCAAAAGCTGGTTCTTTGGAAATATAAACAAAACTGATAAACATTTAATCAGACTCATCAAGAAAAATAAAGAAAGGAGACTTCCGTCAAGATGGAGGCATAGGTGGAAACACTGTATCTCCTCTCACAACCAAGTTTAAAGTCAACAAAGTTTCAGTAACAAAAACGCAGCTGAAACACAAAAAATTGAACTATATAGAAGTCCAACAACAACGAATCATTCAACTGGACCAGTAAGAGGGGCGGAGCCAGCAGCGAAGCAGGGTTGGGCAGGAAAAACTCCCGACCCAGGTGCGCGGGCAGCCTTCGGTGGATCCCAGGTGTGCGGTAGCAATAGGTGGACCCAGTGAGGGAACAAGGCGGCAGGCTGACCGTGGTCACACTTTCGCGCACAGATAAACCAGCGAAGGAGCGAGCAGTAAGACAGAGGGCATAGGCCCCGGGGGTGGGAAGCAGCAGAGGGGACCACCATTGCCTCTCTTTGACCCCGCCCCCACATACAGCATCACAACCCAGCGACTGAGTTGTCCAGCCCTGGTGAACACCTAGGGCTCCGCCCTTATACATAACAGGTGCAAACAGACCAAAATATGGCTCAAGAAGAACTCAAAGCCCCAGAGCCGATAACTCTAAGCGACCAAGAAATAGCCAACCTACCAGATGCACAGTTCAAAACACTGGTGATCAGGATGCTCAAAGAACTGGTCGATTTTAGTCACAAATTAGAGGAACAAATAAAGGCTAAACTAATTGAAATGCACAGGAAACCAATAGTGATGGAAAGGAAACTGGGACTCAAATCAAGAAAGTGGACCAGAAGGAAGAAAAAAATGACCAAACAGAAAAATATGAAGAAACAAGAATTCAAAAAAATGAGTAGAGGCTTAGGAACCTCCAGGACATCTTTAAACGCTCCAACATCTGAATTATAGGGGTACCAGAAGAGGAAGTGAAAGTGCAAGTGGAAAAATTATTTGAACAAATAATAAAGGAGAACTTCCCCAATATGGCAAAGGAAATAGACTTCTAGGAAATCCAGGAAGCTCAGAGAGTCCCAAAGAAGTTGGACCCAAGAAGGAACACACCAAGGCACATCATAATTACATTAGCCGAGATAAAAATGAAGGAGAGAATTCTAGAAGCAGCAAGAGATAAGGGGACAGTCACCTACAAAAGAGTGCCCATTAGACTGGCACAATGTTTTTTCATTCCTTCCATAGTTATTAACTTAGGCTCTCCAGGAAGCCACTTTGATAAACTAAGTTTTCCTGGAAATACCACCCACTTCTTCTTTTACATGACAAATTCTTCTTCATAGAATTTCACATAGTCTCTCACAATATTTTTTGGTCGCCGTCTCCTTTTTGGTTGTATCTCCTTTTTGGTCTCTACTTTTGTTTTGTTTTGTTTTGTTTTACTTTCTCTGGTAATCAAAGAAATATTTGTTTATTGCTCAAATTAAGCACTATTGACATTGTTATGTAAAAGATTTCAGACTTTAACTTGTCTACATACCTTCCTCTCTACCCACCCACACAAGATGTGTATTAACCTGCCTTTTCCATGTTGTGTGATAGGAACATCTCTCCCATATTGACAAACACAGATTTACATCTTCAATTTCAATGTCTGCGAGGCATGGTTATAGTATGACTTTCTTACTTAGATTCCTGGCAATAGAAGATAGGTAGACAGAATTAAAATTTTTAAATTATTTTTGACAATGCTGTGTCGAACATCAATGTACATCTTGCACGCTCATCCAGTTATACTTTACAACATATTAGTAAAAATAGAAATGCTAGTCAAACAGATACCTTTAAAAACAATTTTTTGCTTGTAAAATGTCTATGTTTCTTATATTAAAATACCAGCAAAGCAAAGAGTAAAGATTTCCCACAATCCTCTGTTAACATTTTGTTAGATACATATCCACCAAGTGTTAACACGACTCTTTTTTCAACCCCACATGAGACTGTATTATACAGAGTAGTTTGGAACTCACTTATCATATTACACTGTCTTTTCCTGCACAGCATCATTCTATATTGCTATAAAGTGGATAAAAGAGCCATAATTTGATTTCACTGAGGGAAATTTGAAATGTTCCCAATTTTTGCTTTTATCAACAATGCTACAATAAAATATTGTCTATTTTTTGCCTCATGGTTCAATTGTTTCCTCAGGCTAAATTCTCAGAGGTAGAACTGCTAGGTCAGAGCACATGTGCTTCAAGGCTCTGACGAACAACACATCGCCCTTGAGAAAGTCGACACCAACTGACCTTTCCAGCAGAGTCTAAGTGTTCACGCTCCACCTTCGCTTCAACCTCAGGAGATTGTGCTTCTTAGACTCAGATCATGAAAAGTGGCATTTTTTTTGTAGTTTCAAAATTATTAACAAACTGGACATGTTTTTATGTGTTTTTTGGCCCTTCACAGTAAGCTAGTAAACTCACTTCACATGATCTATTACCTCTCCATAAACAAAATAGTCATATAAATTATATTTATTTCTTAAGACCTTAGATCCTCTTTTGCAAGAATTTAAAAAAGAAAAAAAAACATGCCTTGCATTTTTAGAAATAGCTCTGGTGCTCCTGCTGGAATATAGCTTTAAGTTTATGGCAGAACAGCCATCTTCTGCGGGTTGTATTAACGTCAGTCTATGCCAGAACACCCTTATAAAAAGTGTGTTGCTAGAGTACAGAACTCAGTATAGCACAGGCACACACCTGGCTTTTCAGTAGTGTGAGACTTTTAATAGGTATTAATATTTCATTATAATACAGTCCCGTCTCTGCTCCATGGAACAGATTTCTAAAATAAGACTCGAGGCAAGTTCTGCTTCATCACAGTGTCGATGTCTGTACTCTCTGAAGCATTAAAATTTAAAAGTAAAATCTCTGTCAGAACTTTCATTTATTCTTTTAGAGCTTTCATTTTTAAATTACTACCCATTATGAACAATTGTGACTGATTTCCTATGGAGCAAAACGTGGTGAACATTCTTTAAAAAATGGTTAAGAACAAATGACCTGCAAGGGAATTTAAGATGGTAGCATTCTATCAAAGCATTCTGATTTAAATGCTTAAAAACAATATTCAGAATACCTATTCCAAAAGGCAGTGAATGTATATGACCTTTCTCCATTTAAAAAAGTTCCTAGTTTTATTTAACTTAAAAATTTAAAAATGCACATGCCAAATGTATAAGATGCTTCAGTGTTTTTTAATAACTATCATGAAAGAGATCCAGGTAATTATAATTTGAAACCAATTTCGAGGAATGCACTGATGTTTGTGAAGAAGAGATCACATAATAAAGGTGAGGGCAAGATAAAATACACTTTATCAAGTGAACCAGAACAAAGTGTCTGTCTTTTTAGCATTATTTTGTTTTTTTACAAAGTATCTGCCTGAAGTTAAAGTATTTTATAGAATGTATAAAGTAACTTTATAGCATTAAGTGAAAAGTATAAAAATCCAGTAAAATAAATATTTATATTTTTAAAACATTCAGTAAAAAGATACTAACAAAATTCTAAAGTCCTACAATAGTACTTTGACAAAAGAATGTTTATTTCTATACAGCTAACAACTTCAAGAGACAAATCTTATCCTTCCAACTCATTCATTGAACTACAGGTCCCCAAATATAATCAATTCCAGATCTAGTGTAAGAGATGATTAAAACGACAGGTCAGGAATATAAGAGGGCACTAAGAAATGAAAAGACCATTGCATGTAATTAATAGTACTGTGGATTCACCTCCGATGAAGGGCTTAACCAACTAAATATTCCCAGGAATAACCCACTATTTAGCGTCTGAATGCAATGGGAACAAAACGACCACTATGGAGGGTGTTTATTATTAAAAGCCAGGTACACCCCAAAGTATCATCAAAGAGCAGCCACCTTGAAGAAAATCAAGAGAAACTGAAGAAGTGTGACATGTGAAAGCACGCTGAAACCAAACAGTGATGGTAAAAAAAAAAAAGGGCTGGGGAGGAGGAAGTCCAAAAAAGTGGGGGGTATCTGTAAAAGGGGAAAGAAGAGAAAATCAGAGTGTCTCCACCATTTCCAGAGGAGACGGGGCCTGGAACCAAATGCTGTGAGAATTCTCATCTGTCTGGCACACACGCGGCCAGTGAGCAGGGCTGATTCACGGGGTTGGCATCATCTGCTGAAACTGGCTCTTCGAAGCATTCATCTGCGTTTGCTCTGACTCCTTCTCCTCATATGGGAGACCCCTTCATGTTAACAGGGGAAATTAAGAAAGTCTGACAATTCAGCAACGGAAAACACACGACCTCACTGCTGTGATTATCACACCAAGCTGCGTGGTTCCCATTTCGAGAATCAAGGGATAAAGTGGCATTTTTCTTCATCAGTCTCTGATGAGTTTCAGTAGGATGAATCAATTCACCAGGATCTAATCAAGCCTTGCAACATGAAGACAGTTTATAAATCTACAAAGTTGAGAATCATCATTCAAAAAAAATCCTTTGACATCTTCCCCATGCCAACAGTACTACGTCAAAACTCCGCAGCATGAGACAGGCAGACCTTGCGTACTTTTTCAGGCTCCTGTGACATCATGGTTGTCATCGTCCTCAGCCACAGCTGATGTGTCAGTGCTTTTTATGTCAGGCCCTGACCTAAGCATTCTACTTATGATATCTCATGTAAAACACAACAACCCATGAGGTAGCTGGTGCTGTTTTCTTTGTCTTGCTGAACAGGGCATCAAGGCACAGAAAGGTTAAATGCTTTACTTCACCACATTCTCACACTTTGGTCATTTTGAGATATCTGCAGGTCTTGCAAATGCTGTGTGCTTTCCCACACACCCCTGATCCTTTGCAAACTATTGGCACTGCCCAGAACTGTTCGACTTTTTGACCATTTCCTATTGATTCTTCAAGACTTATGTAGGCCAAGCCTCCTCTGTGAAACCTTTCTAGATACCTTAACTTATGTAAGAAAAGTTAGGCGCCCCTTCTTCTGTGCTTCTATAGGTGCCCACTCACACATCACTAAGACTTTTAAGTCTGTTTGTGAATCTGCTCCTTGCTGGGCTACAGGCTCTCTTGTGGGCCGTGCCAGGATCACCGAATAAGGCCTCACAGTCTTTCACTGCACAACTCCAGGGGTGCCGTTCATATGGACTACACAGTGGTGTACACAGTGACCCCTGGAGTTGTACGGCATGGCAGCTCTGAGGACAGTGTCCCACTGCCTTCCAAAGAAGTTGGCACAGAGACCGCACTCAGAAACATGTCTACGTGAAAGAACGGCTGAGACAGAGCTCACCATAAATGTGAGAGGAGCTTAACCAGTGAGGTCTCCCAACCAGTTTATTAGCTTCCAAACTAACACTTCCAAAGGTCAAGTTTAAATGACACGGTCCACCTAAAGGTAAGTGCTAGTTCCGCTACTCAGTATACTCAGAAAATCCCTGCCTTATCTCCTCGACATCAGCTTCTTGTACAGTTTCTCCAAATGCTCCAAGTGAATTTAGATTTCCTCTCTGCCTTTGACAATGACACAACTAACCTGCAAATGGACACGGCATTTTCACCGGAGAGGAATAATCACAGTGAGAAGCAGATTCACGTATCTACCCAGGAGAGTGAACTGAAACGCAAATTAATACAGTCCAATTTTTCTATTTCAATGAGCATGTTCACAAGGAAATTATGGTTCTATATTTAGAAAAACAACATTCCATAACCTTCAACCACCTGTTCTACAGAGAGAAAAAACTGCATACTGCACTTTGGCAAACATTTATGATACCTTTGTTAGAGGTTTTTAAAAAAGCTTAGGCAATACATTCCTATTAAGAAGGACACAGTTTCTAGGCTTCCATGGATGAAAATATGGTCATAGGTTAAAGAACCTTCTACACATAACTAGCTCTAAGACACAGCTAGAGATTGAGGCAGGCATCAATGGAGAGAAAGTATTTAGTTGTTCAAGGTCACTACTTCACCCTAATTCCTTCATTGACTCCTGCCTTCCATTAACTGACGGCTGCCTCTAACTCTGAGTGTTTAAAAGAGAGCAGAGGGACACTAATGACTAGCTCGGAAATCACTGGCAAGAACTAAGGAACCACAGAGACGTGGCAATGTATGGTAGGCGGAAAAAATGGTCCCAAAGATGTCCACAGCCAAATGCCCAGAACTTGTGACTGTGTTGTGACTGTGGCAAGGGAGGGATTGAGAGTGAAGGTGAAATTCAGGTTACTAGTCAGCTGCCCTTAAAATAAGACTGACCTGCATTATATGTGTAATCACAAGGACCATAAATGTCTGAGTGACATGATGGGAGGAAGGCAATGCTGGCTTTGAAGGCGGAAGAAGGCATGCTGCCGGCCTCCAGAATCTGAAAAACACAGGACAAGAGTCTCTCCCTAGCAGGGGTGTCCAACCTTTTGGCATCTCTGGGCCACACTGGAAGAAGAAGAGTTGTCTTGGGCTCCACATTAAATACATTGTGACATGCAATCACAAAAAAATCTCTTAATGTTTTAAGTAAATTTTTGTGTTGGGCTGTATTCACAGCCATCCTGGGCCACATGCGACCTGTGGGCCGTGGGTGGGACACTGGCCCCAGAGCCTCCAGGAGGAAGGCAGCCCTGCTGACACTTTATAGCCCAGTGAGACCAATTCTGAACTTCCGACCTCCAGAACTATGAGGTAATGAGTGCTTGTTGGTTCAGGCTACTGATTTTGTGGGAGTTTGTTATAACAGTAACGGGAAACAAATACAAGCAATTTCACTTGAGAGGAGAGATCAATTATTTCTATAATTTCTACAGCATGTGAACATTTGTTTTGCCAAGGAGAGCTAAGAACTCCTCCTGCAAGCTGCCATGTGTGATGTGGCCATTCCCTTCTCTGCTCTACCCTAACCTAAACTGCATGTCATAAAACATAACACTTCAGAACTATCTATTTTACAGAAATTGTCTGAAATACATTTCGACTGGGGTGGCATTTTACACCCTTGTACATACAAGCCTTATAATATTTTATGAGTGCCAAAGAAGAATGTCTTATAACATTTTATGAGTGTCAGAGAAGAACATCTGGTCCATTCCCCCCATTACAATTAACTTATAAATGAAGACAAGCAGGCCAGAAGGCCTCAGGGAGCGGCATATTCCAGGCCACACAGCGACACACCCAGTCAATGGAAGTCCTTTCTCTCTCTCTCAATTCCCCATGCTACTAGTAACTGGTAACTATAAAAGAATTGAATGCTGTGCATAAACTAAACTGGCACATGAAATGTATATAACGGAGATGAATTTTTTTCAATTACAGTTTACTTTCAGTATTATTTGTATTGGTTTCAGGTGTACAGCATAGCGGTTAGAATATCATATACTTTACAGTGTTCCCCCTAATAGTTCCAGTACCCACCTGACACCATACATGGTTTTTACAATATTATTGACTATATTCCCTATGCCATACTTCTAGTTTACCTCCTTGTGACTGTTTTGTGACTACCAATTTGTACTTCTTAATCCCTTTACCACTTTCAAGTCCCTCTCCTTTGGCAACCACCAATCCACTTTCTATGAAAGTTTGTTTTAATTTTGCTCGTTCATTTATTTTGTTCTTTAGATTCCACATATAAGTGAAATCATATGGTATCTGTCTCTCTCTGACTTACTTCTCCAACTGACTATGTTTACCCACACTGTTGCAAATTGTAGGATTTCATTCTTTTCTTATGCCTGAGTTATATTCCATTGTATGTATGTATTATGTATGTATGTATGTATGTGTGTATATATATATATATATATATATACATACCACCACTTTTTTAAGCGACTTATCTATAAATGGGTACTTGGGCTGCTTCCATATCTTGGCTATTGTAAACAATGCTGCAACGAACATAGATATACATACATATATTCTTTTAAATGAGCATTTGGGGCTTCTTCATATACATATAAAAAAGCAGAATCACTGGAAACAACCTCCATACTGTTGTTTCCACAGTGACCGCACCAGGCTGCATTCCCACCACAGTGCACAAGGTTCCCTTTTCTCCACACCCTCACCAGCACTTGTTTGTTGTTTGTTGATCTATTCATGGTAGCCATTCTGACAGGTGTGAGATGGTTTCCACTGTGGTTTAAATTTGCAATTCTCTGATGATTAATGACTTTGAGCATGGAGCATCTTTTCATATATCTATTGGCCATCTGTATGTCCTCTATGGAGAAGAATCTACTCAGATACTCTGCCCACTTTTTAATTAAGTTGTTTGTTTTCTTTTGGTGTTGATTTGCATTAACTCTTTATAAATTCTGGATATTAACCCTTTAGCATATATATCATTGGTGAATATCTTCTTCCATTCAGTAGGCTATCTTTTTGTTTTGTTGATGGTTTCCTTTGCTTTGCAAATACTTTTTAGTTTCCAGTGGTCTCTTTGTTTTTTATTTTATTTCCTTTTCCTGAAGAGATACATCATAAAAAAAATATTTCTAAGAGAGATGTCAGAAATTTTACTGCCTACATTTCTTATAGGAATTTTATGGTTTCAAGGCTTACATTTAAGTCTTTAATCCATTTGATTTTATTTTGGTATATGGTGTAAGAAGGTAATTTAGTTTCATTTTTTTCATGTATCTGTCCAATTTCCCAGCACCATTTATCCAGTAGATTGTCTTTACCCCATTGTATATTCTTGCCTCCTTTGTCATAGATTAATTGAACGTACAGGTGTGGGTTTATTTCAAGGTTTTCTATTCTGTTCCATTGATCTATGTGTCTCTTTTTATTCTAGTACCATGCTGTTCTGATTACTATGGCCTTGTAGCACAGTCTAATAGCAGCTAGACTGATAGGAGAGGTGCGTTTTTAATTTTATTTAATTTTAATAAAACTGATGCTTGTTTTTGTTATTAGGAAACTTTTCAGTATGTTTGAAACAACCTAGGAATGTGAGTCAACTTTTCCAATGACAAAGCTTCCGAAATCTAAATACAGATCAAGTATTTCTGATGAAAACCCAGTGTCTGAATGTGCTATAAATGTAAAATACACACTGGATTTGGGAGATGTCATCAGAAGAAAAAATGTAAACGTGTTAATAATTTTTTTAGATTAAATGTTGAAGTGATAGCCAATTAGGTAGATTAAATAAATTACATCACTAATATTAGTCTTACCTGTTTCTTTTTGCTTTTAATATGTGGCCACTATACAGTATGAAGTTACTTACATGGCTCTCATCATAGTTCTATCAGAAACTGCTGTTCTAAAGGAACAGATTGAGATATATGTATATTTTAACCTGAAATTCTAGAAAATTGGAAACACAGGGAAAAAATACAAGAAATCTGTTTGATGGAAAGAAGAAATTATAGAGAAACATGCGGCTGAAGAACACATATGCACAATCAGAATTCTCAAACTTGTAACAAAGTCAAAGATAACAGAAAATTCTCTTATAATTTTAGTTTTAATCAATTGGAATACAAGAATGACTGGGGCAAAAAGGCATTAAAAATTACTCCTCCAATCTTCCTTGCTTGGTTGGCTCTTAATTCACAGCCGATCTTGTAACAGGAAACTATAAACTAAGGATGAGTACGCAGACTGCATCGCAGCCACTCGCATTTTTAGAAATCTATTTTTTCCTCAAATGTGTCAGGCTGACAAAATGAAAAATACGAGCGATTCAGAAATTCTTCACATTAAATTTCTGATTCGAGCTCTCCCTTTTTGGCTTTGGTAATGGATCAGCTATAGGTTTTTAGAACTAATATTATACCACAGAGTGAGACAGGCCAGCCTGTTAGACAGAGGTCTTAGGAAATATTTATGTAAAATGTCACATGCCATAGCCAAAGGGCCTAAAAAATCCTGGAATCTGGCCTTGGGAGTTAGACAGGTCATCCCACCTCCTCCTGCACGCTGTCCTTTGTGCAGAACTGGCCTCAGGAACACTGCTAATACCCCGTGTGTCAGATGGCTGATCAAAGGTGCCAAAGCAGAGTCTACACTGGGCCTCTGTGGAGACGGCCAGGGTTCAGGGGCCACCCCATCGCTCAGAGGAAAGCAGTGCTTTGTCCAGGTGACCCCAAGCCTCCCAGAGGTCATGTGGGACGATCCCAGCTTTGTTTTCCAGGCTCTCTGAGGACACTCGGGTCAGCCATTGAGGACTGTGGTAGGCCACGCCTAGGTCATCCTGAGATTCAGCCTCAGGGCTCTGGCCAGATTCCCACTTCCCAGCATTCAGTCCAGTGTCCCTATTTAAGTATTCCAGCTCTAAGAAAAGCACATGTGATTATAATGTTTATATAAAAGGGCAATATACAAATGTATAGACAGTGTGAGGGCAATTACACAGGATCAGGAAAACCAATCACCAAAATCAAAAGTGGGTATCTCTGCTGATAGGACTATATTCCTTATAGTTTTCAATGTTTTTCACATTTTGGGGGGACACTTATATTATACAGTCCAATTTTTCTTTTTTCTTTTTTTTAAAAGATTTTATTTATTTATTTATATTTAGAGGGGAAGGAGAGAGGGAAAGAAACATCAATGTATAACCATACATTGATGGTTATACATCAATGTATAACCATCAATGCATAACCATCAATGTATAACCTTTCGTGCATCCCCTGCTGGTAGTTAGCCTGCAAGGAACCGGCCTGCAACCCAGGCATGTGCCCTGACTGGGAATCGAACCGCGATCCTCTGGTTCGCAGGCCCGCGCTCAATCCACTGAGCTACACCAGCCAGGGCTCTTTTTTCTTTTTTTATATGAGGGGAAAATTACAAGATAAAAAGTGTCCATATTACTGAAATATACTTGACTATATATTGAATTGGCATGCTGCTTGATATTAATGTGTAACACATTTTATAAAATGCTGCAACATCATTAAGCAGAGGGTATATCCATAAGGGTACCTTCGAAGTGCCAGGCTGCTGATCTGAAAACTAGGATCAGTGCCACAAGCAAGGGTGGACTCTGGGAAAGCGGCCTCCAGGGCAGCACACAATAACGCCGAAACTTCTTCCCTGAAGTATGAGTGTAGATTTCACCCACTCAATTACACTGTACAGGCAAGGCCTTGATAATACTGCCTGAAACATTAAGGCTTTACATCACATGAATTTTTGGTCTGCTTTTTTAACATGAGTATATTTCAAATGATTTCTTACAGATTTTTTTAAGGTCAGCAGGGCAGACAGAGAGGCATGGATCACTCAGAATCTAAAACAAAAGGAACTTATTTACTAGATTGATAGGTCGTCTTATTGGGCACCTACTGTGATAGATACTGTGGGGAGGTAACTGTGGCCTCTATTATGTAACCAATACAGCACTGTAAAAATTTAAGCTGGAAGGTCTGAATTTTATAAATGAGTAAATATGAAGTGTTGGATCCACTGAAATATTAAAAATTTCATACATTTGTAAAGCTAAAGAAAAGTTATTCCATATAAACAAGTGTAAAAGTATCATATTCTTTAATGACCCTTTTGAAACATAGGCAAGGAGATGGTGTATCTGGGCTTTGTCCTGGCACTGTCAGAATTTTATTTGTTCAAAAACTTATTAAGGTGAAAGTCTGTGAAACTAACCATTTTAAAGTGGTCAGCTCAGTGGTACTTAGTACATGTTATGCACCCTACACCTGCACTGCTCCCAACGTTTCAACAGTGCAGCAATGTGTCCCAGGCATATTCCAGGTCTGTTCCAGTCCTCACCCCAGGCCATTCCCCAGCAAAGCCTTTGACCCCTCAATGAATTTTTGGAGTCATTCAGCAAAAGTGGGCAGCTGGTTCAATTCCAGAATCGTTTAGCAAATGTCTATCAGCAATATGAGTAGCCATACAATTACCTACACAAGTCAATTGGTGGAACCATCCATGATAAATAAATAATCACGTTTTTAAAAAATATTTTATTTATTTATCTTTAGAGGGAAAGGGAAGGAGAGAGAAGGAGAGAAGTATCAATGTATGGTTGCCTCTCGTGAGTCCCCTGCTGGGAACTGGCCTGCAACCCAGGCACGTGCCCTGACTGGGAATCGAACCGTGATCGTGTGGTTTTGCAGGCTCGTGCTCAATCCACTGAGCTACACCAGCCAGGGCAATAATCACGTTTTTAAAGATTTTATTTATTTATTTTTAGAGAGAGGAGAGGGAAGAAGGGAGGAGGGAAAACATCACTGTGAAAGAGAAACATTGATCAGTTGCTTCTTGCATGCAACCTAATCGGGGACCAAACCTGCAACCTAGGCATGTGCTCTGACTGGGAATCAAACCTGTGGCCTTTTGCTTTGCGGGATGATGCCCAACCAAACGAGCCACACTAGTCAGGGCAATTAATCACATTTGTAGTAGCTGGACTTTTATTACCTAAAGTATTCATTCACTGCCTCTATTCCCTCATTTCAATCTCCCTTTGCAAAAGTGTTCACAGAGTACTCAAAGTGTGCCGGAGGCCAAAGCCCACAAGAAACCAGTCCACAGGCTCACCACTAAAGGCCCCTTTTGCAGGCAGGGTTTACCAGAGAAATGTTTGCATATATTTCAACATGATAATTGGAAATATGCTTTACAATTACCACAAATATATGTACACGCTACCTTAGAAATAGTCTACTGTGCTAATTATAAAACTACAACTACCAGCATCTTCTGAGAATTTATTATGCTTTTGACACAGGTCTAAGTGCTTTCTCTGCCTTATTTCATTTAATCCTGACAAAGGTCATAGGAGACTAGGGTTTGCAGAGGTTAAGTGGCATGCCCAAAGTCCTTAGCTTTTATATGTGGAGAGGCAGAATTAAAAATTTGATCTATTTGACATAAAAAAACAGTGCTCTGATCTGCTAGGTATACTTCTTCCCTGAGACTGCATTGCCAATCATCATCCCTGAACCATTTCTATCAAGAATTCCAGCTGGAATAAACCAAAGTCCCACGGCTTAGCTCTGAAAGACACTCCTAGGCAATACGGTGGAGAAGGAGCAGAGCTCTAGCACCTTTAAAAGACTCAAGGTGTCCAACTGTTCATCAAAAGCAGAGGCGCACTAACAAACACTGGCTTCAATTCCCATCAGAGGCACTTTCATTTATCACTAGGGAAAATGTTCAAAATGTTCCCACTCTCATTCAAGATAGTGTCCTGTCCCCTGTGCCACCTCAGCACTCCCAATCCCCCGTACCCTAGACCCCTGCTTTCCCAGTCTTATCACCATCTAATACACTATATTACTTATTTGTACATGCTGTGCTTATTATTATTATTATTATTATTATTATTATTCAGAGCTAGAATGCAAGCTCACTGAGAATGGGAAATCTTAGTTTTCTCACTGCTGTGTCCCCACTGCTTGGAGACACAATGGCCTAAATCACAGTTGGAGCTCATTCCTCCTCCTTAGAAAAGTAGATGATGAATCTATTCAAAACACTTTCTAACATTTCACCAAGACTGCTAAAGGCTGCTAAATATTTCGCACATTTGAATAGAGACATTGACACATCCATAAGTGAATTCAACAGAGCAACATCCCAGAGGAGAAAGCTGTAATTATGGAATAATAGAAATATCACTGGCAGATGGAAGGGGGTATTCTTGCTGTTACAGCTTATCCAGGAAATTATATGAAGAGTCCAGACAGTTAGCATGGCTGACAGGCGGTCCAAGCATTCAAATGGGGCCATGATTCCTCAACTCTTAGGCACAGCCGGGGGGGGGGGGGGGGGGAGCAATGAGTGGGAGGGGAGGGAAATAAGAGAATAATGTTTAATTTCAAACACTGATCTTTATAATAGGAGTTACTATTTGGAAAAGGTCTTAAATGTCAATTACTTCTATAAAGGCAACTATGGAAAACAGTGTGATAAATTAGCATGGCACAGGTTAATAAGTTTTCATTTATTAAACACCTAACTAGGTACCAGTCACATTCTGAGGCCTTTACACACATTACATCATTTAAATAGCTTCACTGCGTGATGTAGGTACTACTACTATTTCATACAGAGTGAAACTGAGGTTCAGAGAGGTTGGCTCATCTGCTCAGGACCACACAGCTACTTAGTGATGGAGACAGGATCAAACTCAGGAGTCATACCCTGGGTTAGTGGTTCTCAACAGGGAGTGACTTTGTCCCCCAGGTGATATCTGGCAATGTCTGGAGGGTTCTTTTTTTTTGGGGGGGGGGTCATAACTGAAAGGAAGATACTACTGGCATGTCTAGTGGGTAAGAATGTGGCAAAACATGCAACAATGCAGAGAACAGTTCACAACAGTTATCTGGCCCAGAATGTCAACAATGCCGAGGTTGAAAAACCTTGCTCTAAAGCTACAGTTCTTCACCACTGTACTTAAAGTTTGAGAGAGACCACCTTTCATACAAGGAGAGAAGGAAGGAAAACTGAGTGTAACAGTTGTAAATTACCTTATAAAAAAGTACGTTTCCTGTTGTAACACATTACAACAAACTTGGTCATCTAGAACTACAGAACTTTACTCCTTCATGGCTCTGAAGCTCAAGGCCAACACTGGTATTCCTGGGCTGGAACCACAGTGTTGGCTGGGCCGTACTCCCCCTAGAGGTTCTAGGCGGTACCTGTCTCTGCTTCTTCCAGCTTCAGCACTTGCTGTTCTGGCACTAGCACTCCTTGGCGGGTGGCCACATCATTTCAATCTCGCCTCCATCATCATATCACTCGCTCTTCTCTGTGTCTGTGTGGTCCCCCCTGCCTCCGTCTTATTAGGACACGGGTGATGACACTTAGGGACCACCTGGGTAATCCAGGATAATCTGCTCATCTCAAGATCTTTAATCACATCCCAAAGCCTCTTGTTTTCAAACAAAGTAACATTTACAAGTTCTAGGGATTAGGTTACGGCTATCTTCAGAGCCATTTTTTAGCCTTCCATAAGTAGATTAATATCTACTCCCATTTCACCCAGGAGGCCACTTAAAAGTCACGTGACAGAGGACAAATGGCTAACAAGCGGTGGAGGAGGGATTTGAACTCAGCTCTGTCCACCTCTGAAGCTCATTCTCCTTTCTTCAGAGTCTAAGTCCTGTTCTCTGAACACTGCCCCACGGCTAGGCCTTATACACTTTTCTTTACACCACAACACTTTCAAAGGCTGAGGAAAAGATCTTAACTCAGCAGGACTCAGCCTCCGAGTGGGGAGCAATGAAAGGCAGGAGACTGAAAACCCGCGGGTGCTCCCATCACGGCCAGTAAAAATCAGGAAAGCACAAACTTCCATGATGCGAGGGCCTTGAGAATATCTGCATGAATTCATTATTTTCTTTACACAATTTAGTGAACATACCTTTGTATACAATGACAGCCTAGGGGGTATCTTTTTTTTTACAAAGAGTTCTACCTATAATTCTTGCACAGAACAGCCGCTAGTCCTCTTTCTGAGTCTGGAACAGTATTTGGCAAGTGGCAGCTCTAACTGCACATATAAACGGCAGGTTATAATGGACAAACTCCCAGCTACTGTGAGAGGAAGCCACTGCCAACAGAGGGAAGGATGTGGCAGGTCTATGTGTGAGTGGGTGCTGGAGTGCTCACAGCCCCAGATGTTCTTTGATGTTAAACATGCGGGGTATGGTGCCAGGAAAAGGAATGAAGTACTGACACATGCTACAGCGTGGATGAGCCTTGAAAACCTTATGCTCAGTGAAAGACAGACATGAAAGGACCTGTGCTGTACGATTCCATTTATGTCAATACCCAGAACAGTTAAATCCACAGAAACTGAAAGCAGATGAATGGTTGCTTGGGGCTGTAGGAGTGGGGAATGGGGAGTAGTCGACTGCTTAATGGTATGAAAGTTTACTTTGGAGTGATGTTTTTCATCTGCCAATGGTCAAAACAGTGTGGCTCAGTTGCTTGGGCATTGTCCCGCAAAGCAAGAGGCCACCAGTTCAAAGCCTAGGCTAGTTCAGTCTCCAGTCTGGGCACGAATGATAAGTGTTTCTCTCTCACATCGATGTTTCTCTCCCTTCCTTTTTTTCTCCCTCCCTTCTTCTCTTTCTTAAAAAAAAAAAAAAGGTTAATTTCATGTCATTTGGATTTCACCTCAACATGTATAGGAATAAATAAATGGAGGCCTCCATTCTTGGCAAACACTGGGGTAGACAACCTGTTTCTTTACAATGTAGTGTTAAATCATGTTCTGCTTTGAATCCTAAAGTCATAGCTTCCAGCCAAGAAGTTATAATATATTTTGTATGACCCCAGGCAGAATTCATCTTCTATTTTACTGCTCTACTTGCTGGACTTTGACAAGAAGGTTTCAAAAAACGGCACATTGTAAAAATGATACATTCACTTTTTAATTTTTACTACTCAAGACAGAAATACTTGCTATAAAAATAGTTATTTTTATGTCAAAATTTATTGTAAAGTAATATCTAGGTTAAAAACCTTACCTCCCACTTCCCTATATGCTGAGCTGCCTGCTTGGACTTCCCTGTAAGAGAGCCAGAAGAGAGAATAAAATGGAAGTGCTCTGTGAAATGTGAAGCGCATTTCAAACGTAAGGCTTTATTATGAGTGTAAATAATGACGATCACCAAACAGACAGCATGAAGTAAGCTGCCAGCGCTCTGCAGTGCAGTTTCAAACGGCGTGGCGGTAGTGACGAACACACGAAACCGGTGGTCTGTCATTGCACAACCGACAGACAGAAATTAAGCAGCAAATGCCAACGTCTGCCATTTCAATGTGGTAATAACCGGAAAGGGCAGACCAGAAGAATGTGCACGTGCGAGATAAGCCTTCCCCTTCCCGAACTGAAGGGGTCGCCTCTGGGAGCCCGGACTGCCCTGAGGGGCCCTACGCAGGGTAAGACTTGTCAGAGGAAGAGTGTACAGCTCTGGCTGTGGCGGGTCTGGGCAGCTGTGGAGCAGCCAAGGAAAGAGTGAAACGCAAGGCGATCGCCAGGCCTCGGTTCAGCCCATCGCCGTCCTTCGGGATCCAGCTTCTCGTGGTCCCCAGGGAGGAGGACGTTCTCACCTCCCGTGCACCTCCAGCCGAGTGGGTCAGGGACAGGTGGGCCATGTGGCACCTGTAAATGCATCGCTTTTACAGGACTAAGTCTTCAAGAGAAACTGTCTTGCTCTGCACTACTTCATATGCATGCGTTCCAGATGTTGTCAGGCTAGAAACTCGGCCTGGCCACCATGCTTCTGGGCACTTTGGAAGTGGGGAGTGAGGCCACGGTCCTGCGGACAGTCCTGAGTGAAGCCAGAGGACAGCTGTGACAAGGGAGACAGCAGGGGAGGTAGAAGAGACACCCCAGGAATGAGTTGGGGGTGTTGAGCTCGGGGCTGTGTTTGCCATGAACCCCTTTGGTGATCTCACACCTACCTTCTCCTACTTGGTGTGGTTACCCGTAAAATGGGGGGACAACCGGCCTGCTTACCCCAAACTGAGTACTTGTGAGAAGAGTGAGTGACAGGGAGAGCCAGGGTGGGGTGGGGTGGGGTGGCTGGAGACAACAGTGAGCAGCAACATGTACCGAAGTTAAGCTTTCTATCAGCATTGCCTGAACTCCACGCGAGCATCCCATACGACCAAGACCCCAGATGTTGTAAGTTAACATGAAAGAAAAGATAGAGTTGGGAGGTGATGGATTAAACAAAGTTGCTCTTTTAATTCATTTATTCAACACACATTTGGGGAGCACCATGAGGTATACATTACTAAATGAAATAGATACGGATTTTTCCTTCATGGGACTTACAATTTGATAGTGTCACACATGCTGTGAAGGAAATAAAGAGAACGCAGTGGCAGAAAATTAGGGGGAAATCTATTAGGAGGGAGTGGGCAAGGAAGTCCCTTTGGGGGCAGCAATACTTGAGAATCCTGAAGACTCAAAGGCCCCAGTTTTGCGGAGGAATGGGGAGCATGGCAGGGAGCACCCCAAAGGGAGATGCTGTTAGGTTAGGGCAAAGTGGCCAGGAGGCCTGGAAGCCTTTTCTATGTTGTGTTTCTTGTGACTCTCCAAGAATGAGGGATATGATAAGCACTGCTTCCCAAATAAACTAATATAGGAGGTTAAAATGGACATGTCAAAGAAGCCAGATTCTTTGACATGTCAAAGAATGTCAAAGAATCTGGCATCTAGTCCATCTAAGATAGACTAGATGCCAGATTCCAAAGGGAAGTGCCTGGTCTAGACGCAATTTTTCAAAGGACGTAGCCCCAAACCATTTTCACTGACATTTAACTCCTCATGCACAGTAAGGGCAGAAACAGGTCAGGTGGCTAAACAGGAATGTTTGAAGCCAGTCATGTGCAGTCCTGACTGTGGCATTTAAAGGACTAAGGGAAGGGGTGGGAGTACCTGTCCTGCCTCTTCTAGCCGAGTGAGGGGTGTTGTCAGAACTAGCTGGGGCACCTGAGACCACTGCAGCATGGTGACTTCTGCCTGTGAAATCTGAAGCACTAGAGGTAGGCTGGTAGGATGGCCTGCGTTGGGATCAGCCTCCACTCCCCAAGTTTGTGGGAGCAAAGCACGTGTGACTACTCGCAATGGGCCAGACATGGCCCACACCAGGAGCACATGTGTGGGACTATAGCACGCTTGCCTAGTAAAAGCAACCTCTTGCACAGCAATGGAACCTAGTGGACAGGAGCGCAAATGAACCAAAGGGCTTTCTAAAGACTGAGGAAGGAGACAGTGTGACAGCCAGACCAAGAAACCTGGAGGGAAGAAGTCCCCAGAGATAGGTGAAGAGATATCTCTGAAAAACCGGCAAAAGGGTCCCATCAGAGTCAGTTCTAAACACCCAGAGCAGAAACACAGTTCTCCTGAGATACCACTTGCCAGTGAAAAGATTTCCTCTACCCCCTTCTGTCCTCCCCACCCTACCCTAAGCCAGAAGTATCAGCTACTGAGTGAGCAAGAGAGAAAACATCCAACCACAGCCCCGTCTCTCTGCAGCAGACCCTAGCTGGAGGGAGGACAGTGGTTGTAAATAGGAGTGAAGTTGGAAGCTTTGACAATCACACCACATATTTTAAGGATCTGGCAAGTTAAAGTGGGACTTTTTATTATGTAAGAGGAATCAAAATAATCATGTGATATGTTTCATCCAGAAGTAAGGAAAATGGTTTTGCAGAATATATTTTAATGGGAGACCAGATAAACTTGGGGCTATTTTGACAGCATCCCACAAAATCTATGTATTCAAGGCCAATTACACATAGAACGTGTTTGTGGCAGCACATCTCATGGAAAATGTACTTTCTAGAAATGCCCCCAATTTGAACACTAAGATCACCATGGTCTCTGGGTTCACCTCCACCCTTTGCAAGGCCATGCGGAACCTTCAGCAGCTACGGCCACTGAGATTACCAACCTCCTGCCCACTGCAGAGGTTCTTGTCCCACACCTTCCTCCTCTTCCAGAAACATAGGTATGCTTCAGGGAGGAATCCCTGCCACCAGGAACCACCGCCGCCGCCACGCTCAGCTCTGATCTACATGAAACAGGCTTTATGCCTCATGAGTCTTCTCCTTGGATGTCACCCTAATGGACTGCTTCTGCTGGGGCCTAGCTGAGAAGCCCAGAGCCTCAACTCATACCTGGCAGCAACCCAGGGATATCAGGATGGGATATCCTTTCATTCATTCCTCCTGGTCTTACGTGTCATGGAAGCACATGTTAGCGCTCAGAGCAGGAAAACATGAGATAGAACTCATCGTCAATGAACTGGCACTTTGATCCAGCAAATGGACAACAGTTTCTGCATCACTACAGTCAGTGGGCTTCATAAATCCACACACACTGGCTGACTTTGTATGTTACCAAAAACAGTGCGTACCAAATCCACACTATATGAAATAGACTTCCTCTTACACAGATGCTCTCCTCTTATACACTCTGGTCTAATGTCCACTAGGTTTTGAGCTCTCAAAGGCAGTGACTGGGTCCCATATACTCCTGGGGCCTAGCACGGAACCTAGCACATAAGTGAGCTCAATGAAAGTCCTGTGGGTAATAAATGAGTGAACAATGAATATCCTGCCTGCCTCACATGAAGTTAGATTTAGGTGAATACAGTAATTAACATGGTTTTAAGTAAAGAGAAAGACATGCTATCCATCATTGTTGACTGCTCCATTCTAGTCTCTACAGATGATTTTTTGTATGTTTGTGTGAATTTTGTACATAATTGGATCCATTAGTGCTATTTTACAGGAAAGATTTTCCTCACGCGGCTCCTTCTACAGGCACCCGAGACCATGTCAACTGCCCTTTCAGCCCCACTTTGAAACAGTGAAGATCCACTGTGGCATGTGACTCCATCCGAGGCATTCAGTGGTTCAGGCTGCTCAAAGGGAATAACACTGTTTAAAATAGATGGAAAGAAGGTGAAGTGACTAGTCCAAGAACATATGTGAAGGACCCATGGACATGGATAACGGTGAGGGGACTGATAATGGAAGTGGGGGGTGGGCTGGGTGGAGGGGGGCAAAGGGGGAAAAATTGGGACAACTCTAATAGCATAAATGATAAAATAAAAATAATAAAACAGATACACCTATAAGAATTAATTTTCCTTTCTTGTGGAAGTCCCTTTGCAGGTGAAGCAGAAAGAGGGAAGACTTGCTAACATGGGGCTGGGAGGCATCAGCTACCACAGAAAGAAAGGGCATGTGATTTGGAGGTGGGCAGGTCTGCAGTCATGGCTTGGCTCCACTGGGCCTCGGCTTCCTAACCTGTAACATGGAGACGAGACTGCCTACTTCAAACAATCATTGTGGGGAGAATGAGGGAATGTATGGAGGCTCTGATTATAGGACCCAACACATAATAAGAGCTCAAACAGTAGTTTTAGTACCATTAACTACACATAAAGCCAATTATTAAACACTTCCTGCATATTTAAAGATGGTTTTATAGAGCAGTGGTTTGCAACTGTAAGAGAGCAGTGATCCAAACTCAGTCATTTAGAATTGGGACTGCACCTTCCCATAGGAAAAATACATGTACTCAATGAATTCTGGAATTACAAGGAGCCTCAAAGTACATCTAATGATGTAGAAAGACTTCCCGCCAACTGTAGTATTTTCTAACATAGATTCTGTGGTGCTGAAATTTCAGCAAGCCCAATACCAACAAAACCAATGGAACCTATACTGTGGTTGAAATATTACACGCAGAAATCCAAGGTGGTGGAAGAATAGTAGAAGTGACACTCGCTTCCTCCCAGAACCCAACTGGAATCACAACTAAATTACAGAACAGTCAAACCAATAGCCAAGTGAAGACTAGCCGAGCAGAAGTCTTATGACCAAGGATATACAGAAGGTGCCACACGGAGACTAGGAGGAAGGGCAGAGATGCAGAAAGGGCTGGCCCCGCTCCCACGTACTGTGGTTGATAACCAGGAGAGAGACCTCAGCTACCAAGTTCTTCCCTGAGAAGGGTCTCAATCCCATGCTGGGCTCCCCAGCACTGAGCACCAAAGCCAAGAAAAGGAACATACATAGCAACTGGCTGTGAAAATCGGTGGGGATTTGGTTCACCAGGTACAATGGGAGTCTTTAGAAAACCCAGGTGCCCTTTTAAAGGTCAATACATAAAATTCCATTTAGGATCACTCACCCTGGACTCTGGAGAAAGAAGGCATACCAAGCAAACTAAAGTCATACAGGAAGAGACTAGGTTGTGTGGCTCCAGGAAGAGAGGGCTAGGACAGCCGCCAATGACCATGTACTGAGTCCCTCTCCCACACCGCTCACAGACACAGTCTTTCCTGGGTCAAGCACACATCTCCATAGAGCATTGTCCCGGGGTAGTGCACTAGCCCCACTCTCCCAAATCTCTGTGGCCCTGCCCTGCCAGGCTTTCCTCCTGTGGGAGAGTCAGCTGGCTGGGGCCAGCCTGGGCCTGTGTGGCGGACCTTACTGGAGGGTTCTCCAAGAGATCCTGGCAGACTTAGGGGGTGTCAGAGATGCACATGGAGGGACTACATAGAGCGTCTTTGGGGCAAGGGCTGATTTTCCGGTGCACCCAACCAGCACTGTCCCCCCACTGGAGATCCCCAAGCCCCACCATACCAACTCCCTGGGGCCCAACCCTGCCAAGCTAGCACATTGCAGAGGAGTCTGCTGCTGGGGCCAGCCAGGGCCTGCACTGTGGTCTTTCTAGGGAGGCTCTCGAGAAGGTCTGAGCAGACTCTGGCTGAGTCAGAGATGAACAGAAAGAAACTGAATTGTGTGGCTCCATCACGAGGGCTACTTTCCACTCTGCACGCCCTGACTGGCACTGCCATTCGTCTGCAGAGCCCACCCTCCACATGGCCAAATCTCAACCTGTTTTAGAATGATGAACTCTACTGGCTTCACCCGGACAGCTCTCGGACACCACCCCACTGAAAAAGTCCACAGGCCCCAGGCAAGTGGCGGCTGGCCTTGGTGTACCCTGAGACTTTTGCTGAGTAGCCTCAGACCCACCACTAAGCACCAAGTGTGAATCTGTATCAACCTGGTGAATCTGTATCAGCCTGGTGACTCACTGAGAACCTATTCCATGTAACTCACATTCCAATAACTCCACAGGCTATTTCAGGGACTGAGCCTAACAAGCAGAGGGCAGGTGGGGGAAAATCTAAGGGTGCCTTGGACCTTCCTGACGTGCCACCAGGCTTAGTGCTGGTGGAAGCCAACCTCAGTACAAAGCCTGACCCCTCTGACATGCACCCCAAAACAGCCACGATCTATAGATTGCTCTGTAGCTCCTAACACAGAACCCAAGATCAGTCATAGGCAGCAAGGCATTGACTTGACATTGACCTGAACTTGAGTTCCTCTCAAGAGGCCCCAGAAACAACACACCAAGAGGTAGGTTTCAGACCACATCAGAGCATGATTCAATTAGATCCACAAGTGGGCCACCCAAAGAGAAATCTTGGCAGTCTCCAAGATTCTCCAGAATTCTTGGGAGAATTCTGCTGATGGGGTCAGCCCCCACAGAGCAGCTTATACACTGTGGTCAGGGTCATTCTCACAGTCAGTCAGCCTAAGGGTCAACCCTACCCACAAAAAGCCAACAGTAATCAAGACTACACTACAACAGAAGGGCTCAGATGATTGGAGAGACTGCCACCGAGCCCCACATGATACCTACATCAGGCCACCATTCAAAAACTGGGGGACATAGAAGATCTACCTACTACATAGAAATAAACACAGAAAGGCAATCAATCTGGGCATACAAAAAACATGCCCCAAATGAAAGAAGAGGAGAAATCTCCAGAAAAATAACTAAATGAAATGGAGGCAAGCTATCTATCAGATACACAGTTCACAACAATGGTTATAAGGATGCTCAAGGAAATTAGGGGAAGAACTGGTGAATTCAGTGAAAAGTTCAACAAAGTCAGAGTCAGCATAAGAAATAATATAAAAAATACAACGAAAAGTGGAAAACATAATATTTGAAATAAAGAATACACTAGAAGGAATCAAAAGCTGGTTAGATGAAGCAGAGGACTGAATCAGTGAAAGGCAGCAGAAAAAAATCACAGCAGCAAAAAGTAAAAAATAAGTATTAAAAACTGAGGATGGTTTAAGGGAACCCTGAGACAACGTCAAGCATAACAACATCCACATCACAGGGGTACCCGAAGGAGAAGAGAAAGGGCAAGGGATTGAAAACCTACTTGAAGAAATAATGAGAGAAAACCTCCCTAAACAGGTGAAGAAAACAGACACACGAGTTCAGGAAGCACAGAGAGTCCCAAACTAGATAAACCCACAAAGGCCCACATCAAGGCACATCATACTTAAAATGGAAAAGGTTAAAGACATAGAGAGAATCACAAAAGCAAGCAAGAGAAAGATGTTTACTTACAAGGAGGCTCTCACAGACTGTCAGCTGATTTCTCATCAGAAACATTTCAGGCAAGATGGGATTGGCACAAAATATTCAAAGAGATGAAAAGCAAGGACCTACAACCAAGATTACTCTACCCTGCAAGGCTGTCATTTAAAACTGAAGGAGAAATACAGGCGCTTCCTTGACAAAAGAAAAAAAACAAAACTAAAGGAGTTCATTATCATCAAACCAGTATTACAAGAATGTTTAAAGGACTTCTTTAAGAAGAGGGAAGAAAAGTCAGATAAATATATATAATAAAATAGCAATAAATATGTACACATCAATAATTACTTTAAATGTAAGTGGTTTAAATGCTCTAATCAAAAGACATAAGATAGCTGAAAACATAGGAAAAAATATACATATATTCTGCAAGAGACTCACTTCAGATAAAAATATACACACAGACTAAAAGTAATAAGATGTAAAAAGATATTTCATGCAAATGGAAACAAAAAAATGCTGAGGCAATACTGATATCAGACAAAATAGGCTTTAAAACAAAGCCTATAATAAGAGACAAAAAGGGGTATTACAAAATAATAAAGGGATCAATCCAACGAGAGGATATAACCCTTGTAAACACTTTTGCACCCAAGGGCACAGCTAAATGTATAAAACAAATCTTGATGGACATAAAGGGAGAGATCAACAGTCATACCGTTATATTAGGGGATTTTAACACCTCATTGACATCAATGGGTAGATCTTACAGACAGAAAATCAACAAGAAAATGGGGGCCTTAAATGACACACTAGACCAGTTGCATTTAATTGATATTTTAAAACATTTCACCTGAAACAGAATACACATTCTTTCAGAGTGCACATGAAATATTTTCTAGGATGGGTGACATGTTAGAACACAAAACAAGTCTCAATAAGTTTAAGATTGAAATCATATCAAGGATCTCCCCTGACCATAATGGTACAAAACTAGAAATCAATTACAAGAAAACTGAAAAACACACAAATATATGGCGGCTAAACAGCATGTTACTAAACAATAAATGGGTTAACAGTGAGATCAAGGAAGAAATCAAGATGCCTTGAAACAGATGAAAATGAAAACAGAACAACGCAAAATTTGTGGGACACAGTGAAAGCAGTCCTACAAGGGAAATTCATAGCAATATGTTCCTACTTGAATAAACAAGAAAAATCTCAGATAAATAATCTAACCTTACATCTAAAAGAACTAAAAGATGAATAACAAAGTCCAAAGAAAGTAAAAGGAAGAAAATAAAAAAGATCAGAACAGAAATAAACAAAATAGAACCTAAAAAAAAAAACAACACTGCAAAAAGCATTATGCTAAGCGAAATAAGCCAGGTGGTGAAAGACAAATACCATATGATCTCACCATTAACAGGAACCTAAACAACAAAACAAACAAACAAGCAATATAACCAAAGACACTGAAATTGAGAACAGGCTGACAGTGACCAGAGGGGAAGGGGAGAGAATTTCAGGGGGAAAAAGGAAGGGTTTGCAGGAACAAGTATAAAGGACACATGGACAATAATAAGGGGGGAGGTGGAAACAGGAGGAAGGTGGGGAGGGCTGGAGGGTGGGCTGGGATGGGGGTAAAAGGTAGAAAACTGTCCTTGAACAACAATTAAAATTTTAAAAAGATAAATGAATCCCCTGGCTGGTGTAGCTCAGTGGATTGAGCACGGGGCTGTGAATCACACGATCGCAGTTCGATTCCCAGTCAGGGCACATGCCTGGGTTGCAGGCCAGTTCCCAGCAGGGGACTCACGAGAGGCAACCATACATTGATATTTCTCTCCTTCCCTCCCCCTCTAAAGATAAATAAATAAAATATTTTAAAAAGACAAATGAAAATAGAACTGTTTTTTTTGAAAAGACAAACAAGATTGATAAACTTTTAAGTTGGACTCATCAAGAAAGAAAGAGGACTCAAATAAATTAAATCAGAAATGAAAGAGGAGAAGTAACAATTGATACCAAGGAAATACAATAGACTATAAGAAAATATTACAAACAACTATATACCAACAAATTGGACAATAAGGATGAAATGGATAAATTCCTGGAAATATACACTCTTCCCAAGACTGAATCAAGAACCAGAAATTCTGAACACACTGATTACAATCAACGCAATGAAGTAGTAATAAAAAAAAACCTCACAGCAAATGAAAGTCCTGGTTCAGATGGCTTCACAAGTGAATTTTGCCAAACATTCAAAGAGAACCTAATACCTATTCTTCTCACACTATTCCAAAAAATTCAAGAGTAGGGAGGATTCCCAAGCTCATTTTACAAGGCCAGCATTATCCTAATCCAAAAGAAAGAAAATTATAGACCAATATCCCTGAGGAACATAGATACAAAAATCCTCAACAAAATATTAGCAAACTGAATTCAGCAATACATTAAAAAGATCATACACCATAATCAAGTGGGATTTACTGTGCAAGGTTGGTACAATATCCACAAGTCAATATAACACAATATGCAACATAAAGAAAAGAAGGGATAAAAATCATATGATCATATCAAAAGATGTGGAAAGGGCATTGATAAGGTACAGCACCCATTTATAATAAAAACTCTCAGCAAAGTGGGAAGAGAGGAAACATACCTCAACATAATAAAGGCTACGTATGACAAGCTCACAGCTAGCATCATACTTACCGGGAAAAAACTAAAAGCATTTTCTTGAGAACAGAAACAAGCCAGGGATTTCCACTTTCAGCACTGTTGTTCAACGCCATAGAAGAAATCCTACCTCCTACAATCAGACAACAAGTAAAAATAAAGTGTATCCAAATTGGCAATGAAGAAGTAAAGTTGTTATTTGCAGATGAGATGATACTGTATATTGAGAACCCTATAGACGTCACCAAAAAAACTACTAGAACTGATAAATGATTCTGTAAAGTAGCAGAATATAAAATATATATTCAGAAATGGGTTGTAGTTTTATAAATCAATAATGAACTGTCAGAAAGGAAAACTAAGAACTCAGTCCGATTTATAACTGCATCAAAAAATTAAAATAGCTAGGAATAAGTTTAACCAAGGAGGTGAAAGACTTGCACTCAGAAAATTATAAGAAACTGAAGATACAAATAAATGGAAGCATATACCATGTTCATGGACAGGAAAAGTTAACATCATTAAAATGTTCATACCACCCAAAGAAATGTATAGATTTAGCTCAATTCCTATCAAAATACCAATGGAGTCTTTCACAGAAATAGAGCAATAATCCAAAAATGTATGTGAAACAACAAAAGATTCTAAATAACCATAGCAATCCTGAGAAAGAACAACAAAGTTGGAGGTATAATGCTACCTGACATTGAACTATACTATAAAGATATACTAATCAAAACAGCATAGTACTGGCATAAAAAAATAAACTTGTAGATTAATGGAACCGAATAAAGAGCTCTGAAATAAACCCATGCCTATCTGGTCAATTAATATTTGACAAAGGAGGCAGGAACATACAATGTGGTAAAGACTGTACTCAATTAACTGGTGTTGGAAATATTGGATACATGCAAAATAATGAAACTAGACTATCTTTTTACACCATACACAATAATAAACTCAAAATGGATTAAAAACTTCAATGTAAGACTTGAAACCATAAAACTCCTAGAAGAAAATATAGGCAGTAAAATCTCTGACATTTCTCTTGGCAGTATTTTTTCTGACATACCACCTTAGGGAAGAGAAACAAAAGAAAAAATACACAAATGGAACCAAATCAAATGAAATAGATTTTGCAAAACAAAGGAAATTATCAACAAAATAAAAAGAGCCTACTGAATGTGAGAACACCTTCACCAATGATACATCTGATAAGGGCTTAATATCCAAAATTTATATTTATGAAGAAGTCATACAACACCAAAAAATTCAAACAATCCAATTAAGGAGCAGAAGACCTGAGTAGACACTTCTCCAAAAGGAAATAAAGATGACCAATAGACACATAAAAAGATACTCAGTGTCACTAATCATCAGAGAAATACAAGTTAAAACTACAAGGCAATATCACCTCACACCTGTCAAAATGGCTATCAGCAATAAATCAACAAACAACAAGTACTGGCAAAGATGTGGAGAAAAGAGAACCCTCACTCATGTACTTTTGATGGGAATGCAGACTGTGGTGCAGTCACTGTGGAAAAGAGTATGGAGATTCCTCAAAAAATTAGAAGCTCAACACTAATTCCACTTCTTAACTAATTCCACTAATTAGAAGTAGAATCACTAATTCCACTTCTGTGTATATATCTGAAGATAACAAAACACTAATCTAAAAGAATATATGCATCCCTAGGTTCACAGCAGCATTGTTTACAACAGCCACATTATGGATGCAACCCAGTTACCCATTAAAAGACAAGTGGTGATACATATGTACAATGGAAAATTACCCAGACATAAAAAAGAATGAAACCCTACCATTTGCAGCAGCATGGATAAACCTACAGGCTATCATGCTAAGTGAAATAAGTCTGTCAGAGAAAGACAAGTATTATATGATTTCCCTTACATGTGGAATCTAAAGAACAAAATAAACAAGCAAAACTGAAACAGACTCACAGACCCAGAGAATGCAGACTGATGGTTGGCAACATGAAGTGTGTTTGGAGGACTGGGTGAAAAAGGTGAAGGGATTAAGATATACAGATTGTTAGTTACAAGACAGTCACAGGGATGTGAAGTAGAGCATAAGGAATGTAGTCAATAATATTGTAATAACTATGCATGGAGCATAGTTATTGGGTCCTGGAAATATCGAGTAGAACACTATGTAAAACATATAAGTTTCTAACCACTCTGTTGTACACAGGAAACTAATGCAAAATAATATCGAATGTAAACTGTATTGAAAAATGAAATTTAAAAAAAACTACATGCATGCTCAAAACGTAGCAAATTATTTTTACACATTCAGTAATAGTCCATTCACACTTGTTCTTAGCTAAGATTATCTTCCAACTCTGAAATTCACTGATATAAAAAGTGGGGAGATTTAAGAAAAGTGGGGAGACCTAAATTTCTCATTTCTTATAACCTACCCTCGCCCTCCCCACACCCAACAACTGCCACAAAAAACCTTCCAGCTAATGTGAATGAGAACTTCATCTGCAGCAAGAACAAGATGCCTCAGGCCCGTGGAGGAGGAGAAGATAACTGGGGGTGGGGGGAAGGCAGGATGTGGGAGACTGAGAGGAAAGCCTTGGTCACCAAGTTTCCCCCCTTTATCCCTTTGTCCAGCATCAGCCCCATTTTGCCAGGTTGCGCACAAACAAAACTGTTTCTGGGTGTCATCTGAGACACTGATGGGTCACATCTGTATGTCACTTTTTAGGGGTCCTCCATCGTGCTCCCTCTGCTCCCTGCCTGTGGCAGCCTCTGCCCAGGATATGGGCAGCAAGAAGGAAAAAGTGCTCTGAAATATTTCTTCCTGTTCATCTTCGAATGGCCTAGGCTGGCTGTTTGGATTTACAGGGCGTTCGCAAGCCGAAAGTATTAGTGTGGAGAGTGCCTATACCTTTGTCTCCGGTGTGGAAACTTCAGAAGAAACCGCAGGAATGACCAGGGGCATCTGCTTTTTCATAAAAGCTCTGAGCACCACTCAGATGACATGGGCTAATCCTCATGATACAATGTTAAGTGAAACAAAAGTCATTTTATGAAAATGTATACACAGTATGATTCTAATTTTGAAATATATGGAGTGGGACAAAAGTACGTTTACAGTTGTTCATATGGAAAATAATACAGTAACTAGTAAGTGATAATACAAGAATAAACAGTGTTTTGCATACAACCGTGAACCTACTTTTGCCCCACCCTGCATGCACACATGATAGTTTACACATTCTTACATATACCTTTTAGGAAAAAAGACTGGAAGGAAATATTCCAAAACATTAACAATAATTTTGTCAGTGTTATGAAAATACCACTATATATTTTTTACTGTATAACTTCTTTTTTAGTTTCATTATTTTTTTAAAATATATTTTATTGATTATACCATTACAGTTGTTCTATTCCCCCCCTTCTTTCCCCTCCACCCGCACACTCCCTCCCCTACCATTCTCCCCCCCTTAGTTTATAACCACGTGTCGCAAGTTCTTTGGATTCTATATTTCCCCCACTATTCCCGCCCTCCCCCATCTATTTTCTACCTAACATCTATGCTATTTTCTGTGCCTTCTCCCCCCTTCTCCCCCTCCCACCCCCCTGTTTCTAACCCTCCATGTGTTCTTCATTTCTATGGTTCCACTCCTGATCTAGCTGTCCTCTTGGTTTGCTTTGGTTTTAGGTGTGGTTGTTAATAACTGTGTGTTTGCTGTCCTTTCACTGTTCATATTTTTCATCTTCTTTTTCTTATATAAGTCCCTTTAGCATTTCATATAATAAGGGCTTGGTGATGATGAACTCCTTGAACTTGACCTTGTCTGAGAAGCACTTTATCTGTCCTTCCATTCTAAATGAAAGTTTTGCTGGATAAAGCAATCTTGGCTGTAGGTCTTTGGATTTCATGACTTGGAATACTTCTTTCCAGCCCCTTCTTGCCTGTAAGGTCTCTTTTGAGAAATCCGCTGACAGTCTGATGGGTACTCCTTTGTAGGTGACTGTCCCCTTATC